>NC_016088.4:51995345-52325434 GCF_000004515.6 Glycine max | reverse complement strand
TATATATATATGTATATATATATATATATATATATACATATATATATATATATATATATATATATGTGTATATCTCTCTCTCTCTCTCTCTCTCTCTCTCTCTCTCTCTCTTTGTATGTGTGTATAAATTTTTCTCAAAAAAAGATATTTTTTATTAAATCAATATTTTTGTTTTTCTGTTTTGATACACCCATTTTTGTCTTATATATATATATATATATATATATATATATATATATATATATATATATATATATATATATATATATATATATGTGTGTGTGTGTGTGTGTGTTTTTATAACGGTGTTATTTTTTCTCAATTTTAAACTATATTATTATTATTATTATATTAAAATTCATTAAATAATGTAGAGAAAGATAATGATAATAATAATATATGTTATTAATACATATATAAATAAATATTTTATAATGTGCATATATTATATTATATAAATAGACATTTTGGGATGTATTAAGTAGTTATATAAAAAATGTGCATAAATTATATAATAAAGAGTACTAATTGAGCTATTTAATCTTTCAATAATGTTTGATAGAATTGATTTAAATAAACGATTATTATAGAATTTAAGTTTTGAACTAATAGAGATAAAAAATTTAAGTGAAATTTACTTTAATATATATATACGGATATTTTTTCGTAAGAATTTAATTCTCTTACAGGAGTCAGAGGATAGTATAAATAAGTAATCTTATTTATGAATGAGCAAATGAATAACTGAGGTTCTAACTTTTAGTTATTTATTAAGTATGCATACTTAATCTTCAGTGTTGATTTTTTCATTAATGTTTGATATTACTTCAATTTGTTTTATTAGTATTTACTTTATCATCTAAAATGAGCAAATATAAAAGATGCATCACGTATGAGAATATAATCAAAGAGAGAGAAAATAAATATTAAGTTAGATTAGTTTGTAATTCCTTAAATTAATAGATAATTTTTAATTAGATCTTTGAATTATTTTTTAAAAATTAGTTTCTCAAACATGTATTTATTTTTTAATTGGATTATTCTAAATTGTAGTTACCAAAAATTAACTATTTGAGTCAATTGTGAGTCAAATAATTTAGAGACCTACTAATTAATTTAACTTAAATATTAATTTTACAAATACACATGCATGACTTGCACATATCGAAATTATTGCTTTTACTCCCTTTGTTTTTAAATGAATTTTTCTATTTTGTGCAAACTTGCACAGATTAAGCATCGTTAATTAACTAATTTTAAGCAATATCAACTGGTTGATTAATTATGATTTATTTTAAGAAAAACAAATATCTTTGTCTCTTATTTATTATGGACTTAAATAACCTTTGGTCCATATAAAATAAGAAATTTTGATTTTTTTTCTTTAAAGTTTTTTCTTGAATTTAATATAATTTTATTTTTTTAATCCATATCTTCTTGTTAACAGATTTCATTAAGTATTAATATAGTTAATAATAATGATATCGTGATGATGTCATCACCTGTCATCACGTCGCATCATTAAATCATAATATTACATGATATGTCGATAAATGATAACATCATTGGTATCATTAAAAAAATATTCTATTAATAAATGATATTACCATCAAGATTGTTAATGTTACGTTATTGTGATAATGTTGGTAGGGGCTAACATGTTTGTAGGGATTAAATTTTTTTAAAAAAGTGTTATATATTTTTAGAGACTACAAATAAAAAATAAGATATTTATAAAAATTAAAATGAAAAAATGATAAATAACTAAAGCAAAAGGTGATATATTTGTTAAATTTTTGTATTAAACTTACGTGATGATTAACGACAAATATTTAACAACTAAAATTTAGAAGAAATCAAAACAAAAAACAAAGTCTGAACATCAACATGAGATGTTATTAAAAATAATTTCTCAAGACAATTTGTTGTAGTGTCATAAACTCCTAAAAGAGTAGTGAATAGTTATCCTATCAAAAATTATTGATATTGATTTTATTGTTTAAATAAAAAGAAAAAAACATAATGTAATCAAGGTGCCTAATAAAAAATTTTAATGTTTAAATATTTTAATTGATTAAATTTCTCTGTCACCCTATAAATACTATTCATTGTCATGCGTACATGGCTATTTCAGCCGCGTTATTGCATTATGATCCTTCATGTGCAATTGCGCATTCTCAATCGCACATCTGCACACTTGTATTCCCCAGTCTTCGTACAACGCACATGCATCTGCGATATAAGCAAAAGCATTTGGCATCCGTAAATCAAAATATTGGTGTATTTTGGGATTGTATTTGAAGTTTTGTTGCCAAAATCGGTTCTACTTTCCTTTCCTCCAATTGTTTTTTTATATTAAGTTTGAAGCAGAATGTATGACGTACAATTACCGAAATATCTTTATCAATACTATAATTTGAATGGTTGTTTAAATTGTTTTCTTTATATATATATATATATATATATATATATATATTATATAGAACTCAATTAACTAATTCATAAGAATTACATAAAATAGTTAATTTAGTTAGTATTATTAAATTTGTCCTATATTTAAACGTGGTTGTTTTGTTTCTTTTGAAAATTATTCCTGACATTAACAAGGACATACTCTTGTTCTTTTTCAAATATTATTTGCTTTAACTTTTTTTTATCTTTCTCATTAGTAATAAATTTATTGTTTTAATTTTTATTTGCTATACATGATAAGAGGCAAGGTAAGATTTCCAAAATACTTTGTAGAGGAATTTTTTTTTTTTCAATATCTGAGACTGATGAATATTTCTCTCTCCTATTGGACCTCTCCCATGACTAGAGAGGAGCCCAACCCCCATAATCTATAGTATTATATGGTAAAGTTAGACTTGCAAAAAAAAAACCTAAGTCATTAATGCATTTTATTTACTATTTAGTAAGCTAAGAGAAATTATTTATAATTAAAGATATTTTTGTAATAAATAATTAATACAAAGGACATTCTAAATTAGTTCTTATCATTAATTTAAATACAAGATTTTAATTTATACAATGTTTTTATTATATAAATATATTTTTATTGGACAAAATAATTAATTTTAAATAAAACTAAATCTTTTAAAAACATTATCATTAGACAAGATAACTAATTTTAAATAAAATCAAATGAATAAATTTTTTTATCAAACAACTTTAAACTTAAAAGGAGTTTTAAACTAAGAAAATAAAAATTAACAAACAATTTTTTCCTTTTGTTTTAACCTCTTATTTTCAACTTTAACTTAAAAAAATAGTTAAAAAAATTGGACCAAATTAATGGACTCATGGACATACTTTAATTTTTGAATTATAAGCATAATAAATAATATTAAATCCATTGATATAATTCAATATCTTGATACAATTTGTAGTATCATGTAAAGACATATTAACTTTTTATTTTATTTTTAACTATTACTATTGTATTATAATGAGTAATAATACACAAATCATTCTCTATTATAAACAACTCCTTCAACAATCATCTTTTTTTCCTTCTATATGTCTCTTTCCATTATATTATAATAACTATAATACCTACATTTCTTTTTGTTTTCTCTCTTTAACTCTTTAAGTGTTAAATAATATATGAGTATCCATTAACCATTTTTCATGCAATAACATGAGTGTTGATGGAGGTATTTATAGTAGAGAATAGTTTAGTTATGTAACGCTACTCCACCGACCACCATGACTATAATCCACAAGCAACCTTCACTCTCAACAACCAGCAAATCCATCCAATAATCGAGAACCTCCATGACCTGGAAATGGATCCTCTCCATTACCTTGGTCTTTATCAATACACAAATCCTTTATCTAAAAAAAAATATCAATACGCAAATCCCAAATCACCGCGCGCATGCAACCACTCTTGGACATTTTGTTCAGATTTTTAGAACTAAAAACAAAATAAAAACGCCAACAACTCATAAATTTTCAAACGAGTATTGAAAATTTTAATACAGGAGTGCGTTCAAATTCAGAGACGTAACCCATCTAATTCCAGAAGAGTTAGTTGAATAAAAGTAGACAAGATTTCTTGTCGTAGATTCGAGACAAAAATGTTTTATATGGTTTTATGTACAGGAAACACGACATGAAGTACGAGCAAATTGCGAAAACGGATGATAAGAAAAACCAACAAATAATTGGTGGATAGATGTTCATTTTGAGTTTAAATATTAATTATTTATTTCTTTATATTTTTAAATTTATAAGTGTACCCTTTGAGTCGGGCCCTAGCAAGTTAGCTTTGAGAATCTGATCTATCTTGGTCTGTATTTCAAAATACCAATCATGGTTAGCTTTGAGAATCCGATTTATCCTGACACGTGTGCCAAACTCCCGATCATGGCTATATTTGATATCCTTAAATAGACGATTATGATCGACCACGACCGGATACACATAACGACTTACGATCCTAGAAAATCAGAGGATCAAGCTGGGTTGTGAAAGACGATAAAAGGAGCGAGCAAGCTGGAAAAAGAGATAAACACTTCTTAATGCTCTATACTAGGTTACCTCAGATTGGACGAGGAAGCCTTATGGAGTTGACTTAGCGTGGAGTTCGAAGTCTCATGCATGCAAATTTAGGTTTGAAATTTGAGTCTAACAATCTTTGAGTCTATTTGGTTAAATAGAAAGAAAACAAAAGAAAATATAGAATTTGAAATTTGAATTGAATATAAAGTATAAAGAAGATTAAAAAAAATAAAAATTGTTGACACAAGTAATTCAACAATTGAGTTTGTTAATCAAGATTTGAGATTTAATTCTCAACTTAAGTATGAAGTTATAAATAAAAGTATCATTTGACCTGAAAGTGGGTTGATCTGATAAAACAATAGTTAGTTGAGTATCAAATAAGAAATCTCAAAAATCTCCATTAGACAAAAAAATTTAAATTTGTTTTGGCTTAAATATGTTTTTCATACCTGAAAAATATGTAGTTTTCATATTATTACCTCAAATTCCCTTTTGGTCAATTATGTACTTGAAAAAATTTTGTTTCAATGTACTAGTTGTCGTTAGTCTCACTCTCTTAAGTGATGATGTGTCAAATGAAATGTCACATTATTAAGCTTAATCACTAACACGTCATTGTCACCTCATCTTATTCTTCCCCTTCTCTAACAAAAACCACCACCAGTGCCACCACCGTCGACTACACCATGCCATGTTATGTTATTATTACCTCTTTCTCATTGCACATGGGGATCTGCGGAGTACCATTGGGGAAAAAGAGAGACCCTTTTCTTCTCCAGATTCAAGATCTACGACACTCCCACCTTTGGAGAAAGGTTTGATCTTCTTAAACCAAATCCAAAAACACCCTAAACATGGAACAAGCCTATCCATACTTTGGATAAGGAAGAGAACAATGCACGCATTGGTCAAGAACTGCAGAGGAGGAGCAAGATACTTCATGTGAATGAAACCCTACCTTGCGTAGAGCCAATTGATGAAACCCTTAACTTTGAAGGACGATGCCCACAAAAAATGCTCCACTTGAAACCTCGCTGTGTCGAAATACCACCCTTTGAAGTATGCAGTGATTTTGAAAACCAATAGGACCACAATGAGGCAGAGGAAGAGCTTGATGTAGGAATAGAAGCATGTTTTCATAGTGGGGTTCTCGTTCTCCCTGCTTTAGTCAATGTCAGTGTTGATTTTTTCGACGACGACGAGGCCCAACAATGCAGGCACGAGGGAGGTTAAGCAACCCACGACGCGGTGCACTTTGAGGAGGAGAACCCATGTGAGTTGTTTGGCATTTTTGCCCCTCCCTTTGTCTCTTGAAATGTCCTTATTTGTTTTTGTTTTTAAGCTAAAGGAGGAGAAAAAAGAGTAGTAGTAAAACACTACTACAAGTTTAACGACGAGATCAGTACTAGTGGCGCTAGGTTGGACAATGATGATTGTTTTTGTTGGAGAAAGGAAATAAGGAGATGACGTGACAATGGCGTGACAATGAAGTGTTAGTGATTATACTTGATGAGGTGAAACTCCATCTGCTATGTCATCACTTAATAAAATGAGACTAACATAGATAATACGTTAAAATATAAATTTTTTTCAAGATACATAATTAATCAAAAGTAAATTTAAGGTAATAATATAAAAATAATCTATTTTTCATGTATGAAAAAATATTTAAATTTTTTTTTAAGAATTTCTTTTTTCATTTTTCTTTCTCTTCAACTAAATAAAAAATATATACTTTTAATATATATTTTTTCTCTATTTTCTCTTATCCCAACCAAACATACCATTAAATTAAAAGAGAAACATACATACAATTGCTTAAGCATTTTTTATGCTATTCTTCAATTAAAATGAAACTCAAATTTTATTCAAAGACCAACACCAAAACACATAAAAAAATCTAAATTTTTGTCCTAAATTAAATTTTACTACATTATTGTGGTAGCAAGTAAAAACGAAAATGAAGCGGAGGCCCATAAGGATAAAGGCCATAAACCATAAACAAAGAAGCCACTCGTGCGGGTGACCAACATGGCCAATCATTGCTACCATGGGGCTATCAAGAAAGATCCACGTGGCTGGACCACACGTGTGAATGACAAGACGTTTGCCAATGAAAATTCACCAACTGTTACTTAATTTATTAGTGTGGGCCTAAGTTGCTTTTACAGCACGATCTGATTTGATTAGACTCTGGATTTTTCTGGGAAACCTCCACAAAAGCCAAACGAAAGATCTTTGTTCTTACTACATTTCCTAGTTTACCACACTACGCATAAACAATGCCAATGCCCCTTCTCTTTCTAAGTTCTACATGTGTTCCCACTTTCAATTCAGATGCATTGAATATTGAATGTTCGATAAGAGAATTTCTTAGAGTTGCGCTATATTTGAATGCTTATCGGACGTATAGATCCTTACCTATTTTAATTAAAAAAAAAAAAAACATGTTGTGACATATTGTGCCAAGTTGTGGAAGGCCTAACATAAACATTAAATAGTAACGTGTCAATAAAGAGATGACTTTGAGTCATGCCATTGTCCGTTGCTTCTTCTAGCTAGGTTACAATTCTTGAACCTCATTCAATCATGTTCTCGAATCTCGAAGCAAAACTCTTACTCGTAACAAGATTAATTAATATTATTAGTACTACCTTGTTTGATGTCTCGATGATTTAAGACACTTTTTTATAGTTAATTTTAAGTATCTTAACGATATTAGTTAAGGAAACAATAATATTTTTTATTAAAATTATGTGAAAAGTACATTAAAATTTACGATGAAATATACTAAAATTAATTTTCTTAATGGGTTTCTTAACCTACATTTTTATCAATTGATTAGATAAAGATATCATTGCTTAGAAATTTAATATGCCTTTCCGTCCTTGGATATTTTTTTTTGCACATGTTTAGTAGTGCATTAATTTGATGACACCCGTGTCAAAAGAAAAGCTACAAATAATGATTTGTACATTAATTCCCTTATTTAACGTTATTTTGTTTAAAAAACATACTTATTTAAAGCGGAACCAAACACAAACTTCATCTTTCAGCTGTTTATTTAATGTGATAGTCAACTAGTGTTTGAACAAACATGCATATACGCAATGATTAAATCACTTTTTTTTTTGTAATTTTTTAAAGCAAAATCACTTTCTTAATCCAATTAAAGTAAGATTATCTAAATCCAAATTGAGATGTGGAGAAAGAAAATTCTTACCGCTTTATATTTTTTTTAGAATATTACAAAATTGTAACATTTTTATGTCTAACTACCCAATAGAGTATATTATTTTTTTATACTCATATTGTCTTAATCATTATTAAAATTGTTAACTCGCTAGGAAATGTACCAAATTTGTCACAGGTAGTCAAGTACTCAAAAATCCGAGTGTCGAATATATAAGGACTTTGTTTATACTTAGATTAATACAAGCCTAATTTAAAAGCAATAAATAAAGAATTTAAAATAAAGATAAGAAACTATAATAGATAAGATAAAGATTTAAAGATCAAAATAGAAGAAAAAAAATAAAAGATTTAGATTAAAAAATTATAAAGATAGAAGATAAAAAAAACAAGAAAATAAAATAAACGATTAAGATAAAAATAAGAAAATATAAGATAAGATAAAAAATAAAAGATAAAAATAGAAGATAAAAGAAATAAAATCAAGAACGTGATAATGTTGGGATCTGACTTACCCTGTGTTGCTTAGGATGTATGAGTTTATGATTTTTCTTTATCAATTTAAGTGATTATATTCTACTCACATCTGTTCAATTACTTCCCCCTGATTTCTCAGGATGACAAGTCTATTTTATTTATCTATATTCTAAATTCATTTACAAAGACTCAACAAATAAATAAAAAATGGATGAAGTATGAATTCTAGATGTTTGCAAGAATGCATGGACATACAATAATCATTCTATGTCTAGCAATGAGAGGAAATCTTTTCTTTTTGTTCTATTAGAAGTTACCATTTTTCAAGCGTATAACCCCTAAAATCAATGCATTCATACCTTCTTTAAATCTTATTTAGAAGTTACCCCTCTCTCGAGCATCTAACCCCTAACAGAATATAAAGATGAATCATGCAAGATAAAATTAGTAAAGATAATAGAATAGAAAATACCTTTTGCATTGATAAATAGTGAGTACATCATACATCATTTGTCTTGAGGGGCTTTACAATGGGTGGGGTATAAGAACTTTACAATGGATAGGATATAAGAATTGATAGGATAAGAGGGGTGAAAGAAAGTAAATAAAACCCGTATGTGTTGTGTTGTCTTTTCTGCCTGTCTTGACTCGTTTTTTACATTTGTTAGAGTGGATTTGGGCTTAAGGCTAGAAATCTTGGATTATGATATTTTTTGTATTTGTTTTGCTTTTAATCATATCTTTCTGAGATTTCCTTATATTTTGGATATTTTATAGATCTTTTTCTCTTTTAATGTCTCATTTTTATATCTACAAGTCATAAATAAGAAAAATATCAAATCTTAATATTTTTCAATATATTTTTATCATCAAAATAATTCATATTTAACGGTTATAAAAAATATTTATCACTTCAACTTATCGTTTACTTAAATAAAGAGGTTAACTATTATAAATATTTTTATTCTGTTCACTAATTAAAAAGCACTTTAAGTATTACTTTTAAAATAATTATTATAAAATATTAATAATATAATTTATGAATAATTGTAATAAAAGCATTTATATTATTACTATTTAATTAAATTCTTAAATAGTGTCTGTTTTTTCACCAAGTTTTTATTCATCCGGGAACGATATATTAAATACGTGTGCTAATTCATTTTAGAGTTGAAAATACCTTTTAAAAACTTTATGATAAACTTTTTAAAAATTAATTTCATTTTTGTTGAAATAAAATTTCCCTAACACAATAACAAAAGAAAAATATTTAACATACTAACATTTTTACCTTATTTTTTGATCACATTACTTATCATATTTATAATTTATTTTTGTTTTTTTTTTTCGAATGAGAAGAGAGAATTTAATATAGTTATAAAATGACATTAAAACTCAACTTTCCTTCTTTTCTATCCGCTCATTTGATGACTGAAAAACTGCCTCATGCCATTCACCTTATTCAAATTTATTTCTCAGGCAAATGCACTAATACCAAACAACCATCCTTCACTCAACAAGGTTCAACTTAGTTGGTAGATAAATGAGTTTTTTTTAAGTATGTTGACAAAAATTTACTTCTTTTATTATGTGTATGAAGAAAAATTTGTGGAAAGAAATAAAACTTACTTTAATGATATTTACCTCTCAATTCATTCCGAAAAAAAAAAGCATCCCTCGTTTCTATCTTGGCAAAAATAACTCCGTTCGACGATCGCTAACAAATAAAGCGCAAGACATGGATGTACGTTTATCATCTCCCGTAACAAAACATGCATAAATAGGTAGTGAGAGCTTAGAATTGCGCAGATACCAATAATCTCATTAACTGAAGTAGTCAGTCTAATTCAAACAGTCGTGCGCGTAGGGTCATTTTCTCTCCTAATTAAGGTTTAGGATCTAAACAAACATCCAAATTCTGCCTTGACTACATACACTGCATAATTAGGCATAATAGTAACTACTACTAGTATAATGATGTCCCTAGAGTCTAGGGACATGGGAGACATGCAACTACAGTGATTTTTATGATTATGTTTCATTACATATTTCCGGTGGTTAATTAATTTTAGTTATTAGATGCAGAAATTTCAAGGTCGATATACAATATTATTAACAAGAGATATTGCAATGCAAGCGTTTCTCTCCGTTGGATTAGAGAGGGTTGGTGCTTGCTTCGTTCCCTGATCAACACGCAGAGTCGTGGGCAGAGGGGGCCAGCATTGATCAATACGAGGGAAATAATATCATCAAAATTGATACTGATATGAGATAGGGCGAAACCACGTGTGGCTGGCTTACCACCAAAGAGAATCTCAAGGAAATAAAATGCTTATATTTGCTGTGACATTTATATTCCTTTTGCTAGGAAAGGACAAACGCGCGTGCAATAACGACACTGTACGGATTTATTAAGCATGGTCTACTTCTTCTTCTTTTTCTTCTAGTTACTAGACTAGAGAAGAACAACCTCCGTTGTCCATATCACATCAAAAACGAAGATGTGCAGCCAATCTTGTTCGGATTCGTTTCTTTAACACTAGGAAATTAGTTACCGTTATTATTAGTTCAAAAGTCATTTGTAAAATATTATTAATTACATCCAGTACTTTTTTATATATAGTTCAGATTTGATCTATTTCCAACGCACACTTATTTTAATTTTTTTTATCAAACAAATATTAATGATTAATCTTTGATTTTTTTATTAGTGAAGAGATTCAAATCTATAATTTTTTTTTTTACTTTTTCTATCAGGTTAACTTTATAACCCTTAAGAGCTACGTTAAATTGACAACCCATACATTTTGAATGCAGTTTATAACATGGGTGGTACGATAATGGATAATCTAATAAATCTAACATCTGTTAAAATAAATTCTGATACTATATTAAAATATGAATTTAGTTTTAATTTAATTTAAAAACTAACTCAAAATAAAAATGTTGTTTACTTATATAATATTTTAACTATATCACTTATTATTATGATATCTCAATTTTTTTTTTCTTAAATACTCTATCAGTTCCCAAATTATTAATGTTAATTAAGATTTTTCACACAGATAAAATAATAAGTATCTTAAGAGAGTTAATATTTATTTGGAGACAATTTTAATGAAATATCTTTGTTCATTCTCTTAATTTTAATAAATGTTTGAATATTTATTAAAAAGTAAAAGCATTAATCAATTTTTATTTTTTCAAAGATTAAAACTACATTTAAAAGAGACAGAAAAAATATAATAATCACAATAAAATTTACTATAGAATTATTCAAACTTGTCACAACTGCAGCGACTCTAGCATGTTTATATGTGGAGCATACTTTTGGCTGCATTGTAAGAGGAGGAGGACATTGCATAAGGCTGCAGTTTGACTTGAATAGTGTGAAGAAGCCAGAAAGAGTAGTACAAGACAGATGAAAGAAAGAAACCCATATCTATCCCACACCCTACAAAGTGCACAGCTAGCAATACCAACCAACTACTAACTTTCAAGTCTTTGGCACAAACGAGGTGTGTGTAGGTACAATACCACAGAGGAGGAGGGGGGTCAGTCAGTGTATTCAATTGAAAGAACTAAGAAACAAACAAATTAACCTTCAAAGTTCAAAGAGCAGTGGATGTAATATTGTATAGTGGGAATAGAGAAGCTCCTATGGATGTGTCAATGGCATTGGCAGAAAGGGTGTGGAAAGCGGGTCCCAAGGGCTAAGTTGGTTGCAGTCCCTTCATGATTGAGTTTAGCAAACCAAGGGAAGCTTCAATCATTGCTCACGCGCGGCTCTGCCTCAAAACGTGGCCACACAATGCTCTAAGTAGTCTCAGGCACATTGTCAGCTATAATCATAGCCCCTTATGCATAAGTGCATAACCTTTTACCACTACCCTTCAATATAAATATATATATTATTAATTCAGAGTACAAACCGATTTTATTATTGATTAATTTTTATAAAAAAATTTCACCGATGATATTTGATAATTTTTTTTCTTTTTATTCACATTTTTTATTTATAAAATTAAAACTTAAAGATCTTATTTTAAAAATTAAATTCAATATCACATGAATTAACGATTCATTAATCATGTAATTATTGATTCAATATAATACAACTTTTCCCCTCAAATTATATCCTAAACCAAACACGTTATAGGTACTTGATTAGTATCAAGTATTACTCGTGTTTAACATTGGAGATTTGGAGTTTTTAAAACTAAAATTAATCAATATGCTCCTTTTTTCCATTAAGTGGCCAACCCTGCCTTGATAAAGGAGAACATCTTTAAACATTGCGGAATGAATAAATTACGTGCACGGATTGAATTTAAGATTAATTCAAAAGATAACAAAAAGAAAGGGATGATAGATTACCTAAATAGTTACAGACTTAAACCATTTCTTTTCGCTTTGCTATGAGCACCTTTGAATTCTTTGATGCTTGCATTGTTTCATACTAGTTGAGACACCATGATATTTGTAGACAAAGTTTCCATCATTTAAAAGAAAAGTGCGCATTATTGTTTACAACACTTTAAACTACAGAAAGAATGTTTAATATGCTCCTCTTTTTATCCCTATAATTAATGGTACTGGCAGACGCATTTGCTACAGTGTGAATTGCTAAACAACTAAGCATTGAAAAAAGTATATCCTTATAATTTTATCGTTCATATTATAGTTAACCGTCGGGCTATGCTTTTATCTCCTTTTGATGAAGTTATAGGTATTCTTTACTTAAAGCAATCTTATTTAGACCGCATAAGATTACTATAAACAATAATACTTTTATTTCCTTATTAATCAGGATTAAGTATTGACTATTAAGGGTATTAATTAGTTAAAAAACTAATAAATAATGTTTTTATTGAACATATACAAAGAGTGTGTTGAAATTAGGTTTAAATGCACATTTTGTCTCCAACTTAAAGTTACAAATCTCACGAATTGTCGTCCTAACATCAAATCTTCATTAAACACCAAATTAAATGGTGTGATGGTGTAGCATACTTTTTTTTGACGATTTTGAACTACCAATAAACACATATTTAAACTATTATAATTTCACAAAAAAGAAAACTATTGCAATTTCGTGAAGCTTCAAAATTGCCTCAAAGTAATGACCACATGCATTATCACATTGTTTAGAATTAATGAAAACTTGATACCAGGAAAATTTTGTGACATTTTGTATACTAGGAGAAAGATTCATGATTTTTTTTTCTGAGACAAAATTTGCGAGGTTATGTAATTTCAGGGACAGAAACTACAATTAGACCTAAAACTAGTAATAATTTTTTTTACTAAATTTTTTCTTCTTTTAATTTCTTAATCTGTATCATTTAACATTTCCCATATTTATTTATCTTTCAGTAAATTTCTTGCCATTATTATCTTTTGAATATTAAATTTGTCTATTTATTTTTAAATTAAGATTTTTCAATCTACTTTATTTTAATGTATCATTTGCTTTTTTTTTTTTATCTTGAATATCTCATTTATTAATTTTTATCATTCCTTAAATTTAGCTAATTAAAATTTCAACTTATATAGGTATTAATATTAAACTAATTAAAAAAATTGAAATCTATAAATTTAAATTTTAATAAATCGTACTAAATTATTAATTAATTTACTCAATTTTTTTTATTATACTTAATGGTGTACCAAAAAAAAAAACTGTACACAAGAAGTATTAATCTTATTAACGAATAGAATGACATAATGAATAAATTCTTTTTTTTAATGAATAAATTCTTACTAGATACCAATGTAAAAAAAAGTTTTGCAACGCATATGAATTAATTTTTTTTAAAAAAAAATACACAATCAGATTGTTTTACACTACACAAATCATTCCAAGTTAATTTTGCATATCCTATTGTTTTGTTGGTCTACTTCTGTCTTCTGTGAGACTCGTGGCAATAATGAGTCTAACTTTCCTTGTCTTAGAGAAAGCAAGAATATTCCTCAGGATGAAGTCTTGGAATTAAGATTCAAAGTTTAACACGAGAGCCAACAAAGATTGAGGTGGCTAGCAAAGCCTGATCTCATAAATTTGATAGTATATGTATTATATTATTGGATCACACTGAAAGTATATGTATTATCTATTCAAAATTATACGCAGATGTGAATCACATGGTGAACCAAATCGTGGTAGACCTGTTGTTGCATGAATATATGTAAAAAATTAATGTTTGATACACCAAATGTTTTTATTTTTCAAATATCTTAAAGTAATAAACTATAATTTTCTTGTTTGGTATGTAATTAATAAAAAATTTATTAAAAATCAACTTTTCCAAAAATCATATTTTTTGGTATGAAAAAACTTATTTTCTGCTAAACCTTCCCTAAAAAAATCCTGGAGAGGAACTTTAATACTGATGGCATTTCAATCTAATCAATGATTCGTATTTGAAATGTTAAAAGTCCAATACTTAGATTTAATCCAAAAAAAAGAAGAAATTAAGAGGAACTTAAATATTTGAGATTTTGATCTCTCAAAAAAGAAAAACAAAGCCTTAATTAGGAATTCATGAGGCTGAGAATGAACAGATCAGGACTGATGCACTTTTGCTTTCGGCCACGTCTCATCAAATATAGCCCCCACTGATGCCATTGATGCCTGAATTAATCGAATAAAAATATATATGTTGGGACATATACAACCACGATTTAATGAATCAATTCCAAATATAAAGCTTGAGATAGAAGTTTCTGCAAATACAACACCCCAAAACTAATAATACTAAATTTGTTTAAACTTGGTGGGATTACTAGTTGGCCTGGAATTTCTCCATTTAGCCATTGTAACTCATCAGCAAGCATATATAATGAATGACCTATTATCCCATGCATGAGTGATGAGTACGACAACTAAAAACAATACATAAATATAGCTAGCTAGGTTATGGCTTTAGGTTAAGGATTTGCTTTAATTTGGCTTAATTAGGTCTGGTTTTCTTGTTTATAGGGTAGATCTTATCACTATCTTGAAAAAAAATAAGAAAAACAAAAGCTACTTTCTCAATTACTATATATACAACGAGCAACCACAAGTTTCTGCATATAGTAAACGAATTTCGGGAGGATATATGCCATGAAAAGCACGCACCACTTAGTATAACATATTCAAATGTTTTCTTCAAAAACCTGAAAACGGAATAGGAAGTGGATTTGATCTTACTGAACAAGTAAACGAGTTTAATACTTTTATCTCGCTTCAATATTAATTCTGACTTCAAATGAAACAAACAAACGAAATTTCTTGTCCATTGGGGATTTCGGGTCATCGAAGTATTAGCAGAGGTGCGTCTTTTAGGAACAAAAGAAATTTCTCCGTACATATGTAACATGAGATATGAGGAGAGTTAAAATTTGCTCACACAATATATTGTATTAAGTGAAAGAAACAAATTTCAACTATATTAAGTTAAATAAATTAAATTACATCGGTATAATCTTGATAATTATTATGTTATTTTATAATTTTTCTTAAAATTTATTATTGAATTAAAAATTCTTTTCATAAATTATATATACAAAATTTTACATTAATATAAAATTATTTGTTACCTATTCTTATATATAACGTAATATAAATATTTTAAAATATATTAAAATATGAATAATTTGATTATTGTTTAATTTTGACAAAATTTGACACACACAATTTTAATAATATATATATAATTTAATATTAAATTAATAAAAATCAAGCTCTATGTCAAGTTATAAAAATAATATAATAATTATTAAAATTACATCGATCTAATTTGATTTCTCCCTTTATATATATATTATGAGAAATGATTGCATAATCTTTAAATCATATTTGAATGATTAAATTAAACAAAAATAAATAGGAATTACTAACTAACTTTTAATATTCTTGACTATCTATGTATATTAATTTATAATCTCAATTCTCACTGCAACCATGAGTTCTGGCTTGATAATATGACCAAAATATGTAGTGTTTATGGAGAGAGAAAATTTTATGGTTTAATTTGTGAGGTTAACTTAAAATGAAATCCAAATTTTAAAAAGATGTGAAAGTTCATCTCATTACGATGAGTTGTTATTAAACCACTCATAAATATTTTAGTTTTACAAATTTTATGCTTGCAAAATCTAGTTTCGGTATATGGTCATTATCCGATTTTTTGAAGATTTCACGTTGACTGGTAATACAACTAAAATAAATAAGAATATTCTTATTTCATTAGCTAGTTTTAAAGTTTGAGTTTAGTCTAAATTTAAAATCTAAAACACACATGAACCATACATACATGAGCGAGAAAGAGAGACTATGATGATAGAACATTTGATTATTGTGAGAAATCAGAATTGTAATTATAGATCATTACAATTCTAAGATTAAAAATAAAATGTACTACATGACTTTTTTTAAAAACATGTGCTAACTCTATTGCAGCTTCTCAGAACATAACATCACCAGAAAATTCTAAGATTATTTTGAGGTTGGTTCACTGAAGATTAAAAGGAAGCATATATATATATATATATATATATATATATATATATGCAATGAGCGTGCAATGGATTAGCTTTAAATTATTATAAGTGATGAAATAATTCTTTCTACGTACTCCCAATGGTATATAGGCAGTTGGGTTTCATGTTATCTAAATTAATACTCAATATACAACCTATAGGTTATGAAAGCAGAAAGAAAAGAAACACAGTATCGCAGGAATTATTGTTGAGCATCGTTCATACTCAACTATTATCCAAAAGAAGCCCTTAAACACATTCGGAAGATCTGATGGAGGGCCACACTCATTATTTTAGACCAATAGTGAAAGCAGATGTGATTATATTTTCCCAACTTTTTTTTCCTCCTCTCTTGCTCATGATATTCAATACCTAGATCAATGTCTAAAGGTGGCACAAGATGAAACTGTGGGGGACCATGACAGCACTTAGCCACTTACAAACTATATATGAAAGGGCCAAAATTACGTTTGGTCAACTTCACACCAAATTCTTATCCTTCTTAACAACTCTCCGTTTGGTCATCATTTGTCACTATTGGACGTGATTTTTGAGAATTGTTGAGAGGGAGTAAGAATCTGATGCAGAGAATTCTATATTATAAGATTAATCTAAGGATTAAGAATAATGGTTGATAGTGGACCACTTATTAAGATGTCCACCTTAATCTTGCCCATATGAAATATATATATATATAGTAAACCAAAGATACATTTGTTTTGGATTTCACTACGTTTGCCAACATCTGAATTCAACTTTTTTTTTTCAGAAACAAACATAGTAGACGTATAATTAGCAACAGGGACAAACGCAGGACTGGATCAAAGGGGAACTGTAATATTTTTTTACATAATTATTTAAATATTTAAATTTTAATAAATAATAAGTTAAAAAAAATATTATTAATTTTATAAATAAAATTAGAGATATGATTTATTACTACAAAATTTTTAAGTAAATAATAACTTAAAAACATATTTTTCTTATATACTTTCTTTTATTTGTGTGACAACGAGAGACCGACTAAAGATGTCAATTTCAACATATAATTTTTAAACCTTTATAGTAAACAAAATGATTATCAGTCATATATGATCCTTTCCACCTCTGGGTCTTTCTTTATAATCTACACGATTAAATATATTTTTATTATTTATAAATATAGCAAATTTTCATTTATCCTCTAGAAAAGATTATTGATTTGATCTTTAAAAATATCCCTATCACTATTTAGTGATAACATCATGTGTTTGTTTGGTGGAGAAGAAATTAGAGGAGCGTAAATGAAAATTATTTAGGTACTGTTTAGAGGAGAGGATTTGGAAGAAAAATAATTTTAAAATTATTGTGGGAAATGCAGAATTAAAAAAAGAAAAAAGAGGGCCAAGGGTAAAATCTTCCACATACGAAAAAAAAAGCTTCGAAAATTGTTCTGTCGAAGTCATGTAATCAATTCTGTAAAACCACATAATTGATTATATTGCTTTACATAATCGATTATGTTATTTCTTTTAGTTATTTTTTACTTTTCCTATTTCTACTATTCTTCTTCTATTTTTCTTAAACCAAACAATTAATATCTCAGCTCTATTTCTTTAATCTTTTCTCACCTATCTATTTTACTGCCTATATTGTTTTTCCTTTCTACCAAACAAAGCGTAAATTACCAGAACCATTTTTTTGAATTTTTGGAATAAGGATGCTAAAAGTTATATCCGCCAAAAATGTCTATCAATTCTTAAACTGATGGAAAAGAACTCAAAAAAGTCAAAGCCTCGGGCAGGGACTGGACACATTTTGCTTGGACAGCGCTAGCCTGCAACTTCCAGAGAGAGAATTTTTCTTTTATTTCTTCATCAACTATAACCATTTACATTTGCAAGTTATACAACTCTACACAGTCAAAGCTGCAGACAATGTATAAAAAAGCACTGCAGATGCCGAATTCCTTGAATATTGAAAATCTACATGCTAATTAAGAAACAAAGCAAAAGAAATTTTATCCCTCTTGACTGGGCTCAGTTTTATAAGCATTACATGTGAAACGGGTGTACCACAAGTTCACTTGGGTTGTGTATATAGAGGTTGTGCAGATGAATACCGCCTCTACCTCAAAAAGAGGCAGGGAAAAGTCACATCCTAGAGAGTATTTGGAACACCAAGAGCATCCACGAAAGACCAAATTAATTAACAGCCAAGAAATAAGCCCTTGCCTACCAGTGTACAAGCAAGATACCACCGCACCAGAATGAACTCTCATATGGACAATGGCAGTCTTCTTTCCCTGTTCCTCGCTAATGTTTGCCTAGACATTCTTAGCCGGGCAGGAAGAAATATATTGAAGCATATGACAACTCCAAAAAGCCAAAAGTGCCTCAAGTAAAGGGTCATAAGGGATGAGAAAACAAGCATGAGGAACAGTAAAGCAAAACCAATCGCCACAGCAACATCAACCCTGCAACAAGGTAAGAAAATGTCAACCATAAATACATCAATATAATGCCATGCTATTTATATGCATTTTATAAGTTAATAGATCTGATAAAAAAGGGATACCAAGACCTTGATCCAAATTCCATATTTAACTACGGCTGCAAATTCTAAGTTTCTCTACTAGAGCACATCTAAAGATATCAGTTTATAATTGATTTTTTTTTTGTAGAATACTTGTCAATAGACCGATCTAGTTGAAAAGTGCAACAAGATCCCTTACAATGAAACTCACAGTACTGCAAGTGAAATCCAGATCTAATATATCTGTAAACACAAGTCAAAAATACAATTCAGATCTCTTTCTTTCAAGTTTTTCTTTAAACACATCATAATATTATATTTAAGGGACCAAAAACATATTTAATCCTAATAAGGATTAAAACATTGTAATATTATCATTGACAGATCAAACCAAATACAAATGAATATATTTTAAACCCGAAGATTATATAAGACAACTTAACTGATTAGGTATCAATTTCACAAACTAGAATAAATGCAACAGATGCCTAATAGGTCCATCTCAATTAATTTGATCCATGACCACTTTAGTGCATTATTATCCATGATCTAGGAGCATTTGAAAGAGGTTTTGCAAAACTTATTTGGACATACCATATAAACTTGTGAGATGAAAATTGAAGGTGTTCGGTTAAACTTGTTATAGTGACTTATGACCTTCCTATACGTCAACTTATTTCAATAAGCTTCAAAGATGCTTATCAAAATAAGCTTATTGAATCAAGCACTTATGACATAAGCTCTCTTGTACAGAACATTATTGAATAAAGCACTTGATTAAGCTCATTATCAAACATGGCCATAACTCGTTTTCAGATCCATCCTATCTATTTGTCCATTAGCCAAGATGGCTCCCGCTTTGTTTACATCAATAATATCAAATTTTTCACCTGATTAAATTGTCTAACTACCAGCTAGCTGAAAGTAAGTAATGCACCTTTACTAAAACCATAAGGAACTTAGTAATTTATATTTTATGCATGTTACAAGATACTGCGGTCCTTTGTTAGAAGAATATGCACATCTATGATCTAACATGTTTTGAAATTAAATAACAGAGTAGACCAACTCTCCCCCTATGGGCTTGAAGATGGGATAATGCACAGACCCATCTTATGTCATGATGAAATTCAACTTTTTTTTTACGAGTGGCAATGATCAAACTCATAAATATTTAGTCATAGAAACTCTGATACCATATCAAAGTTGAACACCCAAATACTTAATACAGCATGGGTACAACCATACAATACAACACACATGCAAGAATATGAGAAATTCCTAAAAATCCAAGATATGATACAGCCTAGATGCATTAACATGAATTAGAAAAAAAAATACATAAATTCATAATATGTAATACTTTATCATTAATACATAATTATATCAGTGGATGATTATCATAATTTATTAAAAAAATACTATTGATCCTAACAAAAACCATAATTACATATCTTTCCCTTGCTCATGTCAAAATATATTCTTTCCCCTATAAACATACCAGAAAAATTGCATATTCTTCCCCAAACCATGTCAAAATGTCACAAAAGCATCATTAGTCATGTTCAAAAGAAGTCAAGGTTCAATACGAATGCCCTAATATTTAATAAGCTTCAAAGATATAGAAGAAGTCGTATATAATTTTAGTCCTATTCAAAGTAACTGTCAATGCAATTAAATAAAAATACAAAATAAAGGATACTCCCTAGATAGGTATCTAGGTGTATCATGCGTATCAGTATCCAATAAGAATATCGTATAGATAGTTTGCCAATTTTGGAGTATTTGGACTTTATAGAGGCTTTATAAAGATTTCACATCTAACAACAGTTGAAACTGAAAGAAGAAGAAAAATAAAAAAGATCAGAGTATTTAATGAAAGCGGGAGATAGGAGAACATCAATATCAAATATATGATATCATACTTTGTCATTTTCAATGCTACTACAGAATTAGGTTGTCATATAAGCGTCATTGTCTTCAACTTTGCACCCACCATGTTAACTTCTATCATATTATTTTGTTCTCATCTAAAATTAGAGAAATTGCCTTGCCCCTTCTGCCCAAATTTTTGAGATCAATCACTCTAACGGGCTTGGCAATATCCCCACTCCACACCATACTGCAAGCTCTTTACACCCATCATGACCAAGATATTCTCATCCTACCTAGCAATGGCATGACCAAGACAAGTTAACCCATCAAATTTTATATCCTTCAGCATATCTAAACAAAAGAGAATTCCAGAATCCCATATACATGGTACCGAATTCAAAATATTTTCTTTCCAATTTCAGCAACACAAATTGCAGTGTCTTGAAAATACCAACAACAACACATACCCATCTAGTTAAACGAGGGCATAAAAAAAGGATACCTGGTTTGGATATGGGGCTTCGGCGAGAAGTAAGTAAGAGCAGAGTAGTTGCGCTTGTGACGAATCTGGTAATCTCGGAGCTGCTCCACAATTTTAGAGCGGGTTATCATTTCCGCCTCCACCCACAACCAAAATGGAAAATTCTAACCCAACTCAGATTACCTTATGTTGGCTGCAAACATAAAACCTATTCGCTTTCGCTAATTTTCGGTCACCACAAATCCAACAATGGCGTTCTTATTCTTCGGGTTTTGGGTTTAGGTTTTTTGCAATTGCAAATGCAAATTGCAGAGTCGGAAGTCAAAACCAAGGGGAATATATACAATTGTCTTATTCTTTTGATGCAATTGAAGTATTTTTAATTGCTTAATTGAAATTTTTATATCTTTAAACGTAATTTTACAAATAAATGTATGATTTTAATCTTTAAACAACTTTTTTCAAAATCATTTTTTTTTATTTTTAATTTCAATATTGAAATTATTTTATCAAAAATTTTATGCCAATTTTTATTTTTTTAAGCAAAAGTTGTGCTTTTGACTTTTGTTATATATGTTTTCAGTCAAATGTGGTCAAAATTTCTATCTTATATCAATAAATTTTGGTTTTTTTTAAAAAAATAGATTTAATTCCTCTTCTATAAGAATTAATCATGTTTTTAAAAGTAAAAAAAAAATCTACCTATTTTTAAAGTTTAAAAGACTAAATTAAGTTTATCAATTAAAAAATACAACCACGTTAACAATTACTTTTTATAATTTAAGCAACTATAATAAACAACTTAATATTTCATGAATCAACCCAAGTTTACAGTGCCAAAAAATGCGACCTGAAGAAAAATTTTGCAGCCGAATCCCATTTTCATACAAACAAACACATAATATTAAGTTTTAAGAAATAACTATATGAAGTAAAATTAGGGTTTACATCTGACAATTCCATTCAGTTTAATTTATATTTTATAATTTGTTAACTTTAAATAAAATATATAAAGTTTCAGTTAATCAAATTGAAAAAAAAATTAAAAATGTAAAATATTTAAAATAAAAATTAAGTATTAAATAAAAACATACACAAAAAACACTATCTCTGAATAGCCTTGATCTTTGAAGGAAAGACCTGAATAACAAATCAAAGAAATACTCTTCCCCGACCTCTATCATACTCCAACCTTGTTGAGGGCATGCAAAAATGTTTTCAGTCATCTATAATAGACACAACAACTCCACCTTTGAAACAAATAGCCTTTAGGCATAAGGAAACAATATGCAAAACACCTCAAGCTGGTTGATAATCAAGTCTTAAAACAGGGATAATATTGTTTTCAAGGTCTCCCATTTTAAAATTGATGATTATGTACATAAAAGACTTACAACTATCTTCAAGACAAAATGGCAACACTTTGCATTTTTCAACAATCTTTGTACCAATCACATCAAACTTATGATTTACTTGGGGACTTTGACCTGAAAATGAATGTCAGCAAATGATCTTTCTACAGTGATTCTAGGTGATTTATATTATTTGTTTGCATGGTCAAAGCAACAACCTTCACCCACTATGTGTTGTGACAATAATTTTGCTTCGTAAAATACCATATTTCCTTTAAATGTGATGTTCCACAATGCGAGACTTATGTCACAACTCGTAGTAAAAAGGTTGTTTCAATCATACAAGCAAATAATATACAACACCTAGAATAGATCATGTGATGTTCGTTGAAAATTCATTCACACGTCAAAATGTTCAAATAGATCATGAGTTCGAAGGGGATTGGTACAAAAATTGTTGAAAAATACAAATCTCAAATCTTAAGAAGTGATTTACATATTGTTCCCTCAAGCCTAAAGGTTATTGCCAGGTTGTAAGAATATGAGTAAGATGAAGTTAAGAAAATATTTGATCTGTTATCCAAATCTTTCTTTCAAAGATCAAGGCTATTCAGAGGCGGTGTTTTTGTCATTAAAATTAAATTCAGGACAAAGTTCGCAAATATAAAGCCAACTAGTAACGTTAATCATAAGCTTTGCTTTAATAGTAGAGACCCTATATTAAGGTTTGCATTATTTGATTTGCTAATATCTAGAATTAATTTCATAGAAGAAAATAAACTGTTTATTTCTAAACATAGTTCCGTTAGACGCATCTACAAAAAATGAATGCCATCCAGGGCATTACCACCGTGACATGAGACTGTTTAGAAAAGCCCTTCCATCTCATCCCACAAAAAGCAAAATTTTTAATTGAAATCATAGAAGAAAATAAACTGCTAAATTAAGGTTTTATCATATCCAAACCAATTCATTTCATTGAAAATGAATTCCAGAACAAACATAAGATAATCACTTTCGCCACTGAACAAGTTGAATATTTAATTCCGACTCGCAAAAAACATGGCCAGAGTAGCTTCATTTCTAAACATAGTTCCGTTAGACGCATCTACAAAAAATGAATGCCATCCAGGGCATTACCACCGTGACATGAGACTGTTTAGAAAAGCCCTTCCATCTCATCCCACAAAAAGCAAAATTTTCAAACTCTAGCCATAAACAGTGACATGAAACTAGCTGTTAAGAGTAGAGAGCATGCCCCCAGTCGCAGTTGGAATCACCACCTCCCACCCTGGTCCTTTAAGAGGAAACACACTGACTGGAGCTTTGAAGTTATCATCGTTAAAGTCATTGACTATAAGATCACTGCGATCCAAGAGCTTCTCCAGGTCTTCATCACTAATATCTGTATGTATCATTTTATCTTCAGCTGTTTCTTCATCGCGAAGCAATGCCAAAACATCATCTTCCTAAAATTTGATCATGCACGAACAACAAATTAAAATAAGGTAGTAAAGGAAACTCCAATAAATATATCTCAATAATAAAAACGATGCAAGTGCCAAATTTTGGATTGTCCCCATCACTTCATATTTCCAGTAAAATTTAGATTAGGCTTACCCTAACCAAATAGGTATACAACACAATCTAGTGACTATGAGTATGATCAGACAAGCAAATCCCCATGTGTTGGTAAATTAATTGTAAGCTGAGGTGTGCAAGTTTAATACTTGAGACTAACGAGACTAATTAATCATTTAATGATCTACATGTTCATCTAATTAGGCGAATCAAAATTGACTTTTTGGCCATGTAAAAAAGATAGAGTTGACAATCAAAATCTTTCAACATCAAAGGCATGCTAGCATAATGGACAACAATTTGTTTCTACTTCAAAACATGATGGGAGAAAATAACAAATAAGAACTCATTAGAAAGCAACTGCTAAAATACAAACCTCAATTTCATCCATACTGGCAGGTTTTGTACGTTCTTGATGAAACTGTCCCTTCTCAATCACTACATGCTCAAGCTTTAATTTGCTGAAAGCTCTTTTCAACATGCGACCCTGTAAATAGACTTTGTCATATCCATCCCAATATAAACGATCCTCAAGTCAAACTACAGATTGAGGCCAATATACAATATTGCTAAGTACCTCTATAGATTGAGCAGTTGAGAGCCTGTAAACATGAACAGGTTTTGTTTGGCCTATTCTGTGGCATCTATCCATGGCTTGTAAATCCATTTGAGGATTCTGGAATTCAAACAAAAAAAGGATTATAAATTAAACATTGTAGAGCAAATAGATAAAATGTGAAACAATGAAAATGTCAAAAAGTACCCAGTCACTGTCATAAAGAATGCAAGTATCAGCTGCAGTGAGGTTAATTCCCAATCCACCAGCCCTAGTAGAAAGAAGAAAAACTCTACAATTGCTATTTACATCATTGAAGTCCTGGATCTGTTCATGAGCAGAAGAGTTACCAATGAACTAGACTTAAATTTAGCCACTTCAATCTGCAATTAGTGATTAAGAACAATATTTGCAAATACAACATCAAATGATAACACAAGTATATTGCAATCAGCATTCATGTTCAAAACAGACTTAAAGCTTCTTAATCTACTAATAGTATGTTAACTAAAATGGAAATGGCCAATAATACTTCAGTTTTAATGAAATAATTTATGCATATAAATAATGCATAAAAGAAGACAGCGGCGAAAGCCTGTCATTTATATATTTAAGATATGATTATCCAACAACTGTAATAATCTCTTGGTTATCTAGGATACATGTGTAATCTTCAAAAAGAAAGTGCTTTTATGATATAGCATTTTGTTCAGAATAATAGCTTTCAAGAAAAACACAACTTTTCTTCTGGAATTTTTTTTTTCTTCCTAAAATTGTATCTATCATAAAAGTTTTAAACATCTTTTCAATAAGCAAAGCACTTAAAAAAAAAGGCACAGCCAAATAGTCACTTAAAAAGATAAAACATAGACGTGTTATTCATGCATTAGTACAAACCTATTGAAGAAGCTGAAGGGCTATGCAATATCAAATATTCAATGCCTAAAATAAAATACAATAACCAGAAAAAATGAACAGAAAATATCAGAAAAGAAACTTGAATTATCTGATTGTGTTATTCATGCATTAGTACAAACCTGTTGTTTCCTCTCATCCAGTTTCACACCACCATCTATCCTGCAAACCTCAAAGCCTTTTTCACTAAAATAATAATCCATTATATCTAACACCTTAGTCCACTGACTGAAGATAAGAACCTGATAACAATCAGCAAATGCAACAGCATGTAAGTAGCAGCTTAGTAACAGGAGGAAGTGGAAAGACAAAGGCAAAGCACTGTAAAGGATACTTTGTGATTTCTTGCAAATAAACGTTGCAGCAATCGATCAAGCAAATGGAATTTTCCACATTGTCCAACTATCTCTTCTAAAGGAGGATACAAATCTATCAAGAAAGCAAACATATCTTAGCAAAGATTAATGGATCATGAAACCAGTAAAGCCACTCAATTGCATGATACTTACATGAATCGTCAAATGCTGACTCAAGGAGATCAGGATGGTTACACACCTTCCTAAGTTGAATAGCCAAATTACGAATCATACCTGCAGGAACAGAACGTCCTGCAGTAAAGCAGCACAATACAGATCAATATTCATACAATGAGGATATAAGATATTGAGTTGCAACATGAAAGCAAAAACTGGAAGCAAATCTTACCACTTGACATATTTTCTTTTAAATAGTTCCCCAGTGTCTTATTAACTAAATGATCCTGCAAATTCTTCTGATGCTCAGTCATGTTTGCATAGATAATAATCTCCTTTTTCCGTGGCAACATAATCTCAACATCGGATTTCATCCTACGTAGAAGAAAGGGCCGAAGAATGGCATGAAGCTTTGCTACTACCTGCATGCGAGTAGGTCATGTTTAACCTTCCAATTCATATTAGAAATTAGAATGGACTAATACAAAAGCAAGCTTAGGGTGCATACTTGGGATCTTCGTTTCTCTTCCAGTTCTTCCTTGGTTGCTCCGTTATTGCTCTTCCCTGACAGATTAAACCTACAAGGAAATTAATCGTACAAAAGAAATAAAAACCAAGGCATACCATAGGGTTTTCTTTTGCATTAAACCAAAACAAATATTGCCAAATGACAGAGAAACAACTATTGATCATATAGAGAAGAGCAACAAAACAAAGTCACAAGCAACAACTGGGTTTGAAAGAAAAACAAGCTATACAAGCAGAAATGGGGGTAGGGGTAGGACATAATAGATTCAAGAGAAAAGGAGATTAAAATTGAGGAAACATAATTGAAACAAATTCATTAACTTCATAACAATATCAAACTGGTAAAAAATTAATGAAATATAGAGGAATTGGCCCAATTGTTTCCCTTCAATATGCTGCAGTCACAGTGTAAAGCTTTCATCTCCTCAATATAAAACACATAATCTTGAAAACATTTAAGGGAATTATATTTTCAACAATCTCAATTCAGAGTTGGCACATCATCTGATGATGACTGCAGAAAAGAAAAGCATGATCTTAAATAACAAATAAGCAAAGGACATCAGATGATGACTGCAGAAAAGAAAAGCATGATCTTAAATAACAAATAAGCAAAGGACATCAGATGATGACTGCAGAAAAGAAAAGCATGATCTTAAATAACAAATAAGCAAAGGATACTAACCATGACTCAAATTCTTCAAGGGATGCAAAAATATCAGGCAAAATGAAGTTCAGCAGAGACCATAGTTCAGCCAAGTTATTCTGAAGAGGAGTTCCAGTTAAAAGAAGCTTGTTTTCAACATTTATGAATTTCAATGCCTTCACTAATTTGCATTGTGAGTTTTTGAGTCTGTGTCCCTTTAAAGGAGAAAAATCTAGTCAGAAAAACAGAAGCATACAGATTACAGACTATTAATTAGAGCATTGCTGGGTAAATACATTGAACTAAACAGAAACTTTTTGCACTATCAAGTAAGCGAATTTATTACCTCATCAACAACAAGATATTTCCAATTGTATGACCTGAAATATTTCTTGGCATCATTTAAAGCAATCTCGTAAGAAGTTATGACTATAGGAAATTGCGGGCCAATTGTTCTAGTGGGCATATGTTTCCTCCGGATATCATCTCTCTGTTTCTTGTCACCATGGTAGATAACGGCAGGGAGTGATGGTGCAAACCTATTTACATTTATTAAAACTAATGATCGTCAAAATATAAAACCATGCATAATAATTATTATATAATAACTAAGCAGCCAAAATCTTCAACAAATCATTTTCTTATCTACCTAGAAATCTCGTTCACCCAGTTTGAGAGGGTTGATAAAGGAGCAATTATCATGTACGGCCCATCCAGACCTTTTGCTTTTAGATGTGAGAGAAATCCAATCGTTTGGATTGTCTTCCCAAGACCCATTTGATCAGCAAGAATCCCATTCAATCCATTTTGCCACAAGGAAATCAACCACTTTACACCTTTCAGTTGATAATTCTTCAATTTTCCACCTGTGAGTAAAGGCATGAGCTCTTTCTGCTCTTTCTCAACTCTTTCTTCCTCAGTCATGTTCATATCTTCAGTCTTCTCACTTTCTTTAGATCTTGTCAGCATGGCAGCAACTGCCTTTTTAGCCTTCCTCTAAAGTAATTTCAAACAAGACAACATGCTAATGATTAAAATAGCTCAAACTAGATGCAAGCATTACAAATTAATAGAATATAATAAAAAATAAAATGTGTGCCTGTTTAAAACCTTGCTTAGAAAGCAAAGGGAGAGAAATGATGGCATTTCATGAACTTAAAACCACTGGTCAAACAACATTTAACCAACTTGCTCTAGCACACAAAGATAAGAGATATCACGTCTCAAACTATACATCTCACTAATAGTAACAAAACAAGCTGAACTAAAATGCCACTTTTACATCTCCTATATACAATAACCTGACAGGTTATGTGAAAACAATAAAGATGCAACAGAGCACAATGTACTCACAGTATTGTACTGGGAAGCAACTTTTCTTTTTGATCCACGGCCCTTCTTCGCAGAAGGATTGCTCTCTTGCTCTTCCCTGTTCTCTTGTTCACCCACAGCCTAGCAACAAATATTCAGAGAATAAGAACAATGCAACAAGAACAAAAAATCAACACGCTTAAAAAGATAACAGAAAAAAAAAGGCAAAAGAGGGTTAAAAATTACAAGTGTGATGTCATCCATTTTTTCGAGCAGAAACTCAGAGTACAGTCTGGTTTGAGTCAAAAGCTCATCCAATTTGTTAAACTGTATGTCATTAAGGTCTACTGCCTCCTCATACTGCACCTCCTCTTCCTTTATCCTAGCTTCAAGTAGCTTCTCTTCCTCCTCCACCATTGTTTTCGATATAAGAGAGGACCCGTCATCTTTAACGTCTGCAGTCACCATTTCCTCCAACTTAACTTCCTCTTTCAGGGCACAGACATCCTTTCCATTTGAAAAAGTTAGCAACGTAAAAGCAAACAACAAACCAAAAAAAATATATAACAAAAACAGAATAAACCCTTATCAGCATAACAGAAACAAAAATGACACAAGCTTTTAACACTACTTTGTAGAACAAAACGACGAGAACACTAACACGCCGTTCCCTAAAGTAACCCTTCATTTGAAGCTTGCATTACATTATGCGCGTCATTGATAATAAATAAAATAACAAAAAAAAAAACACCTAAAACTCAATCAGCAGAACAAGAACAAAAACGAAAAAAGTTTTAACACTACTTTGTGGCACAAAACGCGGTTCCGTAAAATAACCGTTCAAATCAAGCTTACAATACATAATAAAGCGCGTTACCGTTAATCAAAAATATATTCGAAACAAAGCATAAACACCTAGAGCACGCTGTGTGAGTGAAACGGCGCGAGAGAAAATATGCATTTTTCAATGTTCACTCTTCAAAAACGTTTATGGTCGTTCGAGGAAGAAGGAGAAGCACAGAACATACCTCGTCTTCAAGGACCGAAGTTGGAGACTCCGCTGCAGAATCCTCGTTCTTCACTTTGTCCTTCGCCTCCATTTCAAACCCTAAACGTAGAGCACAATCACCGAACAGAAACTTTAAAAAATAAATAAATAAACAAAAAAAAATAACGGCGTAAGGGTTACCTGGCAGAGGAAACGGTAAAGAAACGAAAAAGTATGGGTTGAGGTTTCAGAGAAGTTGGGAAGACGGAAGGACGGGGGGGAAAGAAAAGTGTGGAAATGTGAAGCAAGAACCAATTAAAAAGGAGAGAGGGGAATTTATTATTTTCTATATTTTTGGTTTTATTTTATTGATGGGGCATGGAATTGGGCGGGAAAGTGGAATTGAATTATTGACCACCGTTTTTGGCAATATTTACTATCAAAACCTGTGTGGTGAGCGTAAGTGTTTGTTGACTTTGACTCATCTCTGAAGCATTGAGTAAGGTCGTTTCTGAAAGAAAGGCCCATTTTGGTTTGGTTCCCAAATTTCGTGAAAAGGGGTGACGCGTGCTGTCATTGACTGGCCGCATTTTGGTTTGTTGCTTGCTTCCCACTTTTTTCAAACTTGCATTTTCCAAAACAAATTGCTAATAACTCTTTTAGGAAAATAATGCACGGTAATAGACATCTTAAGAAGAAGAGTAAAACAGAAGAGATAAATGGAGATGAAAAAGATAAAAAAAAAACTTAGAAAAAGTTACAACTAAAAAAAGTGACTGCACTATGTTCTCTAATTATATATTTTTTATTCTAACTGTCAAAAAATATTAAAATATGTGTGTGTACATTTGTCTATAATCGATTATCCAAGGTTTTGTGATTTATCTCAATTTGCATAACTTAGATAATTGCTCATAATCGTCGAATGATGTGTATTTGGTATTTAGATAATAGGTGTAGTTGGAAACACTCGCATAATGACAAATTTTCAATGGTTTTGGCGTATTGGAACAAAGTTGGTTCCAGTGGCACAACGTACACCATGTATAATCTTACATGACGTTGGCCTGGTCCAGAGAGGCATCATTGTTTTCTATGGAAAGTGAAAAGAAAGACTCTAGTGACCAATTATGTGTGATGGGCCAAGGGCTTAGCGGACTCATATGTATGTCAAATCATTTTGAAGGAGAGGAAGTCGAATTTGCATGCAATTAGGGATTGTATTAAAGTTGTTGGGGTCTGGGACAAAGTGGTATCGCAAGTAGATATGGCTCGTTTCTTTTCCCTTTACTTGGATAATTGGATCGGGGTAAATTTATCTCCCTCAAACTCAGTTTGGCATATTTTGTTTGTTGTTTTAATGAATGTACTTTGGGAAAGGTGTAATAAATGCATCTTCATAAATGAGTGGGAGAATGATATCTCTCTCATTAATAGAGCTAAATTCAATGTTAAGTGCATTCAAGAAAGTCTAATTCAGGATCAACAAACGCCTAAGGGTATCTGTAGATGTTCCCTAACAATTTGTTGGAGATATCCACCTACGAGATGGGGGAAACTTGATTGTGATGGGGCCTTGTCTTCCAACTCCAATTTAGCCAATGTTGCTAAGGTGCATAGGGATGATAATGGCTTCTTTTTTTTTTGTTCGACTTATCCTACTATTTGGGATCTTGTTCAATTGTTCAACCTGAATTGCAAGCTATCTTAAAAGGGGTTCAAGTAGCTACTTCAAGAGGCTTTTCTAAAATTATTGTTGAATCGAACTCCCTAATGAGTAATGACCATTGACTTCCTGACTAAGGGTGTAGAGTAGGCCCATCCAACAACCCTGTAGTTTAGAGTATATGGGGTCTTGTTTTTCCCCCTACCTTTGTAATTTGACAACACGTGTCTAGGGAGGCTAACTCTGTAATGCTCTTGCTAGCCACGCTAAACACATGCAGTCTGGGTGCATGATTTGTAAATTTTTCCCTTCTTTCATTTTCCTTTGTTGTTGGTTGATCTGTCAACGGTTGCCTTTATAAGGTAGTTCCTATTTGTTTTTTGTCGTTTCCCGACCCTTTCAGGATTAAAAATAACACAAAAATATAGATTTTGGAGTATGGCCTAGTTGCCATATATTTCACCCTATTTGTTGAATATAAGACAATTGTCATATAAAGGTTATAATGTACATATTCATCTTTTTATTATATTTTGATAATGAAAGATTTATTGTAAATGTGAAAATGACTTTGAACTATCTTTATCTTTGAAAGTTTTATTTGAATTATATGATTCCAAATGGTGTTTGATTATGGCATATGTGATTTGATCTATTCCACTTTTTTGGGGTTGAATTATCTATTATAAAAAGAATATAATTTTTGGTTTACCTATTGCAAATATTCCTAACGAAGTATGTGAGTTTTGTCAAAAGGAGAAAAATGTTAAGTTTAGAATCTATGTGATTTTAATTTCAACAAACTTTCTGAACCAAATCACGGGTATTTTGAATAAGTGTTAGTGATAAATATCTTTGAAATTTTGATAAGAATGCAATTTTTTGAAGAGATAATGACACAACATCACAGTGTAAGAAAAAAATAATGTTGCAATTGTTGTACACTGCTCAAAAAGCTAAATACATGCTTAGAAAGCTGGGAGTTCTTGAAAGCTTGATCCTTGGTTGGAATAGTGGCATATTGGTAAAAAAAAACCTTAAGAAGAGTTGGAAATTGATTATACATCTAGTAATATTTGTGTTAAAACTACCTATTACTTTTTTAACAGACTCACCTCTACTTAAACATTTTATCACTGTTAAAGAAGTTTGTTCATGATAAGAAGGAACATGTGAAGGAAAATAACCTTTAGAAAGTGATTATTCCAATTGGAAAGCATGTTTTGAAAGTTGTTCATAAAAATTATTATAATGTTGATAGACCTAACTTTTAATCATAATGGTGTCTATATTTTTTTATACATGGGAAAATAAAAAACAAAGGAAGAAAAAGTTAATGCTTGATGAATTGCACCCCTATTCAGTCAATCAGAATTAACTGAGTTATGAAGGGGGGCAGTCATCAAACACTTGGAGATTACATTGGAATAAGGAACCTCTTTTAGCAAGTTCATCTCCACACATGTTTCCTTTGCGAAAGGTATGATTGAAGTGAAGGTCCCAATCGAGGAGCTTAAAGTCTTGAATCTTTTGTATGGTTAAAGCATAAGGATGAAGTGAATTCCTTCCCTCTAAAATCAATTGTAAAGCCAATGTGAAGTTTAACTCACATTGAATATTCCTAAAGCCTTTATCCCAAGATAAATTCAAACCATGAAGAATAGCTAGTAGTTCAGCCTCTAGTGACATAGCCATACCACAAGAGCCATAGAAACCAACATGCCAATTGCCAAAGGAGTCATGAATAATACCCCCAAATCTAGCATTTTCTAGGATGTAACGACCTGCATCGTCATTATAATATCACTACTCTAAACCGTGTAAATTTCAATTTTTTTAATGAAAATTCCATTGATTTACTTATGAAAAACGAAAGTAAATTTTTCGCGATATACATTCACTAAACAACGCACAAATACTTAAATGAATATATATAGATATCTTAACTCAGTATACATCATTCACATAATGGAAGGTAAATTAGTTCATACATATAATTAAATCTATAATTTACATCCTCAATTCAAAAACAATCATAGAACCAGCTACGAAGGAATTGATTAACAAAGCACAACTCTCTCCCAAAATAATTTCAATGTTATCACGTTGGCTTGACAGCTCCAACAAAAGAATCTCACTCCACGTAATCTACTGTTGTCCATTTGCTCCCACAAACGAAGGTTCACGATCATCACATGGTACAAAAATTGCAAGGGTGAATTTATTATAAAAGGAATCAACACAAAAATCAAATGACCATGATTATTAAGAAAACATTGACAGATATCATAATCATACACAAATGTCCATTAGTCCAACAAACACTCAACAATTAGTCGTCAACTTTTCATAATTCCAATTAATCATGCTTAGTATGATGCATGCACCTGACATCAACCTTCAAATGTAATGTGGTACCATTCATCAGGAAATAGCTTAAGCGTGTTCACGTAACACTCTCACTTAGGAAAACTAGACAACAAGTGTCGAGGTCATCCTATCGTGCACAGATAACTCCCCCCATGGTGATCAGCCTGAGTCTTAAAGGAGTTCCAAGCCAAGTGACATGCCCTCGAGTACAAGTATTTCCCCTCATGAGAAACTACAAGTACTTATTGACAAAGTTTTAACTATTTTCATGTAATATGAACTATGAAACATGGACACCATCAATGCACTAACAGTGGATAATTAAATACTCTAAGTCATTCCCCTCCATAGATATTTAAAATTCTTTAACCACTCTATTTTCCCCACTAGAAATATCCATCATGATCACTGCACCCCCATGTGCATACACAACATACATCATCATAATGATATTTTTAACATCAACAACATCTTATCTCAATGTCATTATCAACATCAACATCATCTCATTTTAATATTATCATCAATATTAACATCACCTTATGTCACATTATCTTCAATAACAACAACATTCTCATATCAATATTATCACCAATAACATCATTCTTTATCAATTATCATCAATAACAACATCACCTCATATAAACATTATCATCGATAACAATATTCTTCCCTTGTTCCTTACTATTGGATAACCCTACTTCAAATTTTGGCTCATTATCCACTATTTTGGCCCCATACACAACCACTGTATTCTTCCCCTTATTCCTGCCATCAAATTTCAGTTTTGATTTATTATCAATCAAAGCCAAACCTCTCTTATTTTGGTAACCAACGTTATTCCATTTTTTCTTCCTAACCATTAACCATTCCCCATTCAATGAATCATCAACGTGGGACCCATTTAATGATTGCTTTGACATGTCCTCCACTGATTTCCCTAGGTTTGTCTTCGTCGCCACTTGGATATTGGAAACAGGCTTTGCATTTTTTGTTTTTATGACTCCATCAAAACCTCCGTGATTAGGCGTATGAAACTTCTCATCTGTAACTACTGGTTTCATAGAACATTCACAAGCAAAATGGCCATAACAACCACATGTTGAACATATTCTTTGTAGCCCCTCGTATTCCACCTTGTACCAGTGACCTTGTAGCCAAACCCTTCCTACTACTGGTTGATTCAAGTCAATCTCTACACACACCCTTGCAAAATGTCATCTACGCACATTTAGCTTATTAGAGTCCACTTTTATAGGAGTGCCAATTGTTGCAGCCATAGCCAACAAAATACTTTCATCATAAACTATGAGATTAAGACTTGGAAATCTCACCCACATAAAGGTTTTGTTGATCTTTGCTTCTGACGAGAATAAAGAGGGTGACCAGGCTTGCTCCGTTACGTAGTGATAAAAAATAAGCCGTGGTCCCTCCTTTATGACTTTCTTGTTGTCCTCTTCATTGTCAAATTTAGTCATGTAAAAACCGTGGCCAATATCTAGAAAAGTGAAACTTGCAACAAGTTTCCAAGTTCTCGTGAGACGCTTCTTCATGGTGACCCAATAGTTTTCCCTAGGATTTTGATCACTTGTGCATCCTGCCAAGGTTGACATAACCCATCGTAGACCAAATCTGCAACCAACACCTTTGGTTTCAATAGATTCCCATTTTCATATTCAATACGAGCCAAATTCTCCTTGAAGAGATCCTTCCTTGGCCTAGTTTCCATCTTCTCCTTATTCTTCATCACGATATCCTTAAACGAAATTGAATCACTCTTCCCACCGTTGTCCGATGACTCTTTCCCGTTCTCAACTCCATTGGAGATACCTGTAGAGAAAATTGTGTTTTCCATTTTAGCAGTTTTCATAATGGTGTCTATATAACACTCATAAAGAGAATATAGGATGCCAAAATGCAACGAGTGAACAATACACAAAGCAAGAAATTTGTAACTGACTGATTCGAAACTCAAAATATATGGATAATTAACTTCCCTTCAATGGTCATGAAAAGTTCTTTGTCCATAAATATAACTTCAAATGGTGTTAAATAAACGAGATAAAATATTTTAAGAGAGGAGTTGAAAAGAATTGGAGAGAGATAAAGAGGATGGAGAGTGACTAAAGTAGACATTTGTTAAGGTGTGTTTTGTTTAGAAGATGAAAATAAAAGAAAACAATGTCAATCTCTAATATCACATGTTTTCTTTGCCGGTGTAAATGAAATAAAAATTTATTATTGTGATTTGCTCCTCACTGAATGAGGGAACGACTAGTTCTTTTAATTTAATTTATGTTAATAAAAAGATATTCTATATTTCTTTTGTACTGATATATAAATAAAAATAAATAATTACATATTAATTAAGAAAGTTAGTTGATATTATTTAATTTTTCTAATCTCAAGTAAAAAAATAAAATTATTTTTAAAATGTCTTTCATTGAAACATGCTATCATGAAATAAAAAGGATTAATAGAAAATAGAATTAGAAATAAATGAAGGATGTTTTAAGAATGATAATATTAAATAAGATAAAATTAGTTAGATTTAAATCTAACATATAAGACCACTTTTTTACATTTATATGAGTCCGAAGAGAGTATTAAATAATAGATTTTTTATTTATTTTAAAAAAACTTTAAAACAGAAATAATAATTTTCTTACAAAAGTCTATACAGTAACGTGTGAGATAAAAATAAAAGAAAAAGAAGTATGTGCTAAACGTATTGATGCACAATATTATAAAATTATTGTATAAATAATATATCTATTTTTTTATGAATGGGCGGGAGAATATAGCTAATTATAAATTAATTCAAACTTTCCTTCTTCTTTTTTCTTCTGAATTTGTAATATGCAAAATCCCTTTTTCTACTTTATTTCATCGATTATCACGGTTAAGATACGTGTACAATTCGTCACTTTAAATATGATATTTTAGTGTTTTTATGTAACGTACAAAAGGGTGTCATCACCACACTACATAGACGAACTTCGGTGGACTACATGTGTTCACTTTCATCAAGGTATAAACCCATAAATTAACAAAGCCAAAAATTTACTTGCATCATTCATAGCCCATGACCTGTCAGATGTGCTGTCTAAATCATTAGAGAATACACCCCCGTGCTTCCTTTCGTGGCACACTATTCCTTCATATTTTTTGTCTTAAATGAACAAAGATTTTTCAGAAACCAAAGTGAAATACTTAACATCAACATTGAGATGACAAAACTACGACGCAGCCAGCCATTGCAGAATAGATAATGAAGTAATATAATTTAAAACTCACAATCTTTTCTTTACTTGAATTTAAATGGACAAATAGGTGACCATATCACCAATTTGAATAATGTTATTCTATATGGTAATACTAATAAGGCACACCTAAGACAAAGCGCAAAGATCTTCAAAGCCCATATACTCATGATTTTCTATCTTCTCGATTATATTCTCTATTCCCACTCCACCTGTGATACACACATAACACTTGAAATAAGCATATTTGAAAGAAACAAAATAATGAAACAAAAATCTATGTATTCCAATTAAAATCGTAGAAAGTACCTAAACTGATTGCGCTGATGAAAATGGTCAATGCTAGTATGAAGATGATGATGGATGCTCGGCCAAGAACTACAATTACTTTTCTCACCACATGCTGACCAGTGAAGGCAGCTATGGTTGCAACCAATGCAAAGTAGGAAGCTGCAACAAAGAGGTAAAAATATATAATAAAATTAAAATCAATAACTACTATGTTTCACAACTTGAGATGTTAATAAAAATTAGCAGCAAATAGACTATAAAAACCTAAGTGTGGTGCAACTATTGTTACTAGCAACAAATAAAGTTGCTGGTATATTCCGGATTTTGTTCAAGATTATTGTCAATGCTACTTACCATAAGGTACCGGGAAACGATCCAACAAGTAGTATTGCACCACTGACATGGAGGATGAAAAAACCATGGCAAAAGTTGATGTGGCACTTGCTACCTGCAACAAAGAATACATTTGGCAAAGTTATATTTTTCTTGTGACATTGTTCTTGGGAAATTTTTAAGATGGTAAATACATAAAAATGGTGAAGAGGGTAGTACCTGAGGAGGAATTCCCAATTCTAGAAACAATGGCCCCAAAATGAAACCACCTCCTAGACCAAGCAGTCCACCAACCATACCAGCCATTATTCCAGTGGAACAGTAGAGACAAATCTGATGAATCTTCCAATTGGTGACTTCCTTTCCCTTTGATGCAATCACTCTAGTTCCTTTGTATAAGCCTATGGCTTCAAAAAGTGTAACAGAGACTGCGACAGGAACCTTGAATTGGCAAATCAAATATCACTTAGTCCTTGATGAGACATGGTATTATGTTTAATTGCAGAAAGTTACACATATCAAAGCTAGCTTAATATCAATGCTCGTTTAGCCTTTATGCTATAGATTACAATTTTTTGTTTCAAGTGCCTATTATTGCCTTGTTTCAAGTTGCCTCTCGCGCTTTCTGTCCAATTTGTTGTACATTTTGCTGACATATTTGAGTTCATTTGTCTTATACTTTTTTCAGCCAAACTCTTGGTCAGGAATTCTTACAACCATAACTCCACTGACAATTTTATGTCATATCCTTTGGTTCATTGATTTAGCAAACTGGTATTAGAAGTCAAACAACTAGAATTGATTGCTGAAATTCATCTGACATGTAGTATCCAAATATGTCTAGAAGTAACCTTACCTGCAAAAAATTAAGAAGCCAGAACTGGATGGAACAGGGCTTGGTGTATTCCTGCATAGAAATGCATTCACTAAACATAACTTAGTAAATTTTAAACAGTAAAACAGGTGAATCAATTTAAAAGATAAACCAAAGTTCCACTCCTAATATTATAAAAAGTTCCTCAATCATAGCCTCATAGGTTAAAATGATATCAATTTATGGTAAGGACTGACTTCATTGATCACACACATGTTCAAGGACAAAAAAGTCTAAAACAAGTTACTTCTTAAACGAATGGGTCTAGTGAGTAATGACTAGTTTACATTGAAACTCACATTTTAAAACTTACAATCTGCATGTGTGATTAAGGAATCAGAAAATTAAACCTTATGTAATAGTTTGATTACCTTAACAATCTGAACAATGAAAAAAGCCACCCAAACATACGCAAGGAGTGATAATTCTTTCCAATAAATATTTTTTAGTAAAGGGGCCTGCATGCACACGTGAAAATTTTGTATAGTAGATAAAGTTAGATAAATTATGAATAGACTGAACTAAGTGGAAATGATTTGAAAATACCTCCTCAAATAGTGACTCAGTTGGACCACTCGGTAGTGACTTGTAGTCATCTGCCAGAAAAGGGTTACAAGTTACAACATTACTTTTCCAAACAATAAATGTTGAAGAGATTTTCTGTTTCTTCTTATATTTTTATCTGATAAATCTTATAATTGGAACTTGGATTCCTTTCCTTTCTATCTGAATATTATAAAGAGTTTTATAGGGGCTTACCACCAGATTTTGGTTCTGCTTCCAACAGTTTGGATGCTTCCTGAAAGTCAAGTAGCATAGTGTTCTTAGTTTCTTACCAATAAGTTGAAGCAGTGAGACTCGACTTCAAAACTCAAGGAAGTGTAATAAGGAGAACTTACCTTTTTTGCAATTGTTTCCTTTTTCCATGTGTCTATGCCTTTGTATGTAGCTTTTGTTGATGTAGCTATCACCGATTATTTCCAAATTAGCATTACCAACCAGGAAAAGTATAAATAAAGCATTACTATCACATTATATAAATAATGACATCTGTAGCATCAACTGATTATGAAGCCCTGACAAATACAATAATGTGATTATATTGACACCAAAAAGATAGATTCATAAGGTTTCTTTTTATTGAAATTTATTGAGATAAACGAAAATTTCATACTTAAAATAGGGAAGAATCTACTAATGTGATTTTTCCCCCTCCAAAAAAGACTTCTTAAATATACTTTTAATTGACTAACAAGTCGTTGGTCCGAATGGTGCTGGACTTGATTCCCAGGTCTCAGGTTCAAATTTTGTGGGTGAAAAAAATATGGTTGGGAGGGAAGAATCCGACGGAGATTAGTCATCGGTAAAGACAGTAAATATTCTATACCAAGGTTTCAAAAAAATATTATACTTTTAATTGTAAACTTTTAGATTTTTTTTATTTGTGGTATACACTCGGGAGAAGAAAGTTGAAACCTAAGACCTTGTTTGTATTACTCTAATTCCGACCACTAGGCCGACCTTAGTATTCTTAGGTAAATAATTAGACATGCTTTAAACACAAAATAGATTAAAGTAAACGGACAAATGACAAATGTTCACAATATAGTTATTACCTATGAATAGGATGATAAGCAAAACTGTCACCATCCAATCAGCAAACATGACATTACATATAACACCAATGCTTATTCCGAGCATTAGCATAGGCTGGAAAATCAAAGCCAGGTCATAGTCTATAAGGGGCATGTCTAGTGTTGGGTGTCTAAGCCTCAGATTGTAGTATACAGTTGATATAGATGCACCCATAATCATACCTGCGGTTATGAAATCAAAGCTGTGGCATGAAGAATGAAAAAAGTTGAATGTTGCAATAAACCAAGATAATAAATCTCCTTGTTTTTGAGAAAAAATCAGAATAGCTACTAACACTTAGAAATGGCCGTAGAAGACTTGGGGTCAAAGCCAATGATCAAAGCCAGCATAGGCACAAAAATTCCTCCACCTCCTACCCCTCCTACGCTGCCCAATGCTGCTCCCAAAAATCCAATGATTGATCCTACTATAATTCTCCAACCAAATTTCATGTTCTGCTCAACCACCACCACCACCACCACAATGCATGCACATTTCAGATTGAGAAAAGACAACATTATAAAAAGAAATAACCAAAGTACTATGCTAGTATAATGAGATGCTACAAAAGTTACTCATAATGTATCAGTGTGTTTGATGAACTCACCGGCCAAACAGGTTCATAGGAAGACTTTCCTTCCTCCCATAAGAAATTCACAATGGCTTTGAGAATTCCTTGTCTCTCTTTCGGAACATCATTTCCTAATTCTTTTTCTTTCAAAATTCTATCTGCTAAACTGACATTGCAGATCATAGTGATGATACACAAGACCATCCATGTTGCTGCAGCAATTGAAAAAGTCTTGCGTTTCACTTTTGTAGCCATTATGCAAGGTGAGAAGCCAGAGATGGGAATCTAGGAGTTAGGATATTAAGAGCAATGCTATGTTCCTTTCCTTAGTTTTTTTCCCCTTTGCTTCTACAAGTGTGGCTGAGGAAGGAAATTGTGAAAATTAGGAGTGCATGTGCATTCTTCAGTACCACCATCCTGTTTTTATATATATAGGCACACTTCTCTCCCTATCTTTGGCCTCTTAAATAATATTATTTATTCGATTAAAGAAATCTTAGATGAATTTTTGAGGGTGCATAATTTTGGTTTTCACATCTTATTGTTTTCATTGTTGTTTCCAAAACTCCATTTGTTGTGTATAGAATCTATTGTAGACGATTCCTTTATAGTGCTTTTTAACTACTTCAAATTGTATGGTTGTTCAAAAGACAAAGTTGAAGTGTACTAATTTTTGTTTTTTGGTGTTATTTTATTATCAAAATTGATATTTTATCTCAAACACTCATGCAACGAAGGTTGCTATAAAAGGACAACACCAATTTAAAGGTACCGAGACGAAACTCCAACCAAAAGTAATTCCACCTAAATTTTATCCTTATTCAAATGCATTATTAACAATTTGCGGCTATATAGTCGTTTTGGCACGTACAAACCCAGCTCCTGTTTATTCTTGTGGAATTATTTGATATCTCTAATTGATAAAAAAAATTATATGATATATGTCGTGCATTTACAGAAATTAATGTCATTTCAAGTTCATAATTAAGGAGAATAATTAGATTTAATTTTTTTTTCTCTCTATAAAATCCTTTTCAAGATGACCACTAAATGTCTGACATCTATTTTAGCAAAAATTTTGAACTTGGTTCACTAGCTGTGAGAACTAATCCCTTCTACTTGACTCAATCCCACTTGATAGATTTGGATTTTTAGCAATTCTGAAAAGTTGAAAATCGCAGTTAACTCACTTTTATACTAAAAGGATATCACAATGTAAAGATTACCAAAATTTAAATAGTTGAGTATATATAGAGGCTATGACTTACTACGGTAAAAAATGTTGCTTCACATGTTGGTTATGCTTCAAGTTTTTACTTCTCATTCCTACCTCACTGGACAAGTCAAATACTTTTTTAATATTGAATTTATTTTTATATATGTTTAGAGTCATACTGATATTTTTCACAGATACACCTGCCATCTTATATGTTTAGAGTCATACTGACATTTTTCACAGATACACCTGCCATCTTATAGTTCTACACATTACTCAGTAATACATCTCTTGTCTATCCAAAGAATTATTCTCTTAACGTTATTGTTTTCTCAGAAAAACACTATTCATATTATAAAAAAAAACACCATTCATAATTCATTGATAAATAAGGAAGCCGTTATTCTCTTAGGCATGGTTAAGGAGAATGGTACGTACACATGGAAGTTTCCCGGCCCAGAATGGCTAAATAGTAAACAGACAATAAACGACAATGATGTTGTCACGTACAAGAAGATTCACTAGTTAAAAAAACATATTAGATTACAATTAGGGTGAATTTGGTTGTGTAGAAGATGATGAAAGAGAAGAAAAAAAATATTTGAATTAAAGTTGAGAGATGAAGGTATGAGACTCACATTAATTTTTGAAATTTATTTTTCTCATTTCCTCTCTTTTTGTCTCTAACCTCAGGGTTAATAAATTAAATTAGTACCTTCAGCATATCTAGCGTAGCATAAAAAACAAGCTAACGGCTCCGGAGGAAGCTTCATGGAAGAAGCATTAATGTTATGTTTTTTTTTTATGGTTTATATTTAGATCGCTTAGATGGTTTTGGAATGATGGAAAAGAGTGAAACAAAATAGTTACTATTTTATTTAATTTCCTTTAATAGTTGTATTCTTTTTCGAAATCTGTATATTTCATTCTATTTCCCCTATTAGATATACATATCATAAGTGTAACAAAGACAATATCCCTTCAACATTATATAGGGGGGTATTTTTAGCTCAATTTTCTCTTATTAGAAGACATTTAGAAGAGTTTACGGGAGTTTATTGAAATATATTAATATTACATTCGGCTTATGTTTTTAATTTTATTTTAATGAGTTTTCTTTATTAAATTTATCAGAATATTTTTTTTTAGTTTATTCTAATAAACTTTATGGTCTAATTTATTATATACATTCTTAGATGACAACAACTTCATGAATAAATACTTAATTAAAGTGTTTATCTTAATGTATTATTGAAATTTAAGTGATACTCATGGTTGTAGGGAGTTTAGCTCAACCCAAATAGTGTCTATATTCTTTTGTCTAGAAAAATGTTATATATTAATTTTTTTATGGGTAAATATTAATTATTAATTTTTTTATTAGTCAAACTCTCTTTTTTTCTTCTATCATCATCAAACTAATCTTATAATCTCAAAAAAGATACTAGAGAGTGCTACAAGGTCAAAATCTCTAAAATGGTGATATGAATATGAAAATTTAAAGATATTATTAATATCAGACTGCCAAAAAATGAGGAGTACTGGTTGATTATTGGTTATTACCCTCAGGATGTAAGAGGAACAACACAAACAAGCCAATTTCAGGAAGCTTCATATAACAATTACTAAGATTTTTTGTTTGGGAGAATTAAAAATAGTATAGGAAAGTGCGGCGATGTATTTTTTTTGTTTTATTATTTAAGAAAGAAAATAAAAATAATTTAAAGATGAAGTACAAATTTTTACTAGCAAAAATATCTTTAGTGCTTTGAAAGTAGAGAATGATAAGTCACCAATAATGTTAACAATCATTGTATGAAAAACTTTAAGACGATATAATAATTTAATAATCGGTCAGGACAAACATCCACATTCCACAATCCACGCTACGGCATAACAATCAGGAAGAGAAGCATCCCAAACTACCCGTACCCCCTCCCAAACCCACTCTGCTTACTGTATTGAACGAAAATAATTTGACTTTTCTTTGGTGTTGTTTGTGTGCTGTCTTTTAAAATTATATAATTTTAAATTAAATATTATTATTAAATATTAATACAACTATTATGTATTATTATTTTAATAAGGTAACACAGGAAAATATAAAAAATGACAATAGAGAAGTCAGGTTCGACGAAAAGAAAAGAAAAAGTTATTGTATTAGAGATGGAGATGGAGCAATAAAAGAAAACAAGAAGAAAAAAAAAGCTACCTTCTTATCCACGTTTATTTATTGATTTTTCTAACATAATGATAATTTTGGCATTTCGAAAATTGTAATCACTCTACCTCAGCACAACCCTTCAGTGTATCAATTATGTATTACGTATATATTATATATTTTAAAACAGAAATCACACTTTCATGGATCACTTTAACTGTCCATAGACGGATTCAAGGGCACATACAGGAATCCTAGCCCTCCTTCCTCCCTCAAAATTTTCTTTATATACTAGTTGGAAACAGGCACACACAGTGTTTTAATCAATAATATATTTTGTTTTTTAGTTTTTAATTAAAATAAATAATTTAAAAAATGTAAATAATTGTCATATTTGAGGAGTTTTTTTGATAATAACTGTCTAATTTAGAGGTAATTTTAAAATTAGTTAGAGAACAAAAACCGTCTAAGAAGTATGTACATGAATAGGATAATTATCTTTATAATAGTTATAAATATATATAAATTAAATTAAATTAAAAAATATTAGTAGAAAATAATAATAATAATAATAAATTATTGATTTGATAAATTTTTACTAGTGATAAATCTTATCTCTAATTTTGTACATAAAATAAATAGTCAATATTGTTCTGCAATCTGCAATATATTATTTATTAAAAATTAATATTTAAATAGTTGTGTAACAGAAAAATTCAACTTTTTTTTTATGTATTTCTGGATCTGTCTTTGTTCATTTAGTATTGCTTGCATGAGTATAATAAAAATAAAAATGAAATAAAATAAACGGAAAGATATAAAATAAAACAATGACTTATCGCTGCTGAAATAACAAAAAAAGTCTTGTAAGATCCATAAAAAAACTTCACTCAAACTAGAGTGAAATGAGAAAGAAGAGTTCATTCTTTTCTTTTCTACTTTTTGTAAATTTTTTTAATACAAATTACAACTCAATCATAATATTAATAAATACAATTTTTTCCTTCAAAAAAGAGTCTTTGCATCACATAACAAGGGTCTCAAAATAAAAAATAATTTTATGTTGAAAAACATATCAAAAGAAAAATTTAATTGAGTTAATTTTAATTTTGAATTAAGATAAAATATTTTCGTACAATCATTGTTTAATCTCTCACCCATTCAAATAAATAGGGAAAATTCTCATTTTTTTTTCTTATTTTCATCCATTTAAATGTCATCTTTTTTATTGGATTTTCTCATTTTTATATATACCTTTCATCTCTGTTTCACTTTTAATTTTAACAAAGCATTAATTCAGAACAGAACAAAAGGAAAACGTTTTGATGAAGAGAAAAAGAAAGGAAAAGGTAGAAGAAAAAGCTCACTTATTTAGTTTAATGCTCACATAAAAAGTGTTGTCTTAATTAGTTCGTAAAATGATATTTTTTGGTAGTAAAAGATATGAATAGTAAACTATTACCCTTGTAAAAAGCAATAGAAAAGACGAGAAAAGTATAAATTTCGAGACAATTATTTGTATAGTTAAAAAATTATAAATTATTTTCTCTCCCTTTCTATTTCCTCGATATTGAAAAAAAGAAGCTGAATATAACAGCCTCTTCAATAGAGTTTATTAACTCAGTTTTTATGAACTCTTAAAAGTTCTTATGGGTTAACCATATGAACAAATAGAGTTGAGTTCTTATACAAGAACCAATTGCTTGTATAAGCAACCCAAATCTATTAATTTCCGAGGCATTTGTTTTGAAAACCCAACTGAAATCAAAGAAGCAAATTTTATTACTGTCAGCTCCAATAATCGCTTTTGATTGGGTTTTAAGAACGACGAATCAAACGATCAAAAATCAAACCTCAAATAACCCTGGAAGTTGTCACATAATTGGTGTCCAACGTAAGAAAAATTGTAAGAAAACGTACAAATAATGCTGGAAACTCTGTATTGTAAACACAAGCTAAGACAGAGATCAACAGACCAACGAAAACTTGGACCCCGCACAATTGTTTCCCGTAAAAAATGAACCAGAAAAACATTATGTTTAATTTCATAAAAAGTCAGCAGAAAACAACACAAATGCCAAATAAAATACCAATATTAGATGTCCAAGTCCAGGTTGACAAAAGGCAGCAAACGTCTCGAAAGATGCAGTATTCAAGCTTTCAAATATGGACCATATGGATGGCAGCAGCTACAGTTTTCTTTGTAATGATCACACCGTGCTTTAATCCATTCAAAAACTACCAATACCGGGGGAGCAAGATTCAAAAGTAAATGTACCAAATGATGAAATCTTACCAATTAAAGTTGAGAAGTACTATGCCCAATTCCTAATAATCATACTCCCGGGAATGTGATCTCTCTGAGCGCCGATATTCACGGTCCACATCATGACTTCTCTCCTTTTCATGTGATTCAGATGTTGCACGTCCTGCATGGTAGTCATCTTCCATCCTATCAGGGTCAGGATACTGATTGTAATGGTCACCACGATCATCTCCATGATTGTAGGGGTCATAATGCTCAGTAGTGTCATGATCAGGGTCTGCATGCCTATGTCCATGCTCATACTGGTTTTGCCTACCACGATCATCCTCAGGCTCATAGTCATGATTCCTTTCCCCATGTTTAGATTCAACACGATTATAATGAGACTCCCTATCACGTGAGCGTCCTCGATCAGTTTCGCCAACTTCATAATCTCTATCCCTCTCACGATGTCGATCATATTCTCGATCCCGGTCACGGTCCCTCCCTCGCTCACGATCACGTGCTCTATCTCTATCACGTCCACGATCTCTATCTCTATCTCTTTCCCTGTCTCTGTCCCTGGTCCTATCTCGGTCTCTGTGGTGCCTATCCTCTCTCTGATCGCGATCCCTGACCCTTTCATTAGAATGTTCACGTGATCGCTCCCGTTCTTTGTCTTTGTCCCTAACTCTTTCACGTGATATTTCCCTGTCTCTAAATGATCTCAGCCCAACAATAATCAAAGTAAATGACTTGCAAAATATATGATGAAAGAACATTATTTCAAAGTCCTCAATTATATGACCAGAAATCAAAGCCAGGAAACGATAAAAAATTCCCAAGCATGAAAGAATTATTTGTACGGCCAACAATTGATGTTGAAAACCAGAGAAAATTGAACTAGAAACATATCTAATTTCTTACCTATCACTGTGTCGGTCCTCCCGCACTCTTGGTTCTTCAGAACGAGACTGCTGTTGCTCCCTGAAAAATGAAAATTCATGTCATAATTTCCCTTCAACGATATTACAGACAAAGCATACCACAAGTTATCCACAGTGCAGATGACTTTCAACAAGAGCAACTAAGGGGATTAATTTGCAACTGAGGGTGATGAGTTGTGTATTGATTAAGCCAAATAAACAGTGAATAGAAGTTCAATTTCTACCAGTTATGCCGGGGCAGGTTATTTGAAAAATCACATGATCAACAGATAATGAAAATTATTAAAAGGATTGCAATTAGACCAATCACCTCCCAGAATGTCGCTGATTAACTTCTTCACCCCCAACTCTAGTAGTACCAAGCCCACCACCTAGGCGGCGAGGTCTCCAATTTGGAACAGTCCTCCCACGCTCAACATCCACAAGCACCCTTCTACCATCAATTTTCCTACCATCAGCTTGTTTATAAGCAGCTGCAAAACAAACCAAAGATGTGAATTAAAAGCCATAGTGATAATAAACAAATTAAGTAATCAGTGTCAACCTTTCATGTCTCTTGTATGCAGATACTCAATGAAAGCATAACCCCTGGGCTTATTTGTATCTTTGTCAGCAACTAATCGAACCTAAATCACAAGAAAATTTAAAAAAGAAAAACTAGTCAGAACAGAAAATTCTGGTCTTCAGCTGCAAAGAAAATAAAATAAACAAAACTCCCTCATTTCATAATTAACAATACTACAAAAATAAAAGGACTAATGGTATATTCTTAAATGGCACGGCAGACAGGCACTATGCCTAATTAGCCGTGCTCACCTTTAAATCACAAAGCTCCCATCGAGAGATGCATCACCACCAGCAATAGTTGCAGAAAAACTGATGTATTTGAGGCCAATTAACCAGTTGTTGACTAGTTCCCCTTACCAGGGATATTATTTTAAAGAAAGAAAACAACTATAGGTAATGTAGAAAATACAGTGGCATCTTCTCAATGGCTGATTTGTTTTTGATAAATACAGATACTCTAGCCTTAGCCAAGAACAAAATTTAACATAAAAAACATGCTAGTTAAGAAATTAAACAGAAGAGGAAGAGAATGCAATACTCCCAGTGTATTTTACCCAGTGCAGAAAAGAACACAAGAGGTCAGTCTCCTTTTCTTTCTTGTTTGAAAACAAAAGGCCAAAAGGCATGATGTTAATCATTGCTATGCTCAACTAAATATTCAGCTAACAGCAGATGGAAGCACTTGAACTTGAGTACAGATTGGTTGAAATTTTAGAATAATTTACCATTTGCAGAATAAGAAGACCACACCCTTACCAGGGATGTATTCTTAGATACTATACCTACTGCTAACATAATTCCTAGAGGAACCCAAGCCCTCAGAAGATCTCTTAATCCACATAAATTAACAGAGGAACTAAGTGGAAACTGGAACCAATACCTAAAAATCCATTCAATGGAAATTGGTGGCACCACTAAAGGCAGTTGATACCATTGCAAAATCACTCACCATGATGGATGATAAATTTAATCAGGAAGATGCAGGTATCCCAAAATCTTTGGACAGAACACGATAAAAACTATGCATGATTGATTAACTTCATGACAAGCTATACAGCCCAGCAATCAAGTTAGTCAAGATAACCAACTGATTTACTGAAGTACATTATACAAAATTACATTCTCCAGATAATCAAAGTAAGAAATATAATTAGCTAGCTGATGACAAAGACTGATATCAATATGAATATTCGCTTAAAAAATATATTTTGAAAAATAGCTTGCATTTTGTTGTTCATATATAAATATGCATGTATCTGAGAAAGACATTTTGAAGGTTGATAAATCATAACTCGTGAAAATGTTGAACAGAAGATACAAGAAACAAAGAACCTAATATGAATGAAACTCTTACCGAATCCCCTGAGGGATATTCAAAAATACCTACCCGTTTGATTGGACCATATGACTCAAACTCCCTTTTGATTCTGCTCTCAGTGGTCTCGTAACTCTGTTAGAAGATGGCAACAATAAGATATGGCTAACTATATGCTACTAAAGTGTCACACTAATACTACATTGGAAAATACAACTTACGAGTTTAGCCACAAACAATGTCTTGTATGGATCTCCCGACACATTTGGGTCATTATGTGGATCATCTGCATAGAAGCCAATATAAGAATGGCATCCAGAGAACACAAAATCATGAAATATTAGCAAATTCACAATATAGGACTCATCACATTTCTCAAGCTCCTCAGCAGCCTTTGCAGCTCCTTTCTCTAGCCTTAGCTTGTGTATTCTGGCTCTTTTTTGTGCCTACATTCATCAAAATGGATCAAAACCATAATAAATCATTGTACTCTCATTTTTCACTTTGCAGGGCTAGGCCGCTAGGGAGAAGGGAATCACTTTTAAGCCATGGAACAACAAATCTAAAATGACATTTCAAAGGATGACCACAGAAGACAGAAATTTAATTTACAACACAAAAGATCATGAAGGCAGGGAATATATAGCGCTTTGTCCACAAAAGTCTTCATGCATATAAAACCTTAAACTATACATCATAAGCAATGAATGGATCAACTTTACTCACAAACATGAACTCTTAACATTAGATTATATCAGTTCCGCATTAGTATTTGTCACATACTAATCATCATGGTAAATTTTCATCTCAATAAACTCTCGTCGAAGCAAATAGACAAATCACGGAGAGACACCATTCAGAAGAAAGCTCAACATTTACACTCACCCCTTCGCTCAGTTTCACAGTTCAAATAAGTAGTTTCAACAATAATCAGAAAGCGTTCGCATTAAGTAGATAAAACATATACACAAAAATACAGTTATCAGTGACAAAAATGAACTGAATACTACAGGAGTCTCGGTTTCTGGGACAGGTGGAGCATATTCTGGATCGCCAGGCTGGGCAAACTTGCTCACAAATTGAGCCATCCCTTGAAAAGAGAAAGAAAAACAAATAAATTAATTGAAACACAAAGTATAATCAACGAAAATAGCGAAAACCTAACGGATGCATTTACAAAACCTGATAACGGTGGACATTTCCGTTTCTCCGGAGGCGGCTTGTACTCCAACGGAGGCCTAGGCTCGAAGAGCTTCAACAGGTTCGCTGTTAGACCGGTTGGGTGACTCTGTCCAATCTGCATCGCCGATACACAACAAACAAACAAAACGCGAATCAGTGTTACAAACTCAACACGCGCTGCGATAAACCCTAGCTAGGTCGAGAATCCAAAATTAAGATTCAGAAAAGAAAAGAAGAAAACAATTGTAAGGGAAGAAGGGGTGAGAGAAGGTTGGAGAGGGACCAGTTTGAGCTGAAGGACGTTGGAACGGTTCTGCGCTTTGGTGCGGGCCTGAACGGCGGCGTTTTGGTTGCGCATGAAGGCATCGTTGTTGCTGTTGTTGTCCCCCATAGGGTGGCGAAGCGGAGTGAGGGTGTAGCGAAATCACAGAGTGCATATAAAAGAAGAAGTTCAACAGATCCAACGTTGCCCCGTGGGATTAAGATCGAAGGTTGCCGCAACCGCCACAGTTCTCAGTTTGACGTTGCTACCGCCCTGAGTTATTTATATGAGTAAGTGTAAAGGGTTTTGAAGTTTGTTCATTTTTATAATAATAAAATTAACTTAAAAATTATATTATATTTTTTATAAATTAACGAAGATTTTTTATTGGTTAAGGAAAAATAAGTTATGCTAATAATACATAAAAGTTTAAGTCCATTTATATTTGAAGATAGCTTATTTGGTAGGTAGATATTTAAAGTTAATTGTTTATGTTCATAATTATAATAATAAAATTATTATTTTTTCTTTATTTCTTAGAAACCTTCAAATTCCTTGCCAATTGCTCCAAACCTTTGGTCTTCAAATCAAAACTAAAATATTGGCTCATGAATTATACTGGATTAAGTTTTTAGTTTAGGGAAAGGATTAATAAGATAAAGGTTAAATTTATAGTTTTAGTTTCAATTAAGTAATTTTAGTTTTTGGTCCATTCGTTAGTTAAAGTAAAATAATTTATAATTTAAAAAGTGTTATAAAAATAATAGAAATAAGACTAGAACTCAAATTCTTTGCTACCTAAACCATCAAGACTAGTTTACCATGAGTTAATTATTTTATAAAAATATTTGATGTTTAAATCTGGTTTATGAACAATAAAGTTATCCAATCCAATAAATAAGTATCTCAAAAAACCTTATCTCAAAGTTTTAGGCATTATGTTGGCCATGAAATAAGTATCACGAGAAACTTTCCATTAATAATACGAGTTATATTTATGTTCAAGATTCCATTCCAAATGTATGCCTATACATCCCAAAGTACACAATAACCATATTAAAGATATATAAAACATTGAACAAAAGATACAAGTAACATTGATTGTATGCCTCATCAAACACACCCTGAAACGAAGGCGTCAAGTTCAGTTCTCTACAAATTGAGACCTCACTTCCCATGCCAATGAAACAATAAAAAACAGCAACACTCTTGATTTTTTTATTTTTTTTTTCCATTTTTTCCTTTCACGTGTGTTATCAGCAATTAATACTAGAATTGCTAATCTCACTAGTTCCGCAATCTAGAGCCGTTGCTGCTTCTGGCTTACTTCACCACTGGAGCCACTGCTGGTGCCAAATTCCTCGCTATTAGAAAACACTGCCTTTCTGAACTTCTGCATATCAGCATTGTATTGCATTGTGTCATACTGATCTGAGCTAGATGAAGAGTTGTAAGCAACATTTTGCCCCGGCTTAATCCCATCTTTCAAGTCATCCAGTGAGACATCTCCTTCCAATATTCTTACAATCTGCACATTAGTCACAAATAAACTATTTTTTAATTGAATTATTCAATTAGCCACTATTTTCAAAACGTTCATGCCATCATAAACTGTAAAGTATAGTCACATGGCATGCCATTATCAGTGCCTTGGGTATCATTTGGGTTAGCACAGGCAAAACATAATACTACTATATAAGTTCTATTATGTGTTTAGTTCATTTTAAAAATGAAACAAAATAAAACATGAGATTAAAAAAGAGAAAATAAGTGATGCACCGATTGATAGTATATAATGGTTTTACATGGTCATTTAATCGTAACTTATTATGTATGATAAATTTGTTGATTTTTATAATGATTATTTTAAAAGTAATACTAACAGTGATTTTTATTTGATTGATGATGTAAAAGTATAATGCATAGCTATTAAACTTATCAGCAAAAAACATTTCATTTGGTTTAAAATGAAAATATTGATCAATATTGGTGTGATCTCTAAATGAATCATATATACATACCTGGCTCATTTTTGGACGTTTTTTGGCAGAATGACGAATGCTACCGGCAGCACAAGCTGCCATTCTTGACAGTTCTTGAGGATCGTAGTTTCCCTCTAAAAATGCATCAACCAACTCTCCAAAGTTGCCATCCTCCTCTAGTCCACGAGTCAGAAGTGGTCGAGCCTACTCGGTTCATAGGTTCCCAAAAGTTTGAGTTAATTGAGAGAGAGAAAAAAAATGTTATAGGACAAATTGATGAACTTAAAAATGAGCATAATACCAACCCAGTCTACTAGGCTGTCGTCCATGGCATTTGTGTGATCAACAGGTCGCTTCCCAGTTATGAGTTCCAATAGCATGACTCCAAATGAGAAAACGTCAGACTTCTCTGTCAATTTTCCACTTGATGCATATTCAGGGGCTAGGTACCTGTGTTAACATGCATATCATGAGCAAAATCCCTTTGATTTTTAATTATCACATTTCTTTATTGAAGTTCCTACAGAGAATAAAAGAATATGGTGATGAAAAATTACCCGAAAGTTCCCATGACACGAGTCGATACATGAGTATTATTATCAGTAGTCAACTTAGCCAATCCAAAATCAGCAACCTGAAAAAATGCATTGTCCGCATACTTGATTAGCTTCAAACATAAGATTCATAACATGTTGGATAATGATTAAATAGTTGAAGAAGGTAAATATGTGGACATAAACTTAATTAAATATGTTGAACCTTTGCTTCGAAGCTATCATCAATAAGGACATTTGCAGCTTTGATATCGCGATGGATAATACGAGGATGACCTAAAGTGTACATGAGAGAATACAGCAAAAATAAAAAAATAAATATATAAACAGAGAAGAAAAGGAAAAATCATAAACTAGACGGATGCGACTCTTACAGTCCTCATGAAGATAAGCAAGCCCTTTAGCGGATCCTATTGCAATCCGCATTCTAGTTGGCCAATCCATGGTAGGCCTACCCTTTCCTGCATATCACCGTAATATGCATTAGCAATTTTGATTGCAAAAGATGCTCACATAAAAAATATCAGAAAAATATGTTACAAGTTATTTGGTTCACTTGCACCTGCGGCATTAAAAGTCTCACATCTAAATCTTAATATATCAATAAATTTCAGGGTTATGGTTTCACAAGTGACATGAGTTCAAAGAATGTATATGTAGTAGTTACCATGGAGGTGATATTCCAATGTGTTATTGGGAATAAATTCATAGACCAACATCCTCTGGCCACCAGAAATTGAGTATCCAACAAGTGACACGAGATGGCGATGATGGACGCGGCTAATGATGTCAATCTCAGCTTGGAACTCTCGCTCTCCTTGGCCACTACCTGCTTTAAGACTCTTAACTGCCACTTCCTTTCCACTAGGCAACACACCCTTATGGACATAGCCGAATCCACCTTGTCCTATCAAATTTGCATCATTGAATCCGTTGGTGGCAGCTGCTAATTCCTCGTAAGTGAAGGTGCCCCCTTTGAGGCCCAGAGCAAGGTTTGGTGAGGGAGGAGGCAACGGGGCCGGTCCCGTCGAGTAATTGGAGCTAAACTCAGCACTACTCATCATCATTGGAGGAGGTGGTGGTGGTGCACCCCACCCTCCGCCACCAGGACCCATTCCATTTTGTTGCATCCTCACAACATGGTCCCCATGTGGACCTCCGTAATAATTTGGGTGTTGCCCGCTATTGTAATAGTTATTATTATTCCCTGTAGAGACCATTAATAAATAAGATGAATAAGAAGGAATCAACAATATTAGAGTACCCCAAATTTTGATTCAGTATATATAATATACAAGTTTGATGAGTATAGGCATTGCCTTTTGTGATCTGAATATACCACACCATTCACATACAAGTATACAACTCATTTTTAAGCACTAATCATAGCATGGTACATGCATAGCTATTGTCTAACCACCAATTCTTGCACAAGCGAAGTGGTCGCAAACATGACAATCAAAAGTTCAAGATGTATTAAAATAATAAAAAGTCTATGTTGAAAATAAAAGTCATAACTAAGTTATTTTAATATTGCCTTGAACTTTTAATTAGTTGTGCTTATAATAAATACTTTGCTTGTTTTAAGATTTTTTCATGACATAAGTACGACAGATATTAGTGTTGTCTTTCCAAAAAATGATCCTTGAACACTCATGTGCTCATCTACATTCACAGAAAGAGATGGATGAGAGAAAAATGTAAATATCAATAAAGTGTGTATTCTAACAAGTGTTCATTGCTTTTTTGTCCTTTCTCATCTTCTAAATGGTGCCTGTGCATGATATTATAAAAAACTAAGCAAGAAACAATAACGGTTTTGCTTGGTTACCTTTTCCCATGGATTGCTCTCCTGCATAATAGTACATTCTATTCTTCTTCTTCTTCCTGGAGCAAACAACGCAAACAATGACCAAAATAAGAAGCACGCTTCCTATGCCAAGCACTGCTCCAACTATGGCCTTGCTGCTGTCGTCACCGCCACCGCCATTGCTATCACGGCTGCCACTGTCACTGCCACTGCCAGAGTTCCTTGAGGACGGTGGAGAATCTAAAGATTTGTGTGGAGGAGACGGTGATTCAAAGGAGGGCGGAGAACGTGATGATCCGGGTGGAGAAGGTGACTGTGAGGACCCATTAGGTGATGGAGGGCTTGGATTGTTTGATGTTGGAGGGGAAGGAGAGGGTGGTGATGATGAAGATGATGGTGGAGGCGACGAGGGTGGTGGCGATGATGAAGAAGATGGTGGTGGTGACGACGGAGGTGGTGACGATGGTGGTGGCGATGATGGAGGTGGTGATGATGGCGGTGGTGATGATGGAGGTGGTGATTGTGATGATGGTGAAGATGAGTTGTCAGCGTCATCAGGGGTGGAGTTATCCGGGGTTTCATTATCAGGAGAAGAGTTATGTGGAGAAGACATTGTTATTGTTATTGTATCTCAGAATTCACATTAAGTGCTTAATCTGGGTTCCGGCGAAAGGTTTGTGTCCAAAAAAGCACTTTGCCGGAAACACCACCTTTTCTCCTACCAACGGTTGGGACCCCTGAAAAGAAAACAGTGAGTTTTGAATGATTTACTTAATAAGTTATGGCCAAAATCTCAATTAATGTAGATGAAGGAGAAATAACTAATTAATTAACCTACACTCAAGTCAAAACCAGGTTACTACTATGTTGAAAATGGTGTTTTTATTTTGAATTAGTCATGGAATTTGTTTTTCCTAGATTATGGGATTAAAGTCTCTTCAAGAGAGAAAAAAGTTTTCTCATGGAGAAAAGGTACCTGAGTGGAAGAATAGCAGGGGTTCTCAACAGAAAGAAAAGGGAAACGTGTTGCATGCTAAAAAGTCCATTAGACAAAAGGAGGCTTTGCTGTTTTTCCTCAATGGTCTCCTAAAAAGGAGGACCTCTGTTTTTCTCAATCGATGCATTTGTCTCAGCCACCTCTTGCTTAGTTTGAGTTAGTTATAGGTTTTACCATTTTTTGGTTGGTATTCCTTCGATTATCCAATGTTCGGCCATAATTTGCTTAAAGGATTGTACTAACTCACAGCACATATTACCTTGAAATAGTTTGCCAACCAACAAAAAAAAAATACATAATTCAGCTAAAAATAACATTCCTAAGTTTTTAATTTAAAAGGCTTTATTTTCAGTATGACAGAATGTAATAATTTTGTATACTATTTTTCAAAGAAGTAAATCTTCATAAATTACCTCAAAATTATTATATATTGTATATATAATTAACTTAAAAAATCAATGGTAACTAATTAGACTGAAAACAACTACTGTATCACAGTCCCATTCATAGAAAATTAGCAATGTCAGTATCTTTTTTTCTCTTAGTAGATAGTATCAATCTTCAAAAATAATTTTATTTGAGGCTAAATGTAAACAACAACAGACTTTTATTCCATTAAATGAGATTGGCTACGTGATCATGTGACATCATTCAGCACAATTAAAAATCAAAGCTTCAAAAACAAATTTTAACTTGAGATCTCCTTGGCAATTCTGGCTATGTTCAAGTTATTAATTGGCTATCTAGGAACAAGTTGATTTTAAGATTGTTAATTTTTTTAACAGAGATTATTAGAAGTTTCTTATATATAGACAAGCGTACACATCCTTGATATATTTCTTCTTAGATTAGGGAGGCTTTTGATTTTTAAGTATGTCCTGTTTATTGTTATATCATTTTGGATTTAATATAATTTACATTTTTTTTTTAAAAAAAGTTATTAACTGCGGAGTTGAAAACAGAATTATCAAGCATCGACCAATTTCGTTCTTTTCTTAATTCACTGTTCAATTTCATGTAAAAGGTCCTTTACAATAAATTAAAGGTTGTAATTAATCAGTTTTCTTAGAATATTAGTTAAAAAAAATTAAAAAAAATATTTATAACAAATAACATAATTTTTTTTATCTTTTAATAAAAATATTTTTATTTGAAATACATTGATTAACATTTGAATAAATTAAATATCATTTCTTGTTTATGGAAATGAAATAAAGCAATATTTTTTTCAAGAGCATCCACCATTCCCTCGATTATTTGCACATTCTTTTTAATGTCGATGTGATTATGGCGACAACAGTAACATCCTTGATGAGGCTTCCATGGTGCTCGTGAGTGAGAGAAAGGAAAAACAAAAGACAGCAAGCAGGAGTCGGTTGCTCTTTTTCCGTTGAATAATTTTATATACTATATAACTTATTTATTAATTTCGTCTTAAATTATTTTAAAAGATTTAATTTAGTTCTTAAGTTTTTTAAAATTTTAATTTTATCATCAAGTTTTTTAAAATACGCCAATTTAATCATTTTCATAGAATTGGATTAATATCATTAGCATTATAAATTCTGAAGATTTTCTTTTAAAAATATTAATATTTTTTAACCGTCAATATATTTATTTTTATTTTTAAAAGTACACATAACACCACCACCATTTCCTTTGTTCTTCCATAAACACTATCAATGCTCACCATCACTGCAGCACCACCATCTCCTTCCTTAGCTAAACATCACCCATAACCGCCAACACCACCATACCCACTGTGACCATCGTGCATAGATCTTTTGTCAGACCCGCTTCAACCTACAAAATGTATCTTTCAAAAACTTGTGAAGCAAATTAAATCTTTTAAAGTAATTTGGGAATCAAATTGATAATCAAGTCATTTATAATATATAAAATGTAATTAAAAAACTTATTTATTAAAAGGATGATAAACATGGTATTAATTGTGTGAAGAACAAATCTAACGGATTAATAAAAATTTAATGTGAAATTTATTTTTTATATGATTTTTATTATATGTGTTTATAGCTCGTTTTAATTTTAATATAAGTTGGTTTCCATAAAGTTAATCTAATAAAAAATTTCACTAAAGGTCTCAAATCACGGCAAAAAAAAAAGATTCAAAATCCTATTACAAAATAAATAAAAAAAAATGATTATTATTTTGAAAGGATTATTTTGACTAAATTTAAAAACATAAAAGACTAAATTGTTTTTTTTTAAATAAGCGGTAAAATTAAATATAATTGAAAACATAGAGGATTAAAAGGATATTTTAACCAAAGTTACAAAACTTGTAGGTTTAATACATTTATTATATTTTCATTAGGTCCTTAAATTTTTTAAAAATTGTAATGCAGTCCTTAATTTTTAATAATTTTTGTAATTAAGTTTCACAGTGACAATATATCTAGTTTAAGAAAGAAAGTGAAATGAAAGAAAAGGAACGGAAAGAAACCAAATGGAAATCGAGGTGATTTTATAAGGAAAATGCTAAAAGGTACAAAACTATTTTCATTAAAAACACACGAATGGTGCATTTCATTAACTTTCGTTTTTCATTTTATTTTTCAATTAATATTTATTTTGAAATAAAGTAAGATGTTTGATGATACATTTCGTGCAATTGGCGCAACAACTTAAATAAAAGGTCAGCAAACTGTTCGGTAAGAATGAAAATGAAAGGAGAGAAAAAGTTAAATATATGTATAGAATAATATAAATATCTTTATAAAAGAAAAAATATATATAAAAAAATCTTATTTTAGTCTTTTAACATATAAGACAAAGTTTCTCTCTCATTTATTTTTCTTTCCATTTTGAAAATAAAATTTAATGCATGATATCCATGTGTTTTTTAAATTCTTTTTCCCTATAATTTAAGAAACCAAGAAAGAAGAATATAGGCATATCTCTCTTTCTTCTCACAATTATTGCTTCCCTTTTCTCATGTTCCAAACAGAATATAAGGATGCGTTTGGAAGCCCGTTATGCATAACTACAAAATAAGAAAAAAGAATTTATGATTTTATGTTCAATTATCGTTTACATAAATGTAATTGGTTACATTTACTCGTTTTATGTTATGCTGGACATATTCAAAACTTGGTAGATTTGAAGTCATGGTCCAATCTGATTTTAGATTTCTTTGTTCAAAAATCATAGTCAATAAAATATTTAATGAGAAAAATAATAAATATTTTTTTATATTTTAAGATATGAAATTTGTTAATTTTATTTAATAAATTCCTATTGAAGTATCCATTTCAAGGGATTAATAACTTATGGTAGTTGTGACCATGATGAGTGGGATAAGGGAGTTGTGGATGGCCAAAAAGATCTCACGAATGAGGTAAAACTTAACTAAACGTCTATTTCAAGAGAATTGCAGGCTAATGGGATGTCAAGTGAATCAGATTGGAGACCTCTTGAAATAGATTTATATTTTAAGGGGGTAGAAATATTTGGAAAAAACTGGTATGAAGTTTCACACTTAAAAACACTTTGGGCCATTTTAATTAACTTAATTGTTGTTATTTTTTTCATTTTTTTTTTGTATTGTGTTGATAAATGGTGGCATCAACTTTAATTTATAGTGTATGCTACTCATGCTCTATATCATACTTGAAGACTTGCATGGAAGTAGCTAGGTACATGTTTGCTAGTAGATAGTTAGTGACTAATGGATCCATACCAAGTTCAATCATTGACAGAAATGAAAAGATGAATGAGGAGTGTACGGTGAGATTCCCTATCTTCTTTATGTTTTCTTCTATTTGTCTTTATCATTTTTTGAGGTGGGAGAAGTGGTTTAATAGTGATGAAAAATTTAGTCTTCCAAACCTATTGTGTAAAGTAAGTTATGATACAATTTATTGAAGAAACAAATTTAAATAGGGAACATTAATATATAATGAAATGTCTTGCCCAAATAATAAGATATATTTAAACTTCATAAGTTGATAGAATTTGAATTCTTATTATAGTTGACTAGGGGATTTCCTATATCATACTTTTGAGTTTATGTGCGAGTGCATAACCTCTACACTGTTTGACTTTTGGTAGCTAAGGATTTCTATATTATACTTGTTTTGTTAAATCAATCAAAGGGAAAACATAATTTTGGAACATTTAGTTTGTGGCATTGGAATATAATTTTGCAATGGTTTACTATTTTGATAACTTCGAACTACTTCTAACTTTAAATCTAGGTTATTTTACTAGGACCATGAAACTAGTCAACTTGTTTCACAATTTTAAATATGACATTTTTTATACAGTTGCAACTATGATTCATTGGGGAAGTCACCACAACGTGGAGGTGGTAAATGTAGAAATATGAATCTTCTTTTAGGACAAAAAGAAGGGTTAGTAAAGCTTTTTTTTTTTATTCTTTTTCAATTTTGTTTTAAAAAATATTTTCTAAAGCAATTCCACATTATTGAACAACTAATTTCTCATCCAAAATCCATTTAATTTTCTTATCATCTTATTCATTCTTTCACTCAATTTGATACTCTTGCTCTATGTATTGCACATCCTCCACCGGTTGTTTGAGTAATTTTGTTTAGTTTTATTCTTCTAAAAACTAAAATAGTTTTTGAAAATAGAAATCAAACACACCTTGATTCTTTTGCTCTTTCAAATTACTTGTATTTTTCATTCATGAATAAAATGATGAATTCATAAGTATTTTTTATGATTTTCCTTATATATGTCAGATTCTTTTGGCAAAGTAAGATGTTATAAAATAGAGTGCCTTCACAACTATTTGTTTTTAGACGATATGGTAGTATGTTCTCCTAACTAATTGGTGATACATTTTAGAACCCAATTAGCAAAAATGGTTGTCTAGGAGAGTATAGGGATGAACTAATCACTCCTAAAGAAGCATAAAAACATGGGAAACTATATGATCGGGCAAACTCTTCCTTTCTTTTTAACCTCAATGATCAGACAAGTGTTTCGTATCAACTACATTTTCTCTTAAGCCTTAATCTAGTGTTTTCATATGGATATAAGCATTCTTGTAATTTACATAAGAGCGTTTGAATGACATATGATTTGAAACCTAGTAGTTAATTGTTAGTTAAAATGTATAACACACACACATTATTTATCCTTATTTATGTTTTCTTATTTTGTTAGAAATTAATGAATTAGAATCAAGGTTCTAATTACCTTATTGATTGTATAGTTGACTTTGAAATGCATAAATACTTTTTGAATAAAAGGAATATACATTAGTTCAACTAGTTTCCAATTTGGAATCCAAGCTAGGAAAAATTCTTTAGATGTTATTTCTTCATGGTTGAACCATACTCATCTTTTTATTATTTTTACATTATCTCAATTTCAATGCCATGTTTGAGAAAATAGAGAGAAACATTATTGACAATGAGACCTCATCCACAATGATTGTTCATGGTACTTCTTTTTCAACTATTTCTATTAAGTTGGATGGGGCTATTAATTGTGTTTGATCTCAAGTCATGGAGATGCATATTATCGGTAGATGAAAAAATAATACATTATAGGACGAAAGGATGTGCCTATTGGTCAAGTCTTGGCTCATCAAGTATTGCACCCTTTAGTCCTGTCTTGGCTCATTAACTCAATGATTAACAAACTAATGGCTCATGTTATGCAATGTGGAATGATTGAAAAAGCTTAGGAAATTGTTATGAGTTTATCTTGGTGTCTTAGAGATTCTTCTCAAGTTTATGAACTAATAAATAAATCATTCCAATAATTTCAAGGGGTTTGCCTACTTTTAAAATATTACAATGAGTTGAATTCCATGTGTTTTAAAGCTTGGTTATCGTAGGTCAAATGACATGGATTGTCTAATTGATATTGAGAAATCAAGCAAATGTGTTGTTAGGGTTATAGTTTACATATTCTTTGTTGGCCTTGATGACAAACTATATATAAACTTCATAATTGAATCTTAACTTTCTCTCCTTTACTAACACTTGAGAATTCATATTCATAAGTTCATCATGAGGACTATAGAGAATTCACCATATAGGTTTTAGTTTACAAGACATACCTAGGAGCTAGGACAAAGACTTTGGCTCCTCAATCTTGGTCTTGAACCTTGACATCTGTATTTCTTTCTTCTATTCTTGGCTTTGACTTGACTTGTTGAAATTGCTTAACTTGTTGGCTTTGTCTTCATCAAAATCCAATAGCAGAACTTCATAGGATCTTCATTTTGAAGCCAGGGAAATCCTTAGTTTAAGGAGTCATATATTTTGTGCATCTTTTTAATGCTTACAATTTTTTTCCTACTTAGTTTGTTAGGAATTAATGAATTAGAATCAAGGCATCAATTATCTATTTGACTGTATAGTTGACTTTCCTAGAATAGGCATGCGTACTATCTAAAAATACCCTTTGAGATATATACAATATATATCAATTCAGCTAGTTTCCAATTGTGTTACCTCTCAATTTGCAGAACTACCAATTCTTTTATTATCTTTCTATCAACCTTCATCGTTACCTTTTCCCCATATCTTTTTCTTGACAAGTATAATATATTATGATTTGAAATCAATGATTTTAAGGTCTTTTCATGCACATCCCTCCTCAACCTACTATTTGATTTTTCAAAGTGGGTTATTGATGCTTTTTGCTTGGGCGACAAGTTAAAATTTGCGAACCATTCATCAAAGCCCAACTGCTATGCAAAGGTAAGTCCAAATACTCTAGTTATGCGAAGATGTCAAACTTGCCCTTTGATCTTTGCACATTGAACTCCATTATGGAATTGCCAAAATAATTGGACTACTGTATTGATTGTATAGGTGATGCTTGTTGGAGGAGATCATCGAGTCGACATATTTGCTAAGGAAAACATTGAAGTTGGGGATGAGATCTTTTTTTATTATTGCTATGATCTAGACTGCGCACCGCTATGAGCTCTTCCACCAAATGAGGCTTCCAATAAAGATGAATTAGTTGTTTCTATGAGTAGTGCAAAGAATAAAAAATCAAATTCATTTCAATAATAAGTCACATAACACGTTTTATATTCTCCTATAAAGAGAATAATATTTTGATTAAGCTTTCTAAACGGTGCATTGCTTTCTTTATAGAATACATATTTAACTTATCTATTTTCACTTTTAGTGCACAATATAATCCATTTGAACTTCTATAAAATGGAAAATCATCAAATAAGTGCTTGGATTTAATAGAGAAACTTTTAAACTTTAGCCAATTTTGATGTTTGATACATAAATTTTAATTTTTAATATGATATTTATTCCATGTGACATATATATAAAGGGTTTTAGCGAAATTCAATATTATAAACTGATCACAATTTTAGTGAATTTTGTATTATAAAAAACATACTTGTATTATATTAGTTCTATTAGCCCCCACTTAGGTTAAATTGATTTTGTTAAACTTAAGAAAATTAACCGCATGGCACATTAATTATGTGATGTGCCCAAATTCCATAACTTTTTTTTATTTGAAAAAGGGCCTAGAAAACAAACAAGGTTAAGCAACAGAAGCATAGCTAACGAGCAAATTAAATGGCTGAAAAGTTAGTCATCAAGGGAATGAACTTATCACATAAAGAAGGAATTTCAATTTTCAAGAAGTGACTCATATTAGGCCATAAGTAAAGCGAGCGGTGATGAGTTTACGATGGAATTATAGCAATGGAGGTTGAGAAGATAACGAGGAAAGGGCAATGGGAAGTTAAGAACTCGTTTATGAAAGTAAGAAGTTTGTTGCGCGTTTTTTATTTTATTGAAAGAACTAGCCAACTAGGTACATTTTTATTTTTATTCCCTGACAATTCTTGGAAGTGCATATAATGGAGAAGGGCTTAAATATTAATTAATATCTAACACACATGTTAACAACACACAAGATGTGGATAGAGATGTAAAATTTCAAACCGAATAAGAGAGACTGTATTTTCTTTAACAAAATAAACCGTTGATTTAGTTAGTTTTTAATTATTAAATATGTATTATTGCTCAAAAAGTATTAAATATTCATTAGTTTAGTCTTTAAGTTGATATATTTAACCAAATTGATCATTTTTCTATATTTGAAAACTACTTACATGATTTTTTAGGACTAACCGATCATTTTGGATCATTTTTTATAAACAAAATACCAGGATTGATCAAAATTTAATAGTTTAAAGGAGGACATGACACATGACATGTTCTGTATGAACCTGGTATTTAGACATGTAATTTTTTGTAATTAAGTACCTGAAATTAGTAAAACCACCACAAATTATCAGTCTTTTTCTAGCGTCGATGAGAGATTCCGGTTCTAGCAATAACCACACGTCCACACCAAAGTTCACACATAAAAAACAAATCAAATGTGACATAATGCATGCATATATATACAATACAATAGTATACTTAAAAGAGGCGAACTAATTTTATCCGTGCTAGGTTAGGTGTTGGCACAAGGAACCGGAATTTCCCCAACCACTTAGATTCATTCTTCTTCAGTGCTCCGGATAACCTGGCATTATCTTAGGTGACTGTACTAATCTAACATTTGAAGGCCCAGATGAAGGGGGAGCTGAAAACTGCCTCATAACAGAACTTGCACTAGAAGCAGGAGGACTGCATAGTTGGTTGTTTGATTTTAGAGAACTACCATTGGCAGCACCATTTGTATCCTCTGCCATGTGTTCTGGCCGTTGGTGGTTTCGCTGCAATACATCGATATCCATTCCTTGCAAAACATTCTGATGATTGTGTGTCCCACTACGAAGCTGGGATTGCCAAAAAGTTGACTGTTGATTCAGTGTGGAATGGCTTGCATGAGCATTGCTTTTACCTTCAGCCTCATCCATCCCTCTGGACTGATGAACCATGCCTGAGACCTCACTAGGTTTGCTAGGTTTAATATCCGGCAACTTTTCTGAGTCCAAAGAAGAAATAACCTCTACAGCATCAACCTTAGCTGTTGAAGAACGACCAGAGGCAATTACCGTTGTGGGAAATGCCCTCTCTGGAGGAACAGCTGGGGTGTAATTAGAGGGAAGCAAATCATCCCAATTCTCCAATAGTTCCTTGTACACTTTACGGAGAGTGACCTCAGTAAGACCAGTTACCTTACAAATTTCTGCCTGGGTTTTGCGTTTGTCTTCAAGTTGGCAAGCCAAATATATAGCAGCAGCTGAGATGCTAATCGGATTCCTGCGAGTGCAGAAGCATTTGTTGATCACAACCTCTCCTATGTGAGTAGCCAGTTCCTAAAAAACAATGTAGGACTCATTCTCAGAATCTTGCAATATATGGAACAGAATAAAATAATGCACCAAAGTATAACCAAATGTCCACCAATGTAATGAGTACACATCACCAATACTAAAATTTTATCCTGTCACATGGACATACATAAAGGCCTTCTAGATTCTGTCCAAAACACAAACCCTGTTGGTTTACAAAAAGAAAATAATAATCTAGAACCATGCAAATGTAAGAGCAGATCTGTGATGTGAGACATGTCTCAGATTCCCCACCGAAAGGGGATGGGCAGTTATTCCAATTTCCAAATCTATCACTAAACATATATCGTGGCATAATTCAATGGCTTTGTTTGTAGGCATACAGCACCATTTCAAGATTTTGAAAGCAATATGAGGTTGAAGCTGTCAAATTCCAAAGTTACCTGAGCAGATTTATTGAGCTGAAGAAGCGTGCAAAATCTTGGCATATGAACTGAGATGGAATTGCTGTTAATAGGTTGACTTAGCTGCAAAGCCTCTCCCAGTATCTTGATGTATTTCCCAATTTCCTTTTGCGGCACATTGGCTGCAATTGAAATTTCCTGCAGTATTTTCACACAAGAAAGCACACATATTCATTCAGAAACAACATTTGAAATAATTGTACAATAATTATGACTGACCTGAAGGGTTCTGGGCTCTTGAGCCTCTCTAATGGCCTGAACAAGAGCTGCAGTAGCAAGCGACTCCACACTGCGGTTTCTCAAACACGTAGCGGAGCAACAATCCCTGAATAACTGAAAAGCGTGGTCGGAGATATCGCAGTCCAACCCTAGAATTGACGCCACATCGATAATCTGCATGTACGCCCTCAAATTATCAACCACCACCGTCGACGACAACGAAGAAGAAGAACTGGAGGAAGAGGATGATGATGATGATTCCAGAGTGCGTTCGAGCTCGGCGAGGTAGCCAGAGAAGGAGAGGGATGACTGGAGGTAGAGTGGGCTGGGCTCGAGGGCCCAGGTGGAGAAGGCGGTGATGAAGCCCGTGGGCTCGAAAGGGTCCTCCTCCTCGTTGTTTTGATTGAGCGCGGGGAGAGCGAGATCCGATGTGACCAGACACAGAGGGTTGTCCTGGGCGCGCACGTGGAACACGTGGTGGGGATGCGACTGTCGCTCTTCCACCACGCGCCCGCAAGACGTGCATTCCGTGATCGAACGCCCGCTGCTCGTGGTGGCGCAACGCCCCTGCGCCGCCGAACAGTACGGGCACTTCATTTTTCTCCGCCTCACTCTTTTCGCACCGTACTTATCTCTATTTCTCTATCAAGTCAATGGGCCTCATTTGCTTTAGTTATATATGATATAACGCTGTACTGTTCTTGTTCAATTGTAAGATTGACTTTTTGGTAAAAAAAAAATTGTGTAAGATAAAATATAATCCAAACTAAAACTTGAATTTAGGTTTGGATCAAATTCCAATAAAGTAGCATGCATATAGATATGATGTTACATAGTTTTGTAACCCAATTTCAGTATATCCTAGTTTGATAGAATTTGTGTCCCCTCTTTCAACGTGGAATCACCTTTTTACTCGTAAGTGTGACGTTAATTAATAGAATCTTTTAATATTGTAAAATTCATGAAGGAGGAGGGTATTTTTATACGCTGGCTATGTTCCAAGAAAGAAATGTACTTTATAGAAACATGAGAGATTTATAATTTAGATGTTGTGGAATAAAGCTAAACAGAAGAGCATGCTCAGTTCAATTTGTCTGTTCAAAAGGTCGTGTTTCGATTTACTACTCCTCACTTCGTGAAGACTGCAAAATTGGAAAGAACCACACAGCCTATTAAAATACATCATTATCCCTGTGATTGAAACATGCAAATCTAAGTCTGAGTTGAGTTCGTCCATTACTCTCTCTTCACAATCTTCTGGTAGCACTCGAGCATTTTCAAGTACATTGCATACGCTTGAATGCTCCACACACTAACCTTTAAGCACCCCTTTAGGTTGTTGCATCTTTTCCTTTCTCGGCTTGCTTAAGGCTCTTGCTAAATTCTCGGGCACTCTGAAATGGTACACAATGAAGGCATCAGGCCAGAATCTATGCATTGGTATGATCACATTTGAATTTGACCGAGCTAAGGTTTCACATAAATAACTGAGGTAAGGAAGATCAAGTAATTCACATCAAGATACCATCATACTTATGCAAGCTACCCTACATTAAAATTACAATACCCACTCTGCCTTCTACAAATGCTTCATCTACCTTTGAGAGCACATGATTAAATTAACTACCAATGGCAGAAAAAATGAAAGACAAAAGCAAAAGGAAAGCCAGTGAAGAAAATTGCAACACAAGAAAGTCAATGTCAAAACCAGCAACATCTTTTTTAATTTTTTTGAAAGTACTCTAGTCTGTCTGCCTAATCACACACTATCGTCATCTTAAATGCAACAATCAAACAGCCAGCTAGTTTTTGCTTCTTTCAATTATATATAATGACAGAGTCAAGGCTAACAAATCCATTGCTTATCCACTTAAGGAAAAAAGGGGAAAGCTCCCAAATAAAGAACATTGCAACGTGCATTTTCATCCAAATGTAACAAACAATTTCTGTAAATCAATGAGCATTTGTTATCACGCAAGAATTTTCTTCTAAGAAAAATAAAAATTGAGAAATTTTCTTTACATTTCATTCTTAACAAAATAAAAATTATCTACTTATTATTTTTCTTTGATGTGAATTGTGGGATTGACATGGACCAATTGGTAATTGACAAGACAAGTATATTACTCAAACGAATCCCAGAGGAATCTATAATAATATTTTTTTTTACAGATTATAGCCCCCTTCAAATTCAACAATTTTACTCATGGTTTTTCAAATTGAAGCAAATCAGGTTAATGACATGTATATTAGTCATCATATGTTTAATGTATAGCCCCCTTCAATTTCAGCAACTTTGCTCATGGTTATTCAAATTGATGCAAATTGGGTCCCTCTACATTAACACGGAATTGTGCCAAACCATCTCAATGTGAGCAAAGATAATGGCAATAAAAAACAGAGATGCACCAGCCACTTTGTTGACATGGCACTAACCACGGTGATGCAGGGCTTGCTAAACACAGAGTCAGATGGATCAATTAGCAATGCCACCAAAACATCCAACTCAATAAAGACTCCTCAGAAGTCAGAAGCACTGATCACAATTCTGGATATTCAACTAATTTTACAGGTGTATACTCCTATAAAATTTTAAAAGGAGAATGCAGAAGAATAATGAGTAAATACTATTACCATTTTCGTGAAGAAACAAGAAGTAATTAGCTCACAGTATTAAAAGAAACACACATGCAGCTAATAGTGTAATTGCACTGCTTGATAAGTCATGCAAAGCAGAAGCTTTTATAGGAGACATTTTTCATGCTTTGGTTACATTTTGTAATTCAATAAAGATTCCTCAAAAGGACTCATCCAATCCCAATTCATCATGAAGGATTCAAGAAATTCTACAAATTTAAGGTACCTATTTTCCTATAAAATCTTTGAAGTGATGCAAACGAATATTGTTACAGTTATTATGAAGAAACAAGAAGTAATTAGCTCAGAGAGTTATAAATACACACATGCGGGCTCATTCATGTATTTTCACTGTGTGAACAGGACATGCAAAGGATGGGATCTTATATTAGACATCTTTCATCATGTTGGTCGTATTCTGTCTTGTCTGTTATAGGGGGCACCTTACCCTCCTCCACAAAGTTGTACTTTTGCTCTTTTCTCCCAAATAACCACAAGCCCAGATGTCACACACACAAACCTTTTGAAGAGAAAGGAAAGAGAGAAGGGGAGGAGGAGGAGTATAGTCACTTTGCTAAATGAAGGTCTAACCACACTGATTAAAGATAACATAGTTAGTAAATTATTGCACCAATATCATACAATAAAAGTAAGTAGTGAAGAGAATTCTAAATCCAAGGAAGCAAGATTTCTTTCACCAGAACGGTATAAATAACACTGATAAAGAAAGTTGCCATTATCTTGTAACTCAAGCTTTCTCCAAACTACATACCATATTATGCAAACAGTTGTTTTATTTTGTACAGAATATTTTTTTACCAAAACTCACGAATAGGTAACTAACCAATCACGGTAAGCATGGACATAAATGAGTGATAGAAGGTAAAAGACACTTCCTAAAAGGTGGGTTCGTATGATTTTTTTTTCAAATAGTTCATCACCTTCCTCATGCAAAATAAACCATGTACAAAAATGACAAGAGATTTCCCACCCAGAAAGTGCTTTACATAATCCTCAACCAATTTCCAAATAAACTAAACTATCCTCACAATAATCTCATTTTCTACAAAGCTAATTAAAACAAATAGGTCATTAAATTTGATCACAACCATAAAATTTGATTTATGCTCTAATGAATTAAACCTCTTCCACAAGTAAAAAATAAGTTATGCACCTCAGCTTCAGCAGAAGTTAAATGAGTGTTTCTATTAAAAAAAATTGAAGAGCATAAGTTGATTTAAAATTCCAAGAGAAATTTAATTAATTTTCCCTTCTTATTTCATTCTCCTGTAGTTGACAAGTTTATCAAACAGAACCTTAAATGAAATGAAATACCAAATGTATATGTTGAAAGATTGAACAAGCTTTCCTCTCCCGTAACAATGACCATGAGTTATGAGCTAAGAAAAAGAAAAACACACCGTGGATTGAAGAGGAGGTGGATCAAAATGAATGGAGCGAACAGACATCTTGGCGATCTCGGTGACGGCAGCGTCTCTGACCTCAGTGACATCGCTCGTCAAATCCTCATAGGCAGCCTCGAAGGCCTCTTGCCAGAACCTCGGCAACCTCACCCTGCGACTGTTGGTGTACACATCCCACATGTGCCTCACCACCTTCTCCCTCTCCTCCATTTCCTGCGCAAAACACAAAAAAACGCATCAAAACGGCATTTCTTTGCACATCCAAGGCGAGAGGAAACTCACGAGAACATCGAGGTCGTCGTGGATGGGAGTGTCGATGTCGCTGGAAAGGGAATTGAGAGTGCCGGACCAGCGGAGCGAGACGGTGCCGGTGAACATGGACCAGAACGCCAGAAGCAAGATGGCCGCTAACGCCCAGAATTTGTACCTCCCTTTCCCAAACAGACTCGAATCCATGCTTTCCTTCTTCGTGGCGGCGGTCGTCGGAAGCCCGTCCTCATCCTTCATTTCTAGCAGCTCGATCTAATTGATGATGCGTCAATTATTCTGGTTTGTTTCACTGCGGCTTCAACTTCATCGGTTGAGTCCGATCTGCTAATAATGCGAATCTCTGTTTTCTTTGTGATGGGATGGAGAGGGAGCGGGACCGTGTTATTACTCAGATACACTGCGATGCGATGCAACAATAAGAAGAAGATATGAAGAAAATGACGGATTTGGTGTTTCCCTCTGCGGAAGGGACAATGGTACGTCGCGTGGGCCCCCACTTTTTAATACTCTTGATTTTGTTGACTTTGGTCTCATGTGATGTGGGACAATGCTCACCGTCGATTTCACGCAACTACATGCTGCGTTTTAATGCCAATACTGATACTGCCATCTGTTCTTTCTCCTGGAGCCAACCGACACCACGGCACCGTTTTAAATCATTAATTTTCGCAAAGGAGGTGCGAATGCCGATTCCAATTTGTTGAGATATACCTTAGTATTATTTATTTTTTATTTCTTTAAATTCTTCCGGAATTCTGTTTGCATGGGTAAAAACAAATTAATAAAGTGAGATGAAATAAGTAATAAAATGATAAGATCAGATAAAACAATTAATAAAATGATATATCATATCTGAATTGTTTTTTAAATAAGATAAGATAAAATAAAATGGAACTTTAATTGTGTGTATTTTATTTAAGATTTCCCCCACTTCAATTTAACACGTACGAGATAAAATGAAATTTTTGTAGTAGATTAAATTAAACTTGCACTATTTGAGTATTTACACTTTATTCTATATAAAAATTGTAATCATTTGCAAAAATTAGTACAAATGGTTATCAAATTTTAGTACATGTAAGTTACATAAATATTTTAAAAATATAGTTGTTTGGTTTGAGATTATTTTTTACTTTGTTTTCTATTTTTTAAATTTTTATGTAAGAAATAGTGAAAATAAATTTTTATTATTTTCTATTTTCATCTTGTTTTGTATAAAATTTACAAAATAGAAAGTAAACTGAAAATAAGAAATGGAAGCAAAAAATATATTTTCAAATCAATATTAAACATATATAAACAATGTAATAAGGGAGTCCCTGTAGTTTGTAAATTTTTTTGTTTCTTTCCGTACTCACCATGGAACATTTTGATTCCTAAACTTGTAAAAATAATTATTTTTAGTCCTTAAGACATACACTGTTTCCTTCAAAATTTAACATGATTTTCTACACGACATCTATATTAAGGGACTAAAAACACTAATTTTTAAACGTTCCGAAAATAAATGTTCAATAATAAAATACAAGAAGTAAAAAAAAAATCAAGAATATTATAAAGTATAGGAACTGAAAGTATATATTTTTTCCTAATTTTATTTATAGATAAAAATGTCATCTTTAATAATAATTAATCAAAAAGAAATAAATAACGAAGGTTTCACACATATATAAAAAAGAGAATATCCTAACTAAAAGCACACACGTAATGTCTTGTATAATACAGTTAATATATATGTGTGTGGCATTGCTAATTATAAGTGAAATAAAACTGTGGAACAAAAAGTTGTTTGTTTTACAAAAATCACAAATGCTTTCAATGTGCATGCTTCTGAATTAATTATAGTACTCCAATCATCTGTTGAATCAACATTAGCTTCATGCTTGTCATTACATAATATAAATATTTCTTTTTAGGGGGATAGAGGAAGGGGGATTACATATATATGCGTATTCTGTTACAAAGTATTTTATATGATCTTAATTTCCTAACTTTGAGGGAGGTAGAAAGCTTTCAACGCCCTAACCACATACATTAAAATCTACCAATTACATAAAAATAGCAAGGCATTTTATGTCTTTCCTAAGTTTTAGGGAGCTAGAAAGCTTTCAGCATTCAAACCCCAAATATTAAAATCTACTTCTTCGATCTTCCATCTCTCTTCCAATTCTCTTTTATGGTTAGCTGATTGTTCGCCATATCTGGAAACTGTAACTCGAGTTTTGCCACTGTGGGACACATTTATCCCGTCTACGTACTTATAATCCTCAATTACCGATTCTAAACTTGTTTGCCAAAAAATGTCATTATCATCTTTGGTTCTGGTTGTGTGTAATCGTGAGTCTTCAAATTGAACCAAGAGACCAGATCTTTGGCTAAAATAGCCCCATATAGTGTGGTGTATAATCTCAAAGTTTGGGCCACTTTGGGCATCACGAATTGCTGGACTTGTTTCCAATTTCAAGATGAAGCACTCTTCATCATTGATTATTTTCTCTCCTATGCATGCAGCGTCCAAAAATAAGTTAGCCGTCGCCCTCGGATCCAATCCCTAATAAACAAATAATTTAATTACATTCAGAATGAATTGTTTTACACATCTTTATAGAATGCCACGTTATATTATAGACGTTACGAATTAGTGCACGTCAAATTTTTATGTCAAGAAGCATTAAAAGTTGTTTTTGTGATCCACGTGAGTTAATAGATATGAATCCAAACACGCCATTAATATACCTGAAGGAAACGACGTAAAGGTCTAGGGGCATTTCTTGAAACGGGGGTTTGTTGGTTAGAAGAATGGCGCCATGAGACCTTGCCATTGCTACCGCAACAAACCTTGCAACCGGACACAAGGAGCTCTAAACACCACAAATCGGGGTCCTTTTGCCACAAAACGAACCCTCCCATCTCTTCGGAGGTTTTCTTCACCTCGATGGTTTCATTAGTGTGGTTGAGGTGAAAATCTGACGCACTAATCTTGATCTGCCCTGTCACACACATACTGTCCACTGCATTCAATGCTGGCTGTCCTCCCGTTGCCGCTATATATTGTTGCACTATATACTTTGCCGTTGATGCTTCCTACAACACAATCAATCAATCAATACTTGAAAACCAAATTAAGAGCAACTGTGCATTAAGTATGTGTTCATCCAGCATTTAATTTTTTAAGCAATTAAAACAGTTACAAACTGTTTTATTATTCTTCTTCTTATTATTATTTATTTAATCCAAGGTATATATATGGGAGATAATAATTAATTCCCCTAAGACAATAAGATTTATTTAAGAAATTGAAAACATGTTTTTTAGTTTACTTGAGAATCAAACTTCTAAGTTCTATTCAAATATTTAAAGAACAAAAGTATCTTTCAATTATATCATATTACATTAGTTTTTAAAAATTTCTATAATAATTATCTTAAAATATCTTGAAGGAATGAAATAATTTTTCCTATGAAGAAATTATCACACCATTCAGACCATTAGGTTAAACACAAATTAGTTTTATAAAACATTACATTATTTTTTTCTTGAATTAGTTAAAAAAAATACTAATTCAGTTTATATTCGGTTATTCAATCCAAACTTTTTTTTTTCACACTCAGCTCTTAACTATGTAATACTATTTTATAGGATACATAGACAAAAAGGTGAATGTTCTTACAATGGAACAATCTCTGACTGGACGATGGACGGAATGGCCTAACTGGACCTGAAGAGGGATAACAGGAGATCCCACGAGGTAAAGCAGAAAGCGAAGCTCGTTTAAGCGAGACGCAACTGTGGGGGTTGATAATTTGTCCTCTGTTTGGGCCTTCATCCACGCTAACATGTTTTGCCACCGCAAATTCACGTTGCTGCCCATGCTTGAGAACATTTCTTCCGGTATGGGTATTTCAAGAACGGTCTCCAACCCATCTTCTTTACCGATGTTCGGACAAAGCCTCCTCAGGGATGACTTTGCAGCTGGTTGTTTCATCAGTGTGTGTGTGTTGGTCTCTGTCTATGTTTTATTTTCTGGGTGTTGGATAGAGAGAAAGAGAGACAGGGCCGGGTACGAGGAGAAGTTGATTGAGAAGAGGTAAGAATGGTAAGGAAAGAGAAAAAGGAAGAGGGTCAGAGTCAAAGGCTAAACATATTTGTATCTTGTTCTACCTGTGGAGGGGAAACAATGATACGTGTCTATTTGCCTAAGGCTCTCCTTGCTTGTAGGTGTTGTGTGGGCACAAATTGTGGTTCATTTTTGTCTAAGTTTCTATTTAAAGATTTAATCCATAATTTTTGCAAATATAATTGTTTCTATTTAGGTTGCATCTAATAATTATATTGAACATTACTAACAATCAGCATTAAATAATAACTGCAATATTAATCCACACGAGTTTTACTTTTGTTGTCCGCAAGGGAAAAGCTTAACAACACGTACAGTTAAAACATCGGTGAAGTGAATGATATTTCTCATGCATAATTGCATATAGTTTGATTCTGAAAATGAGAACCGTAAAATTTATGAATTTGGTTGACTGTTTTCGTGGGCAACTAGGTTTCTTAAGTTTCACAGGTACAAAACAATAGCATCTGAAGGATATAGAGATTGTTCCATGAGACATTGAAATGGGGAGTCGTTATTATTAACGAACTCGAGATTCTTCTTTAAACTGTTCATTTTCTGGGGTCGAATATGTATAGGGTGATGCTTCTGCTAATAATAACTTGCACAACACAATGTTAAACAATTTTTTTATACTTAATTCATATAATTATATTATGTATAACTAAATTAAATATTTGATTACGAATGTATTTTAAGGAAAATACAGCTCAATTTTTTTGGTCATTTGCACAGGATCATTGAATGTAGAAAAGGTCATGTGCCCATCAAATAAGCTAGTTGATGTGTTTGTAGGACTATTGGTTGATGCAGTGGTTGCTCACTTTTTTAAATTTTAAGAAAAAATTAATACATGATATGGAGATTTGGTTGAGAGTTGAGACCATAAAAGGTAAAAATATTTTTTGTCTTGAAAGTATAAAACATATTTAAAACTTACAGTAAAAAATTATAGGAATGCATTGTCACCTTGAGACTATATAGTCTTGAAAAACACACAGTCACCTTGAGAATGCATTTCTCTTGGCCTGGGGCAGATTAATTGGTCGAGAATCAACGATTCATTGGTGCTGCCATTACCTAGTTTACAGGTGCGTGGTGGTCCGTTGGGTACTTGTAGAAATTAAAAATCTTAAATAAAGACAGTAACATATTGAATTCTTATGTAAAAAAAATAAGCCGAATGAACTGGATCATCTGCAAGATCTAGAAATATAAAAAGTAACATTGTCACAATTGGAAGGAACAAACTTTACAGAATCATATATATATATATATATATATATATATATATATATATATATATATATATATATACATGGTGAATTTGTAGATAGTCTTTCAAATATATAGTACAATTATGAAATTAAGATTTTCAGATGACATTATAAAAATTCTTCCCCTCCACAGAAAACATATATATATACAACTATGCATTCTGCCTCGGGTCTGTTTCTGTAGTTGGCTTCCTTCCCTTGTTTTTGCTGAAGAGCATCTCCATCTCTTCCAAGGCCATGCCCTTGGTTTCAGGCATGAAAAAGTAGAAGAACAACCAAGCCCATACAGATATACCAGCAAACATAAAAAAAAGGCCCCACCTATGGTGATTGCATTATAGATTGAAATAAAACTCATGGAAATTGCAGCATTGGTGAGTCTGTTGACTGCAACTTCTATACTTGCTCCTTGTGCCCTCAACTTCAAAGGGAAAATCTGTGAGCTATAGACCCACGTGATAGGTCCAAGGCCAAGATTGAAAAATGCAACATAGATGTGTTGTAATTTTAATAAATATTTCAAAAGAATTTTCTTAAAAAATATTTAATTAGATGGATGATATTTAAATTCAAATTTTCTATTAATGTGAAAAAAGTGAAAATCAATAGAGAAAAAATAGTAATTATAGGCTCATAATTGATAATAAAAGAAAAAAAATTGGCCGGAGATTTTTTTAAATGATTTTAAAAGGAAAGGCAATTGTTCTCTTCGATCCTCTTAAACTTTCACCTTCTTTATGATTGGGTCAATATTTTTTTATGAGTTTTGTCCTATTTGTTTGTAACATTACAGATAAACCTTTTAGGTCAATAACTATTACGTCTCAAGAAATTCAATTGCTTTTGTGAATTTTGATTTCGGCAACAACATGTAAGTAACCACTATGCTAAGGCTCAAGGCCCAAAGGAGTTCCTCGTGGGAAGTATCCACCATGGTCAAGCTGAATCCTAACACCGCATTAATGATACAAATCATTCCCCCATTGCTTACAAGCAAGAGGGGTCTTCTCCCAACTCTATGAATAAAAAAAAGTGGCTATTATCAAGCAAGTGACTTTTGTGAAGCCTACTCCAATGGTTGTGAGCAAGAGCTTGTCCTTGCTGGTAACACCAGCTTTCTTAAAGATTTTATGACTGTATAACATCACAACTTCAATCCCAATTAAATGCTCAAAAAAGTGAATCCCCACAGCAGCAATCAACATCCAGCGAACAGAATAAGAGGGCGAGGGCCTCACAATCAACTCTTTCCAAACCGCTTCACCGTTTTACTCTTCAGGATCAACTCTAAGAGAACACTTACATCCTCTTGAAAATAGGTATAAAAAGAAAAACTTGACCCTAACTGCGAATTAAAGTTATTAAAAGCGTGATGCCCAACAATGTTATATCATTTCTTGATCCAAGCACAAAAGAAAAATTCTCACATCATAAAAACTCTCAAATTTCATTAATCTTCAAATTTTATCAAAACTATTTATACTCATACTAATAACCCTAATCTAGACCTAAAATTGAATAATTAATCTAATAATTAAAAGACTTTAAAAATAACAATAAAAAGTTGTGACAACTTATTACAAGTTCAAAAATAGACTCAAAATAAAGTTTTGCTTCTTCTTCTTTTTTCTTTATAAGAGAATTTAGTTTTTCGTTCATTTTTTTTTTAATCTCTTACTCCTTATTCTAGTGATTGGTCAATCCACGTTGAATTTAATTATTATCTAATTCACCTAGTATTTAATAATCCACCAAAATTGATCAACTTAGCCTATGAATGTTTCTTGTCTTATATCTTGGACTTCCCAAAGTGATTCTTGAAATTGGTCTCAAAACATCTTCATTAATTTATAAGAGGGTGATCCAATTTGGTGTAACTCTTATTCACATTGGTATTCTTTTACTTTGATATTTAGAATCAGGTCTTGAGATGTTTATTTCATCCTCTTAGTCTTGAACTTGATCTTAGGACATCCAGTCCCATTAAAAAATTATTAGACGGGCTGCTTGACTCTTCGTAACACTAACGGAGGGAATACATGTTACAAAGCATGTAACAGAGGGAGAGCCACTTGTTCATAGAATATAGTCAATATATACGTACGGTTTATTCTTGGCAAATGGTTTAGGTTCATCTTGAAAGGTCATCGATGATGATCGTACAAGTTGTACCAAAACAAGCAAATCGATCACTATCTTCATATGCCACAGCTTGGTAAAAAAAAAAAACTTCATATACCACACAGCTTAGTAAAAGAAAAATGTACATATACCACAGCACGATATATTTACACACGTACGCATAAATTAATGTGTGTTTGGACATCTATTTAAGGTGTTAAAATGGGTTAATCTAGCTAGCCAGTCCTCAACCAGCTAAATATTAGGTTAGACAGGGTTAAACCTGTTTTATTGTTTAATTGGATTGACTTGTCAAAATTTATAAAAATAGATTAGAAAATTACTCAAATTAAACCACCAAACAAATACAAAATATATAGAAAACAAAAAACTTTAATCACTATTATGTACATCAACTATAAAGCAAAAACAAAAAAAAAAACTCACATTTATAGTATAATAAAACATCCAAATTTCTTAATTTTAGAATTACACAAAATAAATAAATAAAATCTTAGTTCAAGATGTCAACCCAACTCTGTCCTTTATTGGCCCACCAAGTTGATGGGTTTCATAGGGTTGAGTTATGCATACTTTTGGGTTCAGTCATACAATCCAATTCATAGGATTGAGGAATAAAAATAAATGAAAAAAAGTGAAATAGAATAAGAAGATGGAAGAAAGTAAGATTATTTGATTGAGACCGGTTAAATAATAATCGCAAGCAAACTATTCCACGCAACTTTTTGTATTGGCTATATACATTTGTGTACTTTCTTACATTTGTTACCCCAATTTATATTCCGAACAAGTAATTAAGCACACCCAAAATCCATTAACTATATATATATATGTGTACTATATATCTTGTAAAACTGATTTTGAATTAAATTTAAAGAATTGTTTTTAGATAAAATTGATTTTGGATATCACATTTGTTAAATTTACTATTAAATAATTGATACTATATATGATATTGTACATGTATAACTAATTTAATCTGTCACTTGTGTTTTTTTTATTTTTATATGCATGTTCCTGAAAAATATTTTCCAAAATCAAAGTCACAACAAATGTACAAAAACATTTTTGTTAATGATTAGATAGAGACAACTACACCCGCTAGAGTTGACTTGGTGAGAGTTTGAGTAGTTTATATAAGTTTTTAGGTTCCAATTCCATAGCCGTTGTTTTGGAAAAAAGATAGAGTCGTTAATATTTGAGATAAATTAAGTATGTACACTCACCATAACCAAACATAGCAGAGACTTGTTGAGCCTTCTATGGCTGTCCCCGTTTTCCATGAACTGTTGGCCGTTTGCGTTTTTATCTGCAGAAGACATTTTTAATTATTTTGATCTGAGAATTGTTCAAAAGCTAATGAAAATCTTTGCGTAGACTCTAATAAGCACAAGTTTATAAGAGTCCATGAGACCAATCATTAATTTATTTATATATTATTTTCTTCAAGCAAGCAACTGTTGCTTCATTTCCTGAGGCGTTGCATTTTATTATATATGATAAATGGCAGCATGTATATATTATTATCATCAATGTAAAAAGGCTGCCTTTTTAACGCAGATTGTTTATAAAACTTAATTGAAATAATCCTTCGAGGTGATAGAAAGGTAATAAGAAAATCACTATCTTTGCAATTCGTTTAGGTTGCAAAAGTATTGCTCTAATATTATTTTTAAGGGTGTAATTATTCTTTTTGGTTTATATAACCGTAACAGCATTTTCTTTTATTTTTTTATAGTTTAAAATATCTTATTTTAGTCTCTATTAAGTTGTTTACCCTTTTGGTCCTCGCAATCGAGTTTTGACTAACGCTATTTGAAGAAATATGAACGAAATTAAGAAAAATCGAAAAATAAGTTCAAGTGCAACTGAAGATGGAGGTTTGGGACGAAACCACTACACATTTTGTTATTCTTGAGCCTGTCACCAACCTCTGCAAGCTTAGCATTTGTCATGATGTAATCTTCCTCACTGTCTCTCATTACATGTATGGAACTTGCAGTGGTGTCACGACGTTGAACTAAGTTTATGGTAGCAATAATGGGATAATGATTGTGGTTGTTGCAAATAAAGTGTGTAGTCGTGACTTGTGAGTTGTTGGTCGGCATTAGTCGAAATTTGATGGTGAGCATTAAAAAGGTAAAAATATTACAGAAACCAAAATGAAAACCATAGGGATTAAAAAAATCTGCAATCCAAAAGGATAATTAAATACTTTTATATAGATTGGTATATATTCTTTTATTAAGGAACTACTGAAAGCTGTATTAAGGAATTAAAAATAAATTTTATAAAATGAAGTGCATTTCTTACCATATATGCGTTTAAAATTCTTTATATTTTATCTTTTAACGTTTCAAAATTGATAATATACAGAGTTCAAAATTTACTTTTTTATTTTTGTTACAAAAAACTAATTTGGTGATGCCAAGAAATTACAGTGAGGACAAACATTCTCTAGAAACTTGTTTAGAATATATAATAAATTAAGTAATGTCTATTTCTCAAACAAGGAAAATAAAAATTTTAAAATTAGAATAGGCCATTTGATAATAGAAGTACCGTTACTTTTATACAATGATATCGATTAAAAAAATTAATTTACTATAACTTATAACAAACATAAAAACTATTTTTTTTTTTGGAAGGAAAAGAGAATATGTATATTTATATATAACAAGAAGTGTTGCAAAACCAGTGACAAGGTTGTAGAATAAGATACTATCCTATCAAAAGAGTCACAAAAAAAAACCTTCCTAATATGTAATCAAAGTTATTATATCCAACTATTGACTTGTTTAAGGTAGTGAGTTAATAGATTAATGGGCAAATAATTGATCTAATTTAACTTGGTATATATATTTAAAAATTTAAAATTATATATATATATATATATATATATATATTATATAAAAATATATAATTAATATTATTTAATTAAAAAAGTTCATTCTTACTTCAAAATTTAAAATAATAATTAAAATATTAAAGTTAATAACATAAAATCATAAATAATAATTCAATAATATAATTACATAAGTTTCAAGTTTTTTGAACGTATTTTTAATGCAAAATATGTTTTAAAAATTAGTCTAAGTCATTAAATTTATTATAACCGGTCTAATAATTAAATTAATTCGATTATATTATTGGATTCCATTGAACTGGTTCAATCCAATTCAATCAGATCGACCCCATTTTTAAACTATATGGCCAACACGTTCTCATTAAAAACATTCCAAAGGATCCAAGAATCAAAGATGAATAAAATAGTCCAGATTTGACGCCTTTCTTCTACACAAAGCATTGCAAAGAAAACATCTTTATCTTTGAAACTATACCGCCTGCATCTGCAACTTAACCGGAGAAGATGATTTCGTTCCTTGCATTCCACAAACACCAACAAGTAATTAACATGCCAAAACAAGAATTTCCATCGTTTTGCTTTAAATCCCTATAAAAACTCTTAATAATAACCCAGAAAATAAATACCTTATTAACCAGCGATAATCATTCTTTGTTATACACTCTATATGATTCTCATAAAAGCTACTGATTTTTTTGCACATAGGCTTCATTTGTATCTTACTTTGAACTTCTTCCAAAGATAATCTCCATATCTTCTAATGATCTTCCTTTGGTTTCAGGCAAAGATGAGTAGAACAACAAAGCCAAAGCATTGATACCGGTAAACACAAAGAAAATTCCACCCATTGTTATGGTTTTATAAATCGAAATGAAACTTGAAACCACTACCACATTTGTGAGTCTGTTCACAACCACACAGACACCAAGGCCTTGAGCTCTGAACCTAAGGGGAAGTATTTCGGAGCTATAAACCCATGTCACTGGTCCTACTCCGGTGCACGCAATGCCCATAAATATGTAGGTAAAAATAACGGTTAAGGTTGTTGCCCAAACTAATTTTTCTTTGGAGTGCTCCACTATGGTTAAACAAATACCTAGCCCTAAAAGGGTCACAACCATACCACCTGCACTAATCAGCAAGAGAATCCTCCTCCCAACTCTATCCGACAAGAACATTGATACGAATGCAAATACAACTTTGGTAATTCCCATACCAACGGTGGCTAGCATGAGCGTGCTCTTGTCAGTGATTCCTGTTCTCTCAAACACCCTTGGAATATATAACAAAAAACCTCCATATCCATCAATCCGCATGAAAAAGTGAAGTCCAATCGCTGCAATCAGTATCCTACGCACAGGTGGTGAAGGATTACAGAACATTTCCTTCAGAGCTCCTGCACCACTGCGAGTATTCTTTGGAACCTGAACAATGTCTAGGGTGCAGTTTTCATCAATGCCAACAATACCTTTTATGTCCCTCAACCGTTGTTCAGCTTCTTCCTTTGTATTAGATACTAGTAAAAGCACTTTCCTAGCCTCACCTACACGTCCTTGCATCACTAACCACCTTGGAGACTCCACCAATTTCAACATGAGAATGACAAGACCAAATGAAGGAATTGAAGGAAGCACCATCATCATCCTCCACCCAAGTCTCAGTGACAAATTTTCAAGGAAATAGTTTGACATAAAGGCAAGGAGGACTCCTATGTTCGAGGAGAGTTCTGGGAGAGAGGTAAAAAAGCCTCTGTAAGAAGGAGGTGAAATCTCTGCGCTGTAAACTGGTGCAACTACTAGGGCAAAACCCACACCAATTCCAACAATGCAGTTTCCAATCATTAAGATTAGATACGATGGACCATACCCCATTAGAGTTGTGCCCAATAAGAAGGTGATGGATGCTAGAATGATGGTGTAGCGTCGACCTATATAATCAGATGCTCTTCCTGCAACCATGCTTCCTGGTAGGGCGCACAAATGTAATGTGCCTGCGAGGAGTTGTACTTGTAGGTCACTGATTTGAAGATCTTCCTTTATGAATATGAGTGCTCCGGTCATCACCCCCACAACTAAAGAATATAATATCGTTTAATAGCAGATTTATTCTGATTAATGAAAAATCGCAAGCAAACTTATCCACCTAATGTTATTTGCATTGGTTATATATATACATTCATAATTTTATTCACAAAACTTTTTTTCTTAATTTTAAAAATAATGTAAAAGTGCTTTATAATTTTAACTTCATTTTTACTGAACACATTTTGTTTTAAAAATTATATTTAAAAATTAAAAATTAAAGCACAATCATTCTAAACAAATCCTAAGTATTATATATATAACACTTATCCTAAGTATTATATAAATAACACCTATTGGAATCTTAATTCTCATAATTAATCACCCTTGTTTTTCACCCACACGGGAAATGTTTTTTCTTTTTCTTTTTTAAGCTGACGAAAATGTTATATAGTAATTTTTTGTACTACAAAAAAAAAAACCTTTTTGTTAGTGATTAGAATAAGAGGCAACTATATTTAAGATCAAGTACACTGTATACACTTACCGTAACCAAATATAGCAGAGACAATATTGGCAGCTAACACAGAGGCACAGGCATACTTGTTGAGCCCTTTATGGTTGTCCCCGTTTTCCATGAACTGTTGGCCGCCTGCGTTTTTATCTTCCAAAGACATTTTTAATTTTGATCTGAAAGTGTTGAGAAGCTAGTGATGATCATTACATAGACGTACCATACTCTTTTTTTCTTTTTTTATCAGCAAGACGACTTATTTATTTATACTAAAACGGCTAATGATAGGTACTAGAGTACCCAAAATTAGCAAATACATAGTTTGAACTGTCAACAAGTATTTTCATAAATCAAATTATGAAAGTATCTTTACGTAGACTCTAATAGGTACACTTAAGTTAAGAGTCACCAATCATTTGTTAGTTTATATATATTATTTTCTACAAGCAAGCAACTGTTGCTTCATTCTCTCAGACGTTGCATTTTGTGAGAAAGGCCATAATACTACCATCATTGTAAAAGGCCGCTTCTTAATTTAACGCTAGTTGTTTATAAAACTTTATAGAAATAACTCTTTGAGGTTCTTAAAAAGCTAATTAATTAGAGAAACTTCATATGACCGTCACCATTTGTAATGGTCATGAGATCGTCGCAAATAGCAATGGTGGTAATTTATAATTTTTTTTTAAAATATTTTGTAATGGTAAATGATAATTAAGTAATCACTAGCTAGTTAGTAGTAGCCTTTTGAAAGAAAAAAAAAATAATATAAGTGGCGAATAGGTCATCATCAGTTTTTAACTTTAGACGGCAATTCAAAAACTCCTTCAACACTCTCCCACACCTTCCATTTTCATTACAAAGCGACGAGTATTGTTGGCTTTCACATGTAAAACTTTTTTTTACCAGCAGCTTGGACTGGGAATAGGCCAAACCACTCTATAGGAATCAATCGCTAGTTTACATCAGATCCAAGTTAAGCCAAACTTTTTCAAAAATAAATCAGATTTAGATTTTTATAAAAATCTATTTGATTAAAAAGATCAAACTTTAGGTCGTTCAAAAAATGTTTTAAATTTAACATACCAATATATTTAAGTAAATATAAATTATATATTTTGTTATTATTATTATTGTATTAAAATTGTTATGATATATCAAAATCATATTTTTTTGTCCTTTTAAAATTTTAAATTTTAAGCATGTTGACTCAAGTAAAGAGTCAAACATATAACCCTATTGAGTAATAAGATTATGTTTTATTTAGATGTATTGTTAATGATCATGAAAGTAATAAATTTAAATTATGTTAGACTTGACAAGTAAAATTTAATTCACATATTTTCACATTTGTCTCATGTTTTAAGTATAACAATAATTTTGATTTTTATAGATTATAATTTATTTTACATGAAGCTTTTAATCAATGGTCTGAACTTATTAGTTCATATAGTGAGAAATTAGATTTATATAAAAAATTCAATATACAATTGGCTTTTAAGTAAGCTAATAGATCAAATGAGACTTTCAAATAAATTAGGTGAAACCTAAAAATAAAGTCTATAACAATTAACAAGTTAGACTTAAACTTTAATTTTTTTAAACTAGTTACACTTATATATTTAAGAAAATTTTTGTTCCATTTAATCTATTTTAATCCCATCAAGCAGCGACCTTCCTCTCCATCCCTCTCAACCTTCTCATCCCTCTCCTTCAGTCCCATTTATGAAAAAAAAATATACATAAAAAACATAAAAGATTATTTTAAAAAGATTACAAAATTACGAATACCGGTGGGCCGGCTTATTATGTGCAATAGTTGGAGCCTTTTGATTTTACGTACAAAATCACAAGATACTTCTCCATGTGTACTTTTTGATTCTTGTAATTCCATCTTTTGAGTATTTTCATTAAGTTACCAACTTAATAAAAAGAGGTCAAGGAAAAGAAGCAACTTTATCCCAATTAAAGATATTTATTTCTACAGATAAAATGAAGTAGAACACCTTTCGATTATAAAATCAATATTGTATTTATTTGTAATTTTATTATTTGGAGGCTTTTTTTTTGGTACATATTAATTGGAGGATTTTAAAGAAAAAATTATTATAAAGGAACTAAAAAAAGTATTTAAGGAATGTAAAATATACAAATTATTTAAAGACTACATTAAAACTACGTACTTAATGAACAGATTAAAAATAGTCTTCCTAAAAAACAACGTCTCGCAGTAAAAATAATGATAATACTGCACTTTCTCGTTATATTTGATTAGGGTTTTTAAAAAAATTATTAAATTTTTTTTGTAGTATTTAATTAAACATCATAAGGTATTCAATCAAGACTATAAAAATTGTTTTTAGAGGACAAGGAAATTCAATAATATTTAATTACAATTTTTACATCTTTAAAAAAGTCATCTAATATTTAAAATCATATAAAATTTGATGAATTATCTTGTTAATTAAATTTTGATGATTTTTATGTGAGTTTTTTATTATTCCTATAAATACCAAATCCATCAAACCATGTCACAAGACTTTTCTTATTAGTCATCCAAATTTTTCTTTTTCCATTCTCTCTTCCTCGAAAGTGGTAACATTGATAGAGTAATCTCTTTCCACGCGTTTTTTCTGTTTTCAGGTCAAAAAATCTTTCTACTACTTTTTTTCTGGACTAGCTGTATGATTTGTTATTTTGTTCAATGGAAATAGGGTTTTTTCTTTCTTTTATACATATTCGTCCCATATTACCTTGTACACACGAGTAAATAAAATATAATAGCGGTTGGAATTTTGTTGGTTTTTACCCGTAAATATATCTTCTCTCTCTTGCTTTTTCTCCATCTACATTGTGATTTAATTTCTAATATATACTACTTGTAACTTTCTCTCTTATTTTTTTGTTTTTTTTTAAATTTAAAATATTATAAAATATAAATATTATATTTTATAATTTTATAATTGGTTTTAAAATTACTTATTTATTCAATTAAATTTTATAATTTTGTTTTCTATTTTTTTAAAAGAAAATGATATTATTAAATATAATTATTTTTGTTTTATTAGTTTGTTTATGTCATTAGATTTAATTAAAAATGAGAAAATTTTTTGTAACATTATATTATATTATCAATAAAATACTTAAACAATTACACTTGACTAAGGAAAAACTTAAGATGAAGATATGTTAGGATAATTGTGTTAGTTATGACTATGTTGTTGACAAATATTATATATATATTTTTGAAAAAAGCTTATGCAAGATTCAAAAAGGAAGATACATAATTCAAATGCCCATTTTTTTTCTGAAACCATTAAGGTGATATTGAATCATTACATGATTGCCATCTGCTTTATGTACCTCAATTTTACTTGGTGCACCTCCAAAATTTCTATATTTTCGTCTTATCATGCCTCTTCCAAGAAAACCCTAGTTGTCTCTCCCCCAAACTTATATAGCCATTGTGCCCTAACACAACCACCAAACATCTCCAAGTCCAAACGAACCCAAAGCATATTCTAAAGCAACTACTCATTTTAGGTTGTGTGAGGTTCCCTTCCCTCTTGTCTACCTTAGTTATTTAGATCCTTTCCATGTTCCAGTACTCAATGTTCTATTGATTTGTTGACAATAAGTAAATAAATAAAACCTTTAATATCTTTCATTGGCCATTAACACTCTAAGCGAGCACACATAGATGCAAGAGTAAATGGAATAAATAATGGATTGAAATTTGCTAGATTTATACATGCCAATGATGAGAACTTTTTCAAATTTAATAATGGATCAAAAGCCTATAATATAATGATCAAGTACATAGTTTAATTAAATCTTTCGTTTTCTGAAACATTAAATTTAACTTGATCAACAACTTGTAAAAATGAACTAATTGAGCAGAACTTAAGCATGCAAGAATTTCATTACATAGGCTATTAATCTAATGATACTTAATTTAAATTGTAAAACTTTCAACCCAAAGTCACAGATACTTGTTGTAAACAAAAGATAAATTCTTGATGTAAACTGTAAAACTATCTAGAGCCGAAAAGTTACGTATATGTCCAGAAACAAAAAGGCTCAACATCTTCAATTGCAAATATGCAATGTATTATTATCGGTGATCAACTACTACAAAAAAAGGTTTTCTACATTGCTCCATCAACATTGATTTATGGAAAACCGCCATCGTTGAAGTAAATGTGATGACTATGAAATGTGGGAATATTTTGGGGAGATTGCAAATGTGGCTCAGCTAATAGGCATAGATGCAATGAAGTTAATTGGGATGATTGTGAAAGTTGCAAATACAACATGGATGCACAAGAAGCATTGCAGGCAATTTGCTTAACATCTGAAGTCGATTAAGTACCCCGAAACCCAGGAGCCTCTGGAGGAGCTAGAAGATGCCCTTAGAAGCTTTTACATATTGGTCAATAGTTGTCAGGATGAGAGCTATCTTTATTTGCTGGCCATAGGTTAGAACATTATTTATCAGTTCAGGAAGGCTTAGAGTGAAATTGACAGATACTTGCACCTTGTTCCTCTCATTCCGCTAGTTGACAATAATCCAGTCAAGGTATCTATTATTCGTTCGTTGTACTTAATTGTCTCACTCAATACTCATTAGTCATTGGAATTATTCTTTGAACATCTTAGCTGTCGTTGATCAATCATGCTAAGTTTATGTCTAGTTCAAATGTTTATTGTTTGCTTAATTATCTTTGTTAGTTTGCCATTATTAGGGGAACTTTAAGTATTGCCTAAGGATATAATTCCACAGGTCTTCTGGCAAAAAGCAATGAAACATGATCTTAACTGTCGCCTAATTTACGACACTTCTTGAAGGTTATTGCCAACTTCTTTAAAACTTTATTGAGCAATCAATGTTTGTTTGAGTATATCCAACATTTTCTATATAGTTTGTTCTTTGATTGTTTCCAACAATCCCACATTCCCACTGGGGTACAGGTAGTACTGCATAGCAAATGTAAAATCCTGGCTTGTAAAATTTAGGCTCCTATGTCAGTGAGTTGCATGTGTTGAATTAGTACAGCAAACCAACCACATAATGTGGCTTATTTGATGCAAAAAAATAACTCAGAAAAATGGGCAGTGCTCTTGATTATATGAAATATGCATTTGTAAGGATCCATTTAGAGTACTTGTCTCAATGGGATTTGAGCAACCACTCTTTTTGTAACTCAACTTATTGAGATTATGTTTGTTACCTCCATGTTCTATATCGATTTTATGCAAAACCATCGTTGAAAGTCAGTGTTTGCATCAGTTTTAAAACCATTGTCAAAGCCTGCAAATTTCAACACTGTGGTTTTAAGATCGATTAAAAATCATCATTGAAGGCCTTTTAAAACTCCTCAATAAATACTTATGGGAGAAGAAAGCAAAAAATAAAATGAAATAAGTTTCTTTCAAGTTAAAATTAACATATGCTTACTTTAATTTGTATAAGCTTTCCCATTTAACTTCTCCTAAGCATGATTATAGCTTATACATAAGTTGATTTTAATTTATATAAAAAGTATAATTCATTTTATCTTTTCATTTTATTCTCCTATAAGTGTTTATTGAAAAGTTTTTTGCAAACCAGACTTATAATATAAGAAGTTTAAGAACTTAAATTGCAATTGAATATGCATACTATAACATTTCACGAAATCAACATGTCAACATAGAGCCTAGAAGAAAAAGTACTTTAGGATATTATAACTAGTGAAACCTTGAAACCTTGTTTGTCCCTAAAAAAATGATGATAAAGAGATAAGAGCATTAATAATAGAGTTCTGGCTCTAGATTCGGCTACTCTATTCCTTGCAAATCCTTCTTGCAATTTGAGACACATTCCCCTAATCACCAATATTTCTTGTAGAAAAACAAATTTAGAAGTCCAAAAATCCCTCTAAAAGAAAATTATTTTTGCCTGGACAATAGACTATTTTGTATGTCATGTACTATACTAGTTCATAATCTATTGGACACTTGATGGCTACTTTATTATGGAACACATAGTTTCGGTGATTATTGTTGGACTTAGGTGTGGATATCCTATTCTTCTGGAGTTTCTGCTAGTTACATTTAAAGGCTTTGGCAATAAGGAGGCAAGGAAAGCGACAACTGACAATGTGCAGTTTTTGCAACTCTTTGGTTCATTTGGCTAGAGCCGTATGTTTGCATCTCAAAAGGTAACTCGCTGCCTCTCAATATGTTATAACTTGCACAAGGAAGTTCTTCCATAAACTTTACAATGAGAGCGTTAGAATATGTCCAATTGTTCTTTTGCACTCTCTTATGTGATATGTAAATTACTACATTTTTAAGTTTGTAAATCTTTGATTCAAGGTATGATTATGTTACTGCACTGTGTCCTGGAGTGAGCAGCAACAATTTACCAAAGGGTCCTTTTAGAAGATTCTGCCTTCCTTTAATTTAGAGTTTATTTAAGTTTTGGCCTTGCCATTAGCTGTTGTATGCAATCTTTTTCCTTATGTATCAGCAAATGTGTCCATCCTGTCCATTTTATTGTTAAATTCTCTGTCCTTGTTTCTGCCCACTTCTCAATAACATGCTTATTGTTCTTATCATTCTATAGTGATTTTTTATTAGTTTGTACTAGTGCTATTGGATTATAATTTTTACTATCACTTGTGTATGTAATTTTAAGTATCTTCTATCATTGCCCGTGGAAGAGCGACTTAAGAAAATGCCTGAGATCAAGGATTGTAATATTGTGAGTCTGAGTTGATTTCTTTTTGTTGATGAGAAAGCGGCATTTAGCTAGATCCAACAACATGCTTCATCTTACTTCCTATGTTTGTTCATAGTTGACTGCATTCATTTTTTAAGCAGATATTCTCTATTCCCAATCAATACTGTTGGTTTATATCTATGTTAACTGTTAAGTTATTAGTGGACATATTTCTCGGCAAATAACTTGGGCATGTGCACCAAGTTGCTCATTCATAAGATGTCAAAAACTGAAGTTTCTGCTTTCTTATAAAAAGTGTTTGTATTTTACCAGGATGCTACCGGGTTTATAGGCAATATGTCATTGTTATCTAAATATTTTTAACATGTGTAGTACAATATATTTCAAAAGATGATAGGTTTCCTGTTAAATTAATTATTAAAGTGTTTGTAGTTTTGATGTCGTATGTGCGTGTATTAGAGTGTAACTCTCAAAGCATGGCAATAACAAGAAAAAATAGTGAGAGAAACAAATAAGAAAAGGAAATTGCATATATGGGTGGTGGTACACTCATCACAACTAATATCTTTAAAATTAGATTGGTTATTGGATTGATAGAGACATTGATTCACGGTTTATGATTTAACTGTGGTTGAACATGTGATAATTGAATAAATATACATTTTTGTAATTATTAAATTAAAATAAAATCATAAAAAATGTATATTTCACTTTAATGCAAAAATTTGAATTAACATAAAAGGAAATTGCACTCTGCTACAGCATACTCTGAGGAGGAACTTCTAGAATTCCTGCAGCAACATGCAATAATGGTGTGGGGGCTATGGACTGCAAAAAGTTCATTGCTATATCCTCATGATGGCGTGGAAACTTTGTCTAGAGATTATGCCTTACTATTGCTAAGCAAGAGTTTGCAAGTTCATTCTTCTGATGTCAATGTTCGTGAACTTGCCAGTGCCGAAAGCCATCTCAAGTTGTTCTCTAAAATTACTTCTGTGGCAGCTGAAAGCCAGTGGGGGTTTCCTTTAGAAACAAAATTATTCATGACAATTGGTTATTTGGATTAAATCTGATTTAGATTTGGATAGGTTGGGATGCCAAACCAACAATCTTTTCCACTAATGCCAGCCCTTGAAATTCGTCTCAGGTTATCAATCTTTTCCACTAAGGTCAGCCCTTGAAATTCATCTTAGGTTATATATGCAACTTTCTGATCACTTAGTTTATCACTTAGTCAGGCTGATGGGAATTTGCATGAGGGGAAAATTCCTACCAATTGACATTCCCTTATAGTGAATTTGGCCCAAAAGAAGTTTTGTATTTTTATCTTCTTGTTTGGGTGACGGTTGTCTTATGCTGCTTCCATTTATCTTGAAGGATTGTGCGAAATGGTGGTTTCCAAAACTAAGCTTTCAAAGGGAGATTCTAAAATTGTCATGGATGCAGCTCATAGTCTTGATGGTCCACATAATGAGTTGATGGCTATCGTAAGTGAAAAGTGAAGTTGCATGTGATATGATATCCATTGTGATTATGTGTTGAAATCATCAGAGATGATTCATTAAAGTTGTTTTTGTCTTCCCCGCCCCACCTCCAAAAGGAAAAGAGAACATTGTTTTCACTCCATGGGAGGTCAAAGAATTTTTTTTTTAAAAAAGTAGCATTCTACTTGTTATGTAATGCTCAAGACTGTATTATTAGTCTTTGCAAAGATGTTGCAATTGATATGCTTCGTGGAAGTGGACCCAATGCCAAGCTGAAGAAGGCGGAGATACTTGAAGCTGCAAAGAGAGAACTCAGTAGGTAACTCACTAACAATACCAAGGTAATTTGATCTTTTTCATGAGGCGTCTATGGTATACTATTTAAGTTTGATCTCAAATTTATCCGTGTTTTCCCTTATTAAGTCCCATGCACGGGTCTGCTTAGCCTTTTGAGAAAAGTTCATAATGTTTCGACTAATTTCGCTCTACTTACTATGGTTGAAAATTTACATTGAATATGTAATTTCACTTTACCTGACAATTGACAAATTTTTAGATTAACTTATGACCTACTTACAACAGATTGAATACAATATGAAAGAACTGAAGATTTTCAGCACCACCCCCTATTCACAATGTTCAAAATGTCTCGGTAACAGTAAAAAAAACAATAAGCTGTACTTTTACAGTGATATGTTATTGATTTCCTAGATGAAACTTACGTGTCATAGCAAGGTGCCTTTTATTATAAAGGAATTCTAAACGTTACTCAAGACTCTCTTGCTCACTGCCTCTCATAAACACGTTTGCCCATCCATGATGATTGTTATTTGATTTTACAGATGTTTATTATCATATCTAGAGGCCCCAAAATCAGCTGGGTCCCCAACCATGACAAAAGGTAAAAGCAAAATTGGTAACTCGTGAACGATGACTATTCTGGTTTAACTTTCTGGTTCAATCAGGTTATATATGGATTTCCTATTGGGATTTCTTATATAGTTTCAATATTGTAAAAGATCGAACTTATCATTGCTACTAGAATGGGACTAAAAGGTGATCGTATCTTTCATCACTATGCCTTTGACAATTGAGCCTCTTTCAAGACACACCAAGCACTATAAACTAATTGCGCCTCTTCACTTTTTTCTTTGCTTCAAAAACTGCTATACTTCCATGCCGATTTCCTTCTACATTTAGCTAACTACACAAACTAGCATGTACCTTAGAAAAAAATAACGATGCTGAAAGTGGCGTCCACTCTTTTTTGTTGCCCTTGTTGGCTTATTGCAATATCTATGGAATAATTGAACTTGGAATAACGATACTTAAACAGGGTTTTATAGCTCGAGTTCATTATAAATTTTATACCAACCGGTAGAATAATTGAACTTGGAATAAGTAACAACTACAAGGTTTAAGGTTTATGCATGCCTGGGGGAGGGTGGTGAACTCAAGATTCTTAGGTACAAGACAAAATCGTTGTAAGTTTACATTAGAATCAAATAAAATTATTATAAACAACAACATTATCTGATTAAATATTTAATACAAATAGTTCTTTTTAAATATCTAATACAGTTACATATTTAAAATTTAAATTTAAAACTATCAATTAAATAAAACTACCGTACACTAGTTAATTCAAGTGGTGTCTTGTATGCTTCACGCATAATAACATGCAAAATACTAACATGCTTTACAGTACAGAGAGACCTACCAAGGGAAATAGGGTAGTACTTGTACATGATTGATTAAGTGTAAGTCTTTTTTAAATAAAAAAACAGATAGATTCCCAAGTTTTGAATGATGCCAAACCTTCTACGGATCATCCGTTGGAGTGCGACACCAGATCACCAGGTCAGACGAATGATTCTTTCCCAAGAAAGGGTTCGTCAATAATTTCAACGGTTGCATACGGTCTAGAATTAAAAAATAAATCATTCTCACAAAACAAATCACATGAAGAACGAAGAACAAATTAAATCCAGAATCAACAAACACAATCAAAACTCAAAAATAAATAATCAATGATACACTGAATGAAAATCAAAACTCATAATCAATTTAATCCCAGCCAAACAACCAAACCTAGAATCTTTCTTTATTGCAATGAACTCGGTTCTAAAAAATTTACACACCAAACTGGATTAATAATTAATGAAAGATCTAAGTAGACTATTCCATGCTTTCTTCTTAAACGAGGAATATATGAGCATGAATACCAAGCAAGCCAACCGTTTCAATTTTCAATTGATAGCAAGCAAGCCAAGAAAAACAAAAAAAATATTTAGCTAAAAATTGCTAAATATTTACCCAACAGGTTTGAAAAAAGACTACCTTGTCTTAGAATTAACCAAATTGTTTTTATAAAACCGATTCAAAATTTTTGCCTGAATCAATGTTTTTCTTTAGAAAGAACAGTTCAAAAACCAGTTTGGTTTTGAACTAATTTTAAAAACTAGTCTGGCTCTGAACTGGTTTTAAAAAAACCAATCTAGTTTTTAAAAAACAATCTCGTTCAACACCGGTTATTAAAAACAGTGTGGTTACAATCGATTTTAAAAAAGTCCAGTTTTGAACCATTTTTAGTTTTTAGAAAACTAGTCCAGTTTTTTCTTAAAAAACAGTGTGGTTTTCATTAGACTATTCCATGCTTTCTTCTTAAACGAGGAATATATGAGCATGAATACCAAGCAAGCCAACCATTTTCAATTGATAGCAAGCAAGCCAAGAAAAACAAAAAAAATATTTAGCTAAAAATTGCTAAGACATTTGCTGTCTGGCAATATATTTTAAATCATTGACGGAACATTTCAAAACTTAAAAATAAATTTGGTAGGTGTGTCGAAAAAAAAAATGAACTAGATCGTAACCAAACAAAAATTCAATCAAGTTTTACCCAACAGGTTTGAAAAAGATTACAATGTTTTTCATTAGAAAGAACAGTTCAAAAACCAGTTTGGTTTTGAACTAATTTTAAAAATTAGCCTGGTGATAATTGCTAAATAATTATATTTTGATAATAGAAAATAAGATAAAATTGTTTTTAAAAATAATTATTTAGTAATTATTTGCACTTAAATATTAAAGAATTGATATTTTGTTGAATTTTGGTTGCAGATATAAAAACTGGAGGTGTAACAAGCAAAAAAACCAAAAAAATTGAAGAAAACAAGAAGATTTGAAGTAGGCCCAGCCCAATACGTGCACTTAGATAGAACACGCTAAGCCTGCAACACACGCGTTAAGCCCGCAATCCAACAGAAGCACACCCTAAGCTTGCAACACGCGCTAAGCGCGATCTACACACGCTGAGCGAGAGGGTGTCATTTACTTCCTTTCTTTCACCCCTTCTCATTGTAAAATCATCCTCAATGGCTATGAGTGGTTAAAACCCTTAATTAAGACCTGACAGGTCTAGAAGCCAATGCGATGTATGATGTACTCTTCACTATTTATCAATGCAATACCAGGTTTTTTTTTTTTTTCTATTTTCTTTTCTGTTTTTATCCTGCATACTCTTTTTTATTCTGTTAGGGATTAGATGTTCGGAAGAAGGTAACTTCTTTTAAAAGAAGATATGCATGTATTAGTTTTAGGGATTAGACGCTCGCGAGAGAATAACTTCTAATAAGACAAGAAGAAAAAATATCATGATAAAATCGTTATTAAGCATAAAATCATTATGTCCATGCATTAAAGCAAACATTTATAAATTTTACCTATTAAGTCTTTGCAAGACATTTGGAAAATAGATAGGTAAAATAGGTTTGTCATTCTGAGGCATTATAGACAAGTAAATAAATAGATATGAGTAGGATAGGATTACCTAAATTGATAAAAAAAAAATCATAAACTCATACATCCTAAGGCAAGTCAGTTTCCAATATTATATTAGTTTAAATTTATCTTTTTTTATCTAAATCTTTTATCCTTTTCCTTATCTTCTAATTTTATCTTTAATTCTTTTATCTTTTTCTTTATCTTTTAATTTTATCTTTAAATTTTTTATTTTTTCTTTATCTTATCTATTATCTTTCTTTATCTTTTATTTTAAAATTCTTATCTCTTGCTTGAAAAATTGGATTTGCATGTACAAACAAGTTAATGTGGATTAGACACTCGAACTTCCGAGTATTTTACTACAATCTCTCGGACTTCCGAGTAAGAGATTTTAAAAAAACCAATCCAATTTTTAAAAAACAATCTCGTTCAACACCGATTTTTAAAAACAGTGTGGTTTACAATCGATTTTAAAAAAGTCCAGTTTTGAACCAGTTTTAGTTTTTAAAAAACTAGTCCAGTTTTTAAAAAGTCCTATTTTGAAACCAGTTTTAAAATAACCAATCTGATTAAGGACCAGTTTTAAAAAACTGTCCGGTTCAGAATCGTGAAACCAATTAAAAAAATGAGTCTGGTTTCGAATCGACTTTCAAATGCAGTCTGGTTCTGAATCGGTTCCACAAACCAGTCCGGTTCAGATAATTTTTAAACAGTCCACTTATGAACAGGTTTTGAGAAATAGTTCGGTTAGAATCGGTTTTCTGAAAAAGCAGTGCGGTCCAGAAAACCGGTTTTACAAAAGCAGTTCGGCCCAGAAACCGGTCTAAAGTAGTTCGGTTCAGAACTGGTTTTGAAAAAAGAGTTTAGTTCAAAACTGATTTTAAAAACTAATCCGGTTTTGAAACGGATCCACAAAGCAGTCCGGTTTAGAATCGTATCAACAAAGCAATTCGATTAAGAACCAGTTCCACAAAGCAGTGCGGTTTAGAACCGTATTTAGACAGTCAGATTGTGAACCGGTTTTTGAGAAACAGTGCGGTTAGAACCGGTTTTAGAAAAAACAGTTCAATCCAAAACCGGTTTTAGAAAAAACAGTTCAATCCAAACCGGTTTTAGAAAAAACAGTTCAATCCAAACCGGTTTAAGAATGGGTATGCTTAATCCAAACCGGTTTAAGAATGGGTATGCTTACGAACCGGTTTAAGAATGGGTCCAAAGTAGTTCGGTTCAGTACTGGTTTTGAAAAAAGAGTTTAGCTCAGAATGGGTTTTAAAAACTAGTCTGATTTTGAAACGGTTCCATAAAGTAGTTCGGTTCAGAACCGGTTTTCAAATGCAATTTGGTTTTGAATCCGGTTCCTGAAAACAGATCAGCTTAAAATCGGTTTTAAACAGTCAGATTGTGAACTGGTTTTTGAGAAATAGTGCGATTAGAACCGATTTTAGAAAAAGAAGTTTAATCTAGAAGGTTTTAAAAACCAGTCCGGTTCAAACCGGTTTTGAAAACAGTCGGATTTCAAATCAATTTTAGAAAAAGTTCAATCCAGAAACCAGTTTTAAAAACCAGTCCGGTTCAAACCGATTTTGAAAACAGTCCGATTTCAAATTTAAGAATGGATCTGCTTACGAACCGGTCCAAAACACAATACAGTCAAGATCCGGTTTGAAAAAGTTTGGTTCTGAACTGGTTTAAAAACCTGTACGGTTCGAAACCGGTTTAAAAACCAGTCTGGTTCAAAACCAGTTTAAAAACCAGAAAGGTTAGGATTCGGTTTTAAAAAGTATCGATTTTTAAAAACCAGTCCGGTTCAGAGTCGATTTTAAAGCAGTTCAACTAGTTTGATATAAAACAACCGATTAAAACGGTTAGGAACCCTAGGTTTTTTGCTAAACCGGTTTTTGTATACCCCTGAAATTTGGCGTACGTTACATCTCTGTATATCTGATGGACACATGATTCATCTAAAATATAACTCTTATCTGTATTTTTTTTTAATTATACAATAAAAAAGAATAGTATAATATCTGATAATTCCTTATTATGGCTAGGGTTACTTACTCGAATATCTTTGGAGAGAGGTGCAGGTCCAATCCGAAATTTGAATCTTTGCAATTCCATTGGCGACCTTGTCGGGGCCTTTGAAAGACGCAGCAGCCATAACGGCGACAGAGACAACCTTCTTCTGTGCGGCCTTCTTCTTGCTGGCGTCAGACACCATCTTCGATCTCCAATGGTAGATAAAAAAAGAAAGAGAAGAAAGAAAAAAATTCTGGAAAATGATCCTAGGGTTTCGCGCTGCACGAACCCAAGCGCGTGTGTAGGGTTCAAGGTTTGTGTTTTGAAGGAGGGTTGTTCGATGTGGAGAGTGTGTGAGTGTCCCAGTTTGGGATATTTATAGAGAGAGGGTGCGGGCTTCTTCCACTTTGGTTGCGTGTTGGAGTTGGACTGAGAAAAGTAGGATCATTTGTGTTGGCACAGTGGTGTTGTGCGTCTCTTTGATTCTATGCAGCGTGATAAATACTAGTAAGCTGCTCCTTCTGCGCTCGCTAGCTTCCTGGTCTGTTCTTTGTTTTTATCTCATTTATGGACTAAGCCCAAATCTTTCTACATTGCTCCCGTGTGCCCCTTTTTGCACTAGAAATATATTTTTTAAATGAATTTTTGGAATGTATCATAGAAAATTAGTGATACATGTGTTAAGGAAATTAACTTTTGTAATGTAGTTAATTTTATATAAAAAATAACTACATTACAAAAATTAGTTTCATAACATTTACAAAAATAATTTTATTACAGAAGCTAGTTTTTATAATATATTAAAAATAATTACATCATAGAGACTAAATTTTGTAATATAGTTCTTCTTTATATATTACATTTTGTGAAGGAAAAAAAATTAAAAAAAGACAATTGTGCTAGTGAAATAGAAGGTTGCGAAGGAAAGAAAAGGGGATGAAAGAGGAAATATTTGCATGCTAGCTGGCATATATCTGTTATATCTTAGCCTTTTTGTATACTCAGCTAGTGCTCTCAAATCAACATCTTTTGAGACAGGTGACTTCCTCATGCAGGCCTTGAAGATTTGATAACGGGACTCCTGATTGTTGGGATGACTCAAAGTTTATGTAACTAAGCAGGCAAAATATCACAAACATAGAAGCTAAAGGTGCATTATCATGCTTTAGGTGCAAAGCCTTTCTTCAGAGTTTGAATGGTGGCAAGTGGCAACATCAGTCTTGAAATTATGTCAGAAAATTGATAACACAAACTCTAAAACTCTTTTGAAATTGATAACACCAGAATGTTATTTATTGTATTTCAAGTGATAACAATTACAACAACAATTAGATCAAGCATTTTGCATCTTCTGCCCTTCTGTAGAACTACTTGTTATTGAACAGAAAAACACTAGCAGGGGTAATTGGAAGTCTGCGTAACAAAGCAAACAAAGTGATACAATATGAAACCTAAAGGCGGCATTGCCCAACCACCATCGCCATTGCACTTTCATAGTTGTTCCACTTTGATATAATGATTTGTATTTAATATTCTTATTTCTCACAAAAGTGTGGTAGCAAATAATTCTAGTACAAGCAAATATAAGGAGATGATGATTGGAGTAAAAATGTTTCTTTGTATTGATTTGGTCAATCTAACTTACATTCAGTCATCAAATCAATAAGTGTTTTACAGTCTAAAAATTCACTGTGACAACTCAACCTCAAGATTATCCTAAGGAAACCTACTATCACACCCTAAGAACAAACCTTTCTTAGAACTATAAAGGAAACCTACACTAGATTTCACACACTACAAAACAAAATCTGAATAATTTTCAATAGTGGAGATAACACAAATCGAAGCTCTACTAACTCACAATCTTCACAAGGCCTTGGCTCAAGAGAAAACCCTAACTGTCAATTTCAATGCTATTCTCTTAATCTTTTCAATGAAAAGCGTAAAGCAAAAGGAAGGAAGAGTATGTAAAGTATGAGATTATATTTTAGGTTCTTTGGTAGAAGAAAAATGGAAAAAAAAAGGTAAAAAATCTGTTTCCTTTGATTGCACAGAAAGTGGGAAAAAATGTACATAAAATATATAAATACCCTAAAAAAATAAGATGTAATACAAACAAAGATATTTTTATCTTTGAATAAAAAAATAATCCCTTTGTTTCCTCTTCCATCCAAAATTAGATAGGAATATGAAATTGAAGTGGGATCCATGCTACTGCCCTTCCTTCCTCTACCTAGTTGCACGAAACAAGGAGGAATTAAAAATTTAAGTCTTTCTGTCTCGTCATAATTTATCCTAGTTATTTTCCATCAAAATAAACGAATCATAAGTGTCACTTAGGACATTTGAATTTATGTTCTTGCTCTAATTCCACTTAATAATAATTTTCCAAATAACACTACTTAATTTTCTCAAATTTTAAATATTACTTTTTAATTTATATTTTGTATTTTTTAAAATTTGAAAATATTTATGCAATACGCAAAGTACTTAATTTTTCCTTGTATTCTTTAGTTCATTTGATTATTTTCACATTTCTCAACACATTAGATAAAAACAACAAGCTTGTATTTTTATTATTATATGTTTTTTTAATCTAAATCAATTTACTCTTTTCAATCACTTTACTAATTAGTCGAGTTAAGATCGTATTCGGTAGGAGAAAAAAAGTAGATAAAAATGCTGTTATTTTTAGTCAATTGCACTAGTGGTCAGATACTCGTTTTGAGAAGTGACAATTATTTTAGTTCCGTAATTCCTTTTATATAAACAAGTACGACAAGATATGATTCCTACGTGTTTGAGTTGATTTGTTTTATAAGCCTCGTGTTTGAGTTGATGTTACGTGATATTATGTTCATTTTATGGCTTATATGCATGGAAAGGTTAGAGATACATTCCCCACATTAATAAAATAGCAATAATAATAACTTTACTTCTCTACCATAGATTTCTATATATGATGACTTTCAAATCAATGGTAAAAAACACGTACTAGCTCTTTTCTCCCTGAACAAAGTTATGGGATGGCATGCAATGTCATTATGTTATTCCGATCCAAAAATATTTTTTCAATCTCTTGAAATCTATATATCTTAGAGAGAAAGGGAAATATGATAAAGAAAAAAACAAAAAATGATCACTTATAAATATAATAAGTGGGAAAATGGGGAAAAAAATAAAAGAAATAAGATAGATATAAAAACCAGAGTATGATAAAATAAGACAGGATCGAATGTTATTTGAGGCAATGAAACGGACTAGTCAAAATGTGAGATATAAACCGATTTTCTGTTTTTTTTAAAGGTATTTGAATATAATCACTAGAAATTCATATTTCCTGTCTGGATTAATTATGCTTAACTATCCTGTATTGACAGTATAGTACTCTGGTCAGATTTTGGAATCTTGGCTACAAGCATATATAATATATATACTAGTTAATTAGGTAGGTTGTTTTGAGACCACTTTATGTGGAAAAAAAAAAAATTGAACCTTGTAGTTGTCTTTATTGGAAGAATTTTATTGAAATGTTTTATAGGGTAACATATTAGAATTAACTTTTATGTTTGAAAAACTATAACTAAAATGCTGTTACCTTAAAAACTACTTTTATCTAAAATATAAACAAAAATGTGAAATATTATAATATTTCAGTATTTTTTATATTCATTTTTTAATCACATTTACAATTTAATTTCAGTATTTTTTTACCAAAAAAATTATTAATATTTTTAGACAAAATATTATAATATTTTTTAGTAATAACTCAGTATTAATTTTAAAATTATATTTGTTGCACTTTGAGTCATAAGAATAATTATTTGAAAAAATGTGAAATGTAATGATATTTATAGAAAGGAGTGAGTAAATTAAATAAGCCCTTTATTGTAAAACTTGAATTTATTATTTTAGTTCTGCTATTTTAAGATCTACAAACACAAAGTTTGATTGTTTACATAGTCAATATAGAATTATCTTTTTCTTTTCTATCAAAAACTTTAACCAATATTAATAATAACAGTTCATCAAAATAAAGATAGTTAGATTCTGGTTTAGTATGCGAACCGGACCATCCTAGTCTTTGTATTGCCATATTTATGTGTATATTTAATAGGTTCACTCACGCATCACAATTTTATGGGCAGATTTCTGGACCAACTCACTTTTTTTTTTATAAAAAAAAACAAAACTTGATTTATGGTTTGACCTACTAAATAGTTTATGTGCTAACCTAAAATGATTTTTAATTTCAAAATTTAGTATTTTTATTTTTATGTGACAAGTGGGTTGATATGTGTAAATATTGTAGACCAGTTTATTTAATTGCAGATTCCGCAAATTAATCCACACAGATTCATGGTTAAATAACAAACCAAAGTTCAGTTCAAGTCTACTCTTGAGAGTTACGCAATCCAATATCTGCAAGATTGGCGTCTGTATCCACCTCTAATAACAATAGCAATACAAAATATTAGAGAAGATTACAAAATTTTCCTTTACTGTGATTCCAGCTGTGTTTTTATTTACTTTTTTTTTTCATTGGTAACAATCAATATTAAATCTAAAATTATTATGTATCTACTCCAACACCAACCACTAACTAAGTCGACCCTAATACTTCATAGACATATCTAATATAATCATAAACAAAGCAGCAAATACGTGTATATATATATATATATATATATATATATATATATATATATATATATATATATATATATATATATACCATGAAAATATTTTTTCTCAAAGTGAGGAATGAACTTTAAAGTAAAAAAAAAAATACAAACTTAAAATTAATGATTAAAAAATTAAATAAAATAAAATTTATAAATATATAATTTCTTTGATTTTCCAACTAATATATAGTTGACTAAGTCATGCATTTTTACTTCTAAAGTACCGATGCTCGTATATATTTTGCTAAAATAATCTATTAGAGTCAATGGTATTTTTTTTATCTGACATAAGCTCATTGGATCTTCTATTGAGTATAATTAATTATATTAATTTTAATCATTTAACATGTTAAAGCCAACTTTATAAACCATACAGAAAAAAAAAATAATCATGGCAAGTATGATAGATTAACTGAAGCTATTTCAAGTGTTAACAGTTTTAAAATAGAAAAACTCAACAATTATTGTTTGGAAGCGGGACGTTGATTTTCTAATTTGTAAATAGTTCATGCATATAAGTAATGTCCATATAAAGTTGTTCTTTAGTTCAAACTATTAATTATTTCATCCTTATTTTTCATTCAAATAATGAATTGTCTTGGTTTGAGTTAACCGTAATATACAATAGACAGTTGTTCATAGACAAAGGATATATTTAGAGTATAGTTGGTAAATGATGATTTGATTTAACGGACAAACATTTCTTTTTCTATTTCTTCTCAAACTATGGTTTGAAACTTAAAATCATTTTAACCATGATTTTGTGAATGAAACTCAAATTATGGGTCTCTAAATCAAGACTTTTAGTGTACTAAACTACAATGCACATGCAGTAATATGAAATAAAGCATGGTTTACACGAGAGAAAAGTCAAATAATACATTGAGTTGCCCGGTTTGGCCGTCTCTCTCTCTCTCTCTCTCTCTCTTTTTTTTTTTTTTTTGTATAGTGGCCAACGCGACTATGTACTAGAAAGTAAACAAAACAGCACAAGCACAAAATGATGCCTTAAAGAGAAATGTGAAAGAAGATGCTAACAAAGGTAGCAAATAAGCATCAATTAATTGCATCGTGAAAGAAGCAAGGTGGTAAGTAAGTAAAGCATGTCATTGGTCCAAGGAAAGAGTGGGTTGCAGATAATGCAGCAGCAGGCGCACAAAGTCACCAACAGAACACAACACAAAGAGCCTCGAGGAGAGAGAGAATCTGACACACGATAACAAGACAAGTGTAGTGGCCCAGCAAGCCTTCACTCCCTTTAATTTCCTCACACCCTTAAAAAAGAAAGGTGGCCTTTACTCTCAATATTATCTCTCATTATTAATATTATCTTAAATTCTAGTACTCATTATATTGTATTTTAAATAAAACAACCTTCCTACCTTAATTTAATCACTATCATTTGCATGTCTTAGTCTATAAACTTATATATGTCTTACTCTATAAACTTATATATAAGGCTAACTGTAGGATATTATCTCTCTCCTTAATTAGCCTCTCCCTTTGATTTGTACAAATATGCTGGTTTGGGACACACATTCATTTGGAGTAAGGTTGGAGAGAGTGAGTGAGAAGGGCAATAATTAAAAACCTGTTCTGCAAGACAAATTCTTGCAGTACAACTGTACTACTAGTCACCACTCCTGAGTGCAAAACAACCTCTTCCCCTGTTCCTTTCCTACTTGGTTTTTATGGGTCTGGATGCCTGGTAGGAAACAACACCCTTCTAGGCCCTCTTAACACCAACTTTTCTCATAATCCAACATCACATTTCTTTCTTAATCAATCTTAACTCTTAACATTTTACTCTCTCTTTGTGTCTCCCAAGGTGTTGTGTTTTGTTGCTGCTGAGGTGAGTCTTATATTTTAGTATTTTATTTGTGTGTCTCCTAGGGACCCTGCTTGTTGTATGAATTTCTACCAAATTTTTTATCCTTTTCTCTTTGTTTTTTCCCCTGTGAAAAAAATAATAATTAGACAATTCCTTTTCCATCGCTATAGTGGTGCTATATATACAGTTAAATCACTCATTCACTTCTGAGAATAGGATTGATTAGTGAAAATTGGTTGGTGGGATTAACACCCAGAACGTCAATATCAGAACAAGGAAAGAATAATTGTGGGCGTGCTAGTAATTATATGTCTTTGGTTGAGTCTTGGATTAGATGGGATAAATATGAATTAGGGTTGAGGAGGCTACAGGAAGATCCACAAGCATAATTAAAGCAGAAAATCACGAAGATGATGATGGTTTAAAACAGATTTATTACAGCGAGTCAGAATTAGAGAGAGCATAGAGGGTTGAGATCAAAACTAGCTTGCTAGATCTTGGCCACACCACAGAAAGCAAACCTTGATGGCAATGAGAGGGCAACAAGATAAGGAAATAGAGATACCAACCACAACCACTTTAGGTTACAACCTTCTTCCCAACCGAGATTCTTCTTCTTCCTCTTCCAAGCTCTCTTCTCCAACTGTTGGTGAAAGAAGTAGCAGTGATCATGATCATCAAACTCACACATTGATCTTCAACGAAACACCTCACCATAATCTCTATCCACCACCTCCTTCTCTTGCACCGCCTCAACCTCAAAGACCCACATTAGATCCAGATCTAAGCACCCCAATTGCTCCCACATCGAACCCCCCAAGAACCTCGACCCCATCGATCAGGTACCGAGAATGTCTTCGGAACCACGCGGCGAGCATGGGGAGCCACGTGGTGGACGGCTGCGGGGAGTTCATGGCAAGTGGAGAAGAAGGCACGCCGGAATCACTAAGATGCGCGGCGTGCGAGTGCCACCGCAACTTCCACAGAAAAGAAGTTGAAGGAGAATTACAACCGCAATCGCTACCACAACAACATGTTCCAAATTACCACAGCTACTACACCAACAAGCACAACGGTCACTTTCACTACCCTACACCCTCTTCTTCATCCCTTCATCATAGATTGGTTGCCACTACTACCGCCACACCGAGCTTGGTCCCCCCAGTGATGATGGCCTTCGGAGGCCCAGCTGAGTCATCTAGTGAAGATCTCATCAACAACACTGGAGCCCAGTTATCAGTGCAGCAGCAGGCACCACTAACACACTCTTCCAACAAGAAGAGGTTCAGGACTAAGTTCTCTCAGCACCAGAAGGATAGGATGATGGAGTTTGCTGACAAGATTGATTGGAAGATCCAGAAACACAATGAGCAGGAGGTGCAGCACTTTTGTACTCAAGTGGGTGTCAAGAGACAGGTTTTTAAGGTTTGGATGCACAATAACAAGCAAACTAGTAGTAGTAAGAAGCAGCAAATGTAAGCCTTGTCTTCCTTGTTTGGAAAGAAATAAAAACAAAAAGAGACCCCAGATTATTTTTTTTAAGTGAATAATAATTGTAGATTTAGATGTGCATATATGTTATTCAAGCAGAGGAAGCCAGCTAGATAAATTAATTGACAGCAGGTATAACTTCCCATCATTTTAATTATATATCTCATATGCACGTATGCTCCTTCGTATGAACATATAGGCATCAAAGAAAACTTGCACTGATTTTTTTGGTGCATAAAAATATGTACGGGTTAATTAATTCTCAGTTTCTCACCTCTTTCTTTCTTTTGGCTAGCAATTTTCACCCTGGGGCGAAAAAAATAGGAGAGAGAGGGACGAGAACGACTTTTGGTCGTTCTGATGAACTAAGATAATGGTGTACGTTGTTTGTGATGAGGAAGTACACACACTTAGGCTAGCTGTAACAATATTTCATGCATAATACTTTGGCGAACTTTTCTATTTTAATCATGGAAGTGTTGGTTCGTGAACCTGTTCACTTCTTTGCTAATCAATGTACAAGGCTTTGGAGAAAATAGGATCGCACACTCATGAGTCATATATATATGACCCAATTAACCACAATTTTGTCCTCTCATAGTCATTGAATACATATGTCACCGGCCGACACATGAATTAGGAGACAATACCCGTTCTTTTCTCAACTTGCCTTTTTGATAATATGTATAATTGTATCCTATATTGTCTCTACGCGAATGAACCAGGAAGATGTAGCCAAATGATGACAAATTAAATAAGGAGACGCGGGTTTTGGAGTATACAAATTTCACCCTTCAGGTGTTCTTTTTTTCTCCTTTTCCCCCCTCTCTCTCTTTCGTACATGTCAATGATATTATTAGCTAGCCACATGGTGAAAGTAAAGTTCTTTCGTACAAAAAAAAAAAGGAAAAACCTCTATATGAAATGTGGTGAGAGTCTCTAAACAATTATTGAGTGAAACTCGGGATCGAGCAGTAAGCTGAATATTCCAGTTTTTAAACCTTAAGAATTTATTATGTACTACGATGAAATCTGCATATATAAAATCCTAGTTTATGGCAAACCATTCTATCTATATGCATTAGTTTTAGTTGGACATTAACGTCCGGAATATGAAGAATATGAAAAGGCTTCTTTTCTTCCTCTTCGTTTACGATTTCAAAGAGCTGATTACCTTCCAAAGTAAGTTGGTGAAGATTTACAACATAATCACCACTAATTTTCCATGAAATGCAATCATTGGATAGGTGTAATATAAAGCATGCGCCCTAGTTTGAGCCATCTTAGAGTACATAGAATTTATTTATGTGTAACATCTTTGCTGCTAGTCTCAGAAACATTGTATAAAAAGTATATTGTTTTTCTTGCTTAAGATGGCATTTAAATTTAATTCAACTAGTTCCACCTTTCCTAAGTTTACTTACTGGTGACACATCGAGGGGAACAATCTTTAGATTTTTTTGTTGGTGAACAAAATGCAGATAAATTTTTAATTAGAATACATTATAAAAACGTTGTTATTCAATTCTAGATTGTCATAGAATTAAAAAAAATATTTTTTTTTATCATAATTACATTAAGTTCATATTTAACGTAATTTATAATTACTTAAAAGGCAACTTTTTTCTGTTGATAATACATCAAAATCAAAATTAAACTCAAAGATTAAAATAAGCAAAATATTTGGCACTCCACTTCTTGTTAATTATACTTGCTCTCACGTCTGCGCAACTTAATTTCATGGTTTATCCGTGGTCCAGTTTCTTTTATGCATACTCAAAAGTCAAAGATAACATAGATTGTTCATTGATCAAACTGAAATTTCTATAGGCTAAACGGAATAATAAACAAAAGAGAAACTCATTTACAAAACGAATTGCTACCATTATTCACCGTAGCGGGATTTAATGTTGCCAAATATTATGCCTCTACAGGGAAACAAAAGCAAGTCGAAGACGATGATAACATGCATTTTAAAGAATAAAAAGAGTAACTGTATGAGGTTAAGGGTTAAAAATAGTTAAGGAAAAGGCACTAAGCGTAATATAACCATGGTGATTTTATAAGAAGCGATAATATATTGAAAAACTACATTCAAACATGAAAGCTGTTGTCATGCATCTGATATAAGTATCTAGTCTTTCATAAGATTCAGTCAAAGTGCTCAAATTTTCGTGTACCTCCAGAGTCCACACCTCTCTATATGAGCCGCAAATATAAGCGACTAGCTAGCACATCTATAAACAATAATACATTACGCGTGTTCATACACAAGAGATTAGCTTTGCCATACATATGGCTCACACTTAGTTAATTAATCCAACGGCGTAGACTAAATTAATTTGCCACATGATTCGGTGCTTACAGTAAGATTGCAAAAGAATTTCTTATATGATAATTAATATACTATATATGCTTCGTACCGGTTGATCTCTTCCCATTTAGTAGGGCAATTTCCAACTTGTAGCAATGTGTGTTCCGGCAAAAGTTGCTATATATCTTAAATTATAAAGTTTTTCTGTGTTTAGTATTAATGAGTAAATGACCAATGAACTGGCAATTTGGAGTTATGGACCACCATAAAGAAGACCACTATTAAACCATGCACCTTTTAGATGTTCATATATGCTCTTCTTGTAACAAAAATAACAAGTTAGTAAAAGGGGCCCAACAATTTTTATCAATCGTGAGATGATCCACTAACTGCAAAATACTAATTACAGATACATGTAGCCTACTGTAAGCTGCAAATTGTCCCTACAACATTATGGGGCAGCACCTTGTATATGAATCTACCTGGCATCGTGATAGATCATAGAAGAACCTAACTGTGGGCCCTTTCAGGCTTTCTCCTATCATTATGGAGGATAGATTTGTGTTCCCTTTTTCATAATGTCTAACAAGCATTTTTGCATCAATATTAATTAAAGAAAGGCATACAAAAACATGTAACCGAACACTTTAAAAGAAAGCACAATATGTACGATAACTTGTGGAAACTAGAGCTAAAAACTAATATTGGTTCTCATAGTTAAGTGGTAAACTAGCCATGCGCTTATAGGTTTGGGGTGTTCCTCATCTTAGCTCCTAAATCACCCGTGGCATCTGAAGCTTTCTCCTTTGCAGCCTCGTACTTAGCCTTGGCCTCTTTGGTCATTGTATTCTTTGCTGACACATATGCTTCACCCACTTCACGTTTAGCCTGGTCAAAAGTTTCGGCTACTTTGTCCCTTCCATGTTCCATTTTCACGCCCATGTTATCTTTAGCATCATCAACGGCCTTATCTTCTCCACAACCCATTGCTCCTTTCACTTTATGCCTTGCTTCGCCATACACATCACTTGCTTTGTCCTTGGCATCATAGAATTTCTCTGATGCTGTACCTGAAGCCATGCTTATTTTTTGCTTACCCTGGTCATAGGCATTGCTGCTCTATCTCTTCCATATTCCATGTTATCTTTGGCATTGTGAGCCATACTTGAAACCTTATCTGAAGCCGTGTTCATTTTTTGCTTAGCATCCTCGTAGGTATCTCCCATTGTGTCTTTTGCATTGTTAATGCTATGTGTTGGCATTTTGATGACCTTAGCATCCGTAGCCTTTTGAGAAGCGTAGTCCGAGGCTCCTAGACAAATAAATCAAAGATATTACGTTTCTTGAATTTGTTGCAAAAGTTTAATCGAGAGATAAAGAGTGGTAATTAAGAATGAACAAATATATGTTACCTGATGCTGCAGATTTCATTGTCTCTGTGGCCCTTGAGGCAGCATCTTCAGCTTGATATTTCATGTTTTGAGTCGCTTGTTTTTCATAATCCTCTTCGGCCCCCAAACTTCTGCCACAATAATTGCAAATGAACGAAATGACAACATCTAAGATTTGACCATACATGCACAAGAACAAGCAATATTTTAATTATTAGCTTTCTTCTTAGGAGAGAATCGAAGACGATCTTTTCCTCCCTTCCTTTCTTCTCCTTTTATCATCAATCCAACCTTATAACTACTACAAGGATCTTATGTGACAAAGCAAAATACTGGTCAAGCTTGATAAAGTAGAATTTTGTGGAAAGTTGGAAACATTTGCTCAAATTTTCCACATCAATCCTATCATCCACATGTATATGACATCGCTCACATGACACACTTAATAGTCTTAAAAAGAATGGTCAATTAACAAATTAATATGATTATTGTATTCTTATAGCATTTTTTTTCACATGTATCCTCCAGATATAATCCTATTCAAAGACATGTTTACCAGCGAGAATTCAAATCATGGTTCGCTACATTGCGGGGATTCTAACTCCTAGCTTCCACTAGACCCCTATGAGTTATATGCATGCTTATAGTCTTATATATAACGTCTTAAAAAGAATATGCTCGCTTATAAATATGATATTAGGATGAGATTATGCAGCGTGACTTTATATGTAACATAAACCGGTGGCTTTTTTATAAGTGTTATAAAACGGAACAAGCATGCATGCCGGAGTTGCCTACGTCACCAAAAATTATTAAACATTAGATGGTGAAAAAGGAAAGAGTAAATTAAACATACCTCCGGAGGTTTTAAAAAATTAATGTCTTCTTTTTATTTTTAAAATCTATACAAATTCTTTTTAAATTTTAAGTTTCGTATAAGTATAAGCATTTGATAGTAATAAACTATCTTCAAAATTATTTTTGGTTGACAATTTTGATTAAAAAATTATTACTATCAAATGTTATATGTTGATAATTTTGATTAAAAAAAATTAAAAAATTTGATACTTTCTACAAGAAAGTACCTATTGAGTACAATGTACCTACGTAGGTTCGGTAGCTTCGAACAAAAAACAAAATATTTAAATTGTATGTTGATAATTTTAATTAAAAAACTAAAAAATAATTTAAAAAAACTCGATACTTTCTATAAGAACGTACCTACAAGGTACAACAATATACCTACGTAGGTTCGGTAGCTTCGAGCAAAAAGCAAAATATTTAAATTCTGCGTTTGCGTTTATTTATTGCGACGAATTTTAAATATTTTCATATTCATAAATATGAAAATGTAAAATATATTTTAATATTTTTTAATCAAAATTGTAATGCTTTTAAATATTTAAATGATACGTAGGAGATTTGTGTTTATTTATTGTGACGCGAAAATTTTCATATTCTCATATTTATGAATATGATAAATATGAAAATGAAAAATATATTGTAGTCTTCTTTAATCAAAATTGTAATGCTGTTAAATGTTTAAATGACATGCAGGAGATATGTGTTTATTTATCGTGAGGTGAAAATTTTCATATTTTCATATTTATGAATATGAAAATGAAAAATATATTGTAGTCTTCTTTAATCAAAATTGTAATCTATTAAATGTTTAAACGATATTTAAGAGATTTGTTTGGATTTTAAAAATAGAAAAAAAAACATATATAATTTCTTTAAATCTGAAGGAAACTAAAACATGTGTAAGTTTTACAAAATAAGAAAAAACTTGTAATTTTCTTATAAATCAGAGAGGTGCATGTGTAATTTATGTGTAATTTACTCAAGGAAACTATGTGAGGTTGGATAAGAGTGAGAAAAGAGAAGATTACTTGGAGAGAGCGGGTCTCTTCCTCGGCATCATGCACGGCTTCTGCGGCAAAATGCTTGGCCTCCTCTGCTTTGGCTTTGGCATCTTCAACTACATCATCACCCCAAGGCCTGCATGTCACCACACACACTGCGAGAAACATCACCACCAACAACACAAACTTTATTCTTCTCATTTTCCTCTCTCTCTCTCTCTCTATCTTTAATTTTCTCAACGAAAACGATTTTCTTTTTGACCGTGTAGATATGAGAATGGAAGATCGGATTAGTGGGTGTTAATATATGCAGTGCAGCATGAAGTCCACGTGGTGTTTGAGAGAAACGTGGCGAAATTTAGAAGGCTGTGAGGGAGAAGACAAGCTAGCTTTTGGACACGTGTTGGGGTGCACCCGCATGACCCGCGGAACTTCTATACCAATGGAATTTCTCTTTCTTTTTTTTTCTTTCTAAAAGGACCTGTTGTGTGAACTAATTAGTGAAGGGACAGCGGAAAGGAAAATTGGCATGTACAATATACTTGTGTAGATTGAATTCTACTATTCTTGACATATGTTTAGCTAATTCTTACATACATAAACATGGAACAATATTATCAATATTATAGGTCTCATGGAGAAACAAATCGAGTTCAATTCATGTAATAAAAACCTTATAGGAGACAAGTTAAACCCGTTACACTTTCAACCCAAAAGTAAGTGAACCACGGCCCAAAGAGGATGGGATTCTGGCAATTAATTTTATGCTTAATTAAGTTTCTCATCGATGTAATTTGGCGTTTTTCATTTTCCCTGTCCTTGTAATTCTTTTTAAAAGTCGTATTATTAGATAATAAGATAATCTCCGAAAGCGTTAAATTACAGAGACAGGTTGAATCTTCATTGGAATTTAGAAGAAATAAAATTCACAAAAAAATAAAAATTTAAATTACAACTTTGAGCATATTCTATATATTTGTTAATAAGTGTAATTTGACTTCTATGCTCTTAAAAACCTGGCTTCTTGCTCTATAGCATGAAGTGGAAAGGTTCTGATTGAATGCTGCTTCCAAGTAACTGAAGGCTAAAAGCTTCCTATTCCTAATAAAGTAATAATTAATAAAGCCGAAGTATCCTGCAAATTCGGCTCACAAAAATATGCTTCATCAGCCACAATGGCCCAAATAACATGAACAAAAAAACTCACATAGCAGGTCAAAATGGGGATGCAAATAAAATGCTCAAACAAATTATATTTGGCCATCAGCTGCTAGTTTTAATCGTTGATGATGTTCCACGACCTTGTAATCTATACTTTCTCTAAACAACTGGGAATCCAAGATGCAGTCTGGGCGCCCATAGACAGCAGCTTGGACGCTGGCCATGAGTTTGGCGATCTCACGACCAGAAAATCCCTCTGTTTTCGTGGCAGCCTCTCTGAAAACATCTTCAGATAAATCTTTTATGGAAATCTTCTGAGGCTGCTTCTTCAGAAAGAAACCCCCCTTGGAGCCATTATTGTCATCACATAAATACTTGTTCAAATAGAGCTTCAACAACTTTAGACGCTCTTCCTCTCCTGGTAGCGGGAATTCAATCACTTCATCAATGCGATCAGTAACTGCACTATCAAGATCACCTGGCCTGTTTGTGGCAAGGACAAGTACTATGTCTCTAGACTGATCACCAGTTCTGAAGAGCAATGCATTTAGAGCACTTCGTTGAGCTTCACTCATGTGGGAGCTGTTACGCCTGCATTGAATAAAAAATGATCACTGAAAAATTGCTATAAAAGAGATATCATTAATATCCAACTTATCACACCAATCGTTTCTGCAATATACACGGTAAAATTTGCAGTCTTTTCAAGTTACAGACAATAAGGTAAAACTAATAGATGCAAAATCCATAGTGTTGTTGATTCATCTATGTATTTAATCTCCGAATATGTGAAGTTAAAGACACTTCGTGATTCTAAATATCAAAATTTATTAAAAACACAATATAAATCAAATATAAACCGTTAGGATTTGTGTAAAAGTATAAAGATGTTATACGTAGACTGTCTTAACTTGTAATACAACAGTTACATTTCTCACATGTTAGATAAACTACAAAAACAAAATTTTGGCTACCCTGCTACGTAGTAGTAATTTAAATAGTTATATTTTATAGAAGCAGTCTTCAAAATGTATTTTAAACGCTCCAGAACTTACTCGCAAAGGAAAGCATCTGCCTCATCAATAAAAAGCAATAGGCCTTTTCTTGATTTCTTGGACCAATCAAATATATCATGAATTTTGGTAACAGCCTGTGCGCCCAGAGGTGCAACATCTCCTCCAGTCATCATGGCATAATCCAAACCCTTGACATCAAAAATTGAAAGAGTCAATCATAGTTAAAGATACCTTTTTAAACAAATTCTGCAAACAGCATGAATAATGAGCCATAAAATAATATCAAAGGAAATTCCATGACTAGCTCATGGAAAATGCTAACAAGAATGCAAGATAAACCAAAACCACTGATAGTATAAATATAAAACAGAATTTGGGCATGATAATAATTAATTTTAATTCATTTGTTCATACATCACAGATACTACATCCAGAAACTTATGTCACATTGTCGGTAAAAACAACTTAACAGATCAGATAAAAAAGTAGAACAAGTCAAATATATGAAAATAAAACTGTGGATAGAAGAGCTAATCATTGTACCGATCTTCTAGCTATTTCTCTTGCAACCATCGTTTTACCAGTGCCAGGAGACCCGTAAAAAAGCATGTTACGAAATGGTGCCTGATGGGATTTGGTATTTGATGTTGCACGTGCAAGATGCTCTATTCTTCTCTGCAACGATGGATGAAGGATTACATTTCCAAGACCATTTTTACTCCCAATAGGCTTTTCTGCCCCAGCCAAAGTACTATCATGTAGAACTTTATTTTTGGCTTGAGAAATGATCTTTGACCCAGGAAACTTTGCCATAGATGATTCCCGGATCAGAGATGGCTGCCCCAAAATCCGATTAATATAGCCCCAAGTGACTTTACTACCTTCTCTGTAGAAATAGAAAGCACAACACAAAATGATCAGATATCATTTAAAAAGGAAAGAAAGAAGAAGGCAGAATTGTTATGAATATGAATTTGAAAAATTAGGCTAGAAACCAGTGCATATTTGATCAAGAGAACACAAGAGCTGATCCTACCCACTGAACTTACCTGCTAATTAACTTGGGGAGGAAAACATATAAGAATTTTTAAGTGATGCAAGAATCAAGACAACATTCAAAGTAATAAAGGTTTGAAGTGGCTTATCATTGAAAAGGGAGGTGGAAGCATCATAGATTCATAGTACGAAAAACCTTGATTTTATTTGTATTCATGTTTTCTACTTTTTTTTCCTTGGGGCTGGGAATGGAAGGATTGACAATTGACCTGGGACTGGGAGATGGATGCTAAGCAGTGGCTATCACTTCTGTAGTGTAAGATACAAAAATAAGATCTTACCATTCTCTTTCCTTAAATTCCAGGATTCCACATTTACTTATAGTTGCTAGAGATGTTATGGATGTAACTGATGAGCCCCATACATTTGCTTAGTATCCAATAGCACCATGAAACAGATATTATACATCTAGATTATGCATTTTGGATACAACTATTTTGCAATCAGTCTTACCACTTCCACAATTTTTTTTGTATGATGCATAAAGTACATTAACAAACATTACAATAGTGGCATACATGAGATGATTGTAATTTGTATATCCAAACAGGTTTTGAAACTAAGTAATTTTAGTTCAAAATCAAATGCATTAAAAAGAACAGCATATGTACCTAGTCATATATATTCCTGCAGCTAGTGCAGTAGCTCCTCCAACAGTCATAAGCAATTTGTCCCTATCAGTCAATAAGGCCCTTAGGCCCCCTGTATATTGTAAGAAGTCAGATGATATCATTTCCAAAACAAAGATTAACTCATCATCTACCAATGAAAACAGTTGATAAAAACAAGGACACCATGATAAAGATGTAGTGAGATGGAACAATACAGGCTAGCAACATTTTGGCTATGTGTCACACACATTGGCAACCAAAGAAACAAAAACTCAAAAATCACAACATTTTCTTAGACAAATATGTCAAAATATCTTTGGTAATATAAAACTTTACCTTTATAGTTTCCCCAAAAAGTTCAGAAGCGTACATCTAGAGCAGTGCTTACATTTATAAGAAGCTATGAGCTATATAATACCATGCAACCAAGGATGCTGCCTTATGAGATAAGAACTAGACATACACTTTCACACAAGCAAGCTTAAAAACACAGGCTGTAATAATTGTAAATTTATCCAAGTAAAAGGATTAACAATTCTGGGAACCATTACGGGCAAGAATTTTCCCGTTATCATTTGTATGCAATATTACAAGTTGATATCCATTCTCTGTCACAGAAAGTATACAAAATATAACCACAGATGCAGACACGTAAATGTAAGGATATGACTTGTGTTGTGCATTTTGGTTTCACACAATACATACAACATGCCAGTTTATTCTTGTGTAAGGATTTTACTTTGGCAAAAAGTATCAATAGCAACAAGCTAATAAGCCTTTCAGCTAAAATGGTTACTGTTTCACAAAGCTTTATCATGAACTTACCAACCAAAATTTGGTATATCCATATCAATATTAATCACATTTACAAAAAGGAAAACAGATATTGGCATAATGAAAGTGAAACTGCATAGAAACTTATCCATAAATATGAGTAGGTAGCACAAGACAATCAAAATCCACAATATGATCCTCATATAAAGCAAAAAGTATATTCTGAAGACAACAAATGCACTTATCAGTTGCATACCTTCAATATGACTAAAAGTTGTGTTAATTGCAGCAAGCCATTTATCTCTTTCACCTTGCATTCGTTCTATAAGCATTCTCCTGTTATGATCCTCAGTCAATTTTGCTTCATGGGCTCGGCCTTCAGCCTCTGCCATTGCCTTAACTCTAATAGTTTCTCTTTCTATTTCAGCTCTCTCCCTCTCAGTCTGACGCTGCTGAGATTGAATCTGTTCTTCAGTAGCCTGTCTTGCCTGCTCCTTTCTGAAAGAAGACTGCTCTTGCATCTTGACCAATTCAACATTATGTTGCCTTTGGGCTTCATGATCTGTCTGAGAATGGCAACTTATGGATAACTATTCTAAGTAAAACATTTTAATCTTGCAAAACTTCAAAGATGGTTTAATTTGAATAGGGGTCAAACCATCCAAATACTCACAAACAGTTAGACCATCCTATGAAAATTTCCTCATAAATCCAATTGCTACAGAGTTTTGAACAACAAGATAGGTAGGGGGATAAATATCAGAAGTCATTGAGAAAATCATAAGCTAAGATCATACATTTCTTTAAGAAAAAATTGGAAGAACTAAAAGAAGATAGGTTTGTTAGCAAAAGTATATCCAGTGCCTAGGACCAAAGAGCAAAAAGGAATTTACTGACCATAAGTTTAAGCTCAAACTCAGCTTGATTTTGCATATATATTTTCTAACTACATCCATAATTCTCAAAGCCATCATGACTTTTTGCTCTAGAGGAACAATTATTTCTAGATGCTAGTTTAAATTCCAAAGCTATCTAAATTCACAAATTAAATGATAAAAGAGTATATTTTTTATGTAGTCAGCACCTGCAATCTTTTCCTTGCCAATTCATCTTCATATCGCAACACCTGGGCCTGTCTCTGGGCTTGGTCCTGTATAAGATTGCGTTGTTCTTCAGCCATTTTACGCTGCCTTTCCTGCAATAAATTTATTTGACTAATCAGAGCAAGATAAAAATTAAAAAATGTATTGTACACCTGTGACTTGTAACCTACAGAGGGAAATTTGAGCAAATGTTTCCAACTTTCCAGCTTAGTTCGAAATGAGAAAATTGCAAACAAAATAAAATATTGGCAAAGTTTCGAGCTAGACTAGTGTTAGTTGCATATTGCATGTAAGCCCAAGCTTTACGGAAGACTGTGCCAGGTCTTTAATAATCCAGTTTGATCTATATTTCGTAAAGCACAACATATAAGGGAAAAATTGAAACCATTAAAGAATATCATAAGCTACATAAGGTATGGAAGTTTTGTAATAATATCACTTACAATATCTCCTTGAGATTGAATAAGTTCGTAATGCACTTTCTCAGCATCTAATTCAGCGAGGCGAGTTTCCTCCTGTTTTCGCATTAAATCAAACAGCTGCGAAACAAAAACAAAACAATCAGAAAACCACAATCATGCCCGACGCAAAGAGCACTGAGTTCGTTAGAACAAAAAATAAAACAAAAACCTGCTTGGAGTAGGGAGAACTATTGATTTCGCGGAGAGCTTTGGCTCCTCTTTCTAACGATTCCGGGTCGAAACCCGATTTGTTAGGTTCATCGGGCGGCGGAGGCTCGGAATTGGAGTCAGAGGGCTGATTCGGCGGCGAGGGCTCACTGGAAGATTTAGAAGAGAAGAACGGGAGTCGAAAGTAAGAATCGGCGTAGGCACGATCGGAGAAGGTGGACATGGAAACCACCGCAGCGGAAGTTACCGCCACGCATGAGGTTAACCTTGAAGCAGCCATGGCTTAGAATGCGCCTTCCAAATGGATCATGGAGAAGCTTCGTGTGGCGCGAGCTTAAACCCTCTGCTAGGGTTTAAACGGCAAAGAAAAGGTAGAGGAAGGCGTTGCTTGGAGAACAAATCAAACGCTTAAACGACTGTCGTTTATTCTCCAACCACTGATAAAACTACTTCCGGGTGCGTGGCTGTGGGCTTTCGGCCCAGTGGATCATCTCATTATATGGAAGTGTTTTTTAGTCAATATGTTACCGGGGTTAAGCCTCTCTCTAGTTTACTGCATGTTAATCCTCTTTTTAATTTTAATAAGATTTTTTTCTCTCGATTATATTTTTTTTACAAGGATTGAACGTAAAAATTTAAGAGAACTCATCCCAATCATAAATTTTGATAGGTTTTTTTAACAAAATTATTTTAAAAATCATATCAATAAATTTGTGATGGAATGAAAGTATAATTATGTTATCATTAAAATCAAGTTTTAAATGGTTATAAAACATTATTATTCAATCATATAATATAATAAAATTATACACTAATAATATAATAAAATTTACATTATTTAATCATAACTCATTATGTATGATAAATTTATTGACTTTTAAATAATTATCTTAAAATAATATAAATAATGATTTATAATTTATGGATAATGTCAAATTATTTTACATTATTAATACATAGGCATTAATCACTTTGTTTTTATTTGTTTTTTTAAGCAAAACTTAATAATTATACTTTTGGAAAATAAAAAAAATAAGGAATGTCAATAGATGTATTGATGTGCTAATAGTCTCACCTTAAATAATATTAATACAATCTTAAATATTCCTTAGTGAATTTTTTTTATTTTGTATGTAAATTTTTTTATTAATAAATATTAATTGTTAATTTTATTAAAATATTAATAAAAAAATTAAGTACCATCTCTTTCTCATCTCAACCACAAAACCAACCTTATAATTCCATTCACAAAACCAACCTTATGATTCCATTTTATGTTGAAGACTCCTTTCATGCTCTTCGTGACTGCCCTTGCTTTAAGGAGTTGTGGCTTCTCTGATCCTCTTCCCAACGGAGGTTAACTTGTAATAGTATTCATTTGTGGGTACAAGAAATCATGAATTTAGCTTACCCAATACCAACTCTCAGCTCTAGCTGCTTAGCTCTTTTTCTTTTATTTTTCATACTCTACCTAAAAAAAGAATGTTAAGAATTAATTTTAAAAAAAAACTGTATTTAAAAATATAGTTCTAAAAGTGTGTTTTAAAAAAAATTTATTTTAATGATAAAATAAAATAAATTTAAAATGTAAATATATTTACATTTCAATTTTTTACGTACGAATCTCATACTTTAAATTACTTTTAATGAGTTATAAATTTAATTTTTACTTATTTTATAATTATGTCTATTCACTGTAAATATTTCTTCATAAAAAAAGAAAAAAAAAACTAATTACATTGCAAACTCCTTATTTCATAAACAGTCACTTATTTGACAACATGAACTAGAAAATAACTTATATTTTACATAGAAAGCATGCAAAATCCTTTATATATCAGGACTTGCTGATGATTATACATTTATTTATAAGGGACACTCCACGCTATTGAGTTTGCTAATCTTGGATTTATTCTGATTTCTGGATCATCAAGAACCTGCCAAGCATAAAATAAAAGGTTTAAAAAAACTTGTAAGTTTTTTGCACACAGAAAGGGTTATTTTGCACACAGCATAATATGACATTAGGACTATTTGTACACAGAAAGGGTTAAAGGAATACTTCAATCTACGCATATAAATAAAGTTCACAAATTTTACATAATTCATGGCAGTAATTTTATGTTTCTCTCGTTTTTTTACTCATTATATATGCGCCTAATACAACGTCAACAAAGTTTGAGAGAGCAACTACTTGCTTTTCATAATAAAAAATGAGATGATGAATTTTTGTAGCTGAATGTGTGTGCATAAAATAATTGAAAAAACAGATGAGTACGTATTGCAATCTGATGTTGTTATGCTATTTGCACTTTCTAGTTTTATACTTTGATGGGTCAACAATGATATGTATTACATTCAGATACCAACAGTAATGTTTATATATTTTTTTATGCGTGTAATGTTTTTTTGGGGGGATTATACGCATATAATGTTTGTATTTGTACTTTATATCTTGCTTTTATTATACATTGGTTTGGTAACTTTGGTCAACATGCTAAACCACCTGGACAACCAAAGTTCACGATTCTATTCGAATCAGATTTATATGTTTTCTTTCTCCCTTAGTTTTTTTTTTTTTTTGTCATTTTGATGGTTGGTTAAATACAATTGGCATCTAGTGTGAAAATCTGGTACATATACATGTCAAGTGTCAACTCCATTTGATAACCTTTTTTTTTATCTTAGTCCACAGTCAGGAAGCATTAGCTCATAAGGAAGTATTAGTTTCGTATTAATTACTTTATATTATTTATTTACAATTAGGAACTACGTAGTATCAGTTTTAGGTCATGCTTTAAAAATCATCTCTATTTTTAGAAACCAATAATAGAATAAACTGATAGTGTAAATATTTGATGATCATATAATTGAAAATTGATCACTTTTATAATAATTATTTTTAAAATATATTTAAGAAAAATTCTAATTATTAGTTGATAATATAAAAAAATGCAATGCCTATATCAAATTTAGACTCTCATTAATTTTTACTATTCGTAACAAAAATTAAATAGTTAATATTTATCCTATTATTCTTACATATAAATCTTTTATCTTTTAATTTGTCTATAATTCCTAATTCCTAATATAAGACAAACTTAATTGAATTATGTTAGTCTAATAATTTCTCATTGAGTTACATGAGCTTTTATCACATTTAATTAGTATTCAAGTTTGATGTTTTTGTACTCCAATTTTCATAACCTTATTACTCTTTTGTTATCATGTTACCTATCACATTCATCACTTTATTTCTTTTCCCTTCTCTTTCCACCTTTATTTCACAAAAATGTATACACATAGTTATAAAGAAGAACATTTTCATTTAACAAAGAAATCGTTTGGTCACATGAAAATGACATTTGAGATTAGAGGTGTCAATTTACACTTTCCCATATTATTTTATGTACCAAAACTACTTGGATTGGATTAGGAGTGAAAGGTTTGGATAATTGAATGAATATATAAATTCAAAATTTATTTTCGAAACAAGGAATGAAATGCCACTGCTTTGATTGTTTCTCAAATGCTGGTTGCGATATTATACACGTAGTATGTTTATGCAACAAAACTATGAAAATGAGTAAAAATCAATTTAAAAAATGTCTCTTTTTATGAATAAAATTATATAAAAAAGGTAAAAAAAAAAAAAAAAAAGACCTTTGCAATATTGGCTCCATACCTGTATAGTTAGGTAATGGAATTTGACCACGCTCAATTCGCTTGATATCTTCTTTGAGGATTTCATAGTGTCTTTTAACATCCTCAACGGATTTTCCCACTACTCTTGCCACATTCTGCCACCTGTCAGGAGTTTCCCTATCATGTATAGCAAGGGCCTCTTCAAATAGTTTGTTTTGCCTTGGCGTCCAAGATGATGCCATCTAAAGATAAAATAATTAACCTTTTACTTCTCTTAGTGTGTACTTTGAAGCAATCTTGGGCTAGGGGAATATTATAAGCTGCCAAGAAGGAAAATGAGGCTTTAATCCACAAAAAGGAAATAAGAGAAATTAAATGATGGTTACTTTAAAGAAGGTAGATTATTACTCTATTAAGTCAAGGGATGGTATGGGAAGAGATTAGCAAGATTGCTCTTTATAAATAGGTGGAAAACTACTCTTGGTGGAGTTGAGGCTGTTGGCCGAATATATCTTCCCAAAGGACAAGAGATATTGTGACCCGTTCTCTTTGGAGCCAAAAGATTGCAAATCAGAACAATGGACATCAAGTGGAAGAAAGAGGAGAATCAAGATCAAATTAAGGGCACCCCTTTAATTGTTTTAAACAAAGATACTCTTTCATTATGTCACTGCGCGCAATTTAAGATTCCCATTTATGTTATTATTTATATAAATACCTCGTAAAAAATGTTATAAATAGCAACGAGTTCACCTTTAAAGCTATAATTGTGACATTACGGGAATAACTATTACTAGTATTTATTCCATGTTCAAGTGGAACAACTTACGGAACGGTACCTTATAGCCGAAATAATCACAATATTTTAATGAGAACTCAGGGTAGCGCGTTAAAAGGATTTTACCTGTGGAGTAGGAAGAAAGTTTTTCTACTGATATCTATCGAATAAATTCTTATATTAGTCCTCAAACTTCAATAATTTAGATATTTTAATATATCTGATACTTTTTTATGGTGTATGTATCCGATACTTATTTACTAAATATATTATTTACATCGGAATGGTAATTAAGGATGTAGCTGTGTGAGCTGGTGGTTAGGACTTTGGGATTTATGTACACTTTTACTGGTGGGAGCAACTTCTCTGTTAAACAATGCTTAACAGCTTACTTCTAATAATATAAATCACGGTTAAAAAGAAATGAAATAGTAATTAATAACTAACAAAATAGTATTTTCACCGAATATTGTCCTACTAAACATTTTTCTAATAATGGAACAATTACCCTGACTTTCTTTGAACTTAATGTTAATTATATTACATAGTTTTTAGTTAAGAAATTACACATATATATCCGCTTTACACCTTCTTTTTGTTATTTAAAAACATACTATACATATGATTTGTATATAAAAATATTGAAGATATGTGTATTATTATTTTTTTTTTAAAAAGTCTTAATAAATAAAAGTTAGAAAAATTAATGTAATTTTGCAAGTAATTAAACAAAATATAACTACAATAAATATTAAACAAATAAAGGTTAGTATAATTGTCTCTAAAGCAAATGAAATGATTCAGAACCCGTTAGCCCTCACAACCATGCAATAGGTGTTGTTCCAGTGTTTTCATGCATGGGAGAAGATGTCTCATATATGTTTTTACATGTTAAACTCATACTAGGCTCAAACCTTACCTTTCATTGAGCGGGATCGGACCAAATTACAAACTCTATGTAGGGCATGGTTCATAGCAAGTTAGATTAAAAAAATAAATTCAATTTGGGCTTTTAAAATAAAGCCTAAACTCAATAAAATCTAGTTTTATATTGAGATTTTACAAACAAAACCTAAATCGGACTTAAAAGGTTAAAATTTAATTGGTGCTGATAATTTAAATTTTGAGGTTAACATTTCACCAAGCAAATTTAGGGTTGTAGGCTCAATATAGGTCATGAGCTAGAATAGGTCATGCAAAAAGCCTAAATTCAATTTGGATTTCAAAAAAAGACACTCAAGCTTCGCAAAAGTCCAATTTTATCAATGCATAAAACTATAAAAAAAAATTAAATTTAAATCCTACATTTCATTGAGCGAATTTTAGTAAAGTCGGTCACATACTCAATGTGGGTCATGAGACATAGTAAGTTGGAGGAAATTACTTACTTTTTTATGTAAATTATGGACTAAGTCCTATACATTTTTTTTATAATATCTTTATTTTTATTTTACTTTAATATGTCTAGTGATAAAAGGTTAAAGAATCAAGTTATATCTTTTTTAAGAATCAAGATGCACTTGATCCTAAATTTAAGAGTAAATAATACATTTTCTCCCTAATAATTGTAGTTTTGATACCCTCAATGAAAGAGCACTATGGATTCTTTTAGAGGAAAAGAGCATTATGGATGATACACTGAATATGTTGTAATAGTTAGCACATAACAGAATGAGATGTTATAAACTCGATGTATAAAAGTTAAGTGAAAGGAATCTTACGTTTCTGTCAAATATGCTTTTCATTAGACTCAATCGTAATGCACCAATGACATTGTTTTGTTGTGGCAGTTCAGCTCTTTTTCATACAGAGACATTAGATAAGGGTATAGTCTATGACTCGGAATCCTTGCCTCTTGCTTCGTGCTTTCCCACACCATAAGATCCAGCTAGAAATAGGCAATGGGTTGTGAAATATTGATTGAGAATTTGTCGTCTATAGCGATTTTATAAGACTTCAAAAGAATTATCTTGAGTAGAAAATACCCGTGATTTAAATAAAATTGAATATTTTAGATTTTTTAAAACACGATTGAATATTTTAGATATAAGATTCAATTGGATCAAAATAAAAAAAATTAAAAAAAATAATGATAAAATTAAAAATTTAATAAAAATTATAAAATTTTTAAAATAAAAAAATCAAATATCTTTATTTTAAAATGAAGGGACTAAAATGAATTGAAACTAAAATTGCATTTAAACCTTAATATTTTTAACATTTTTTCTCGTTAATATGAACAAGATTTTCTTTTTGAGACGATACAAACAAGACTTTTATAATTATTATTTTTTAAATACATTACTGTTATTTTGTAAAGTTCTATAAATTGATGTATTTATCTGTAATTCTAAATTCTAAATTAAATGATTAAATCGTGTTATTAAATTTTTGTAATTTATCTTTGCATTTAAATTAAAAATAAATAAAAAGCTAAATCATTTGAATTGATATTACGATTACTATTTATACTAACATTTTATTGACAAAGTTAAAAAGACTTCATTTATGCTATTTGGATAATTTATTGTAATTAATGTGCTTAATTTTTAATTATTTTTTATGTATATCCATTTTATATAAACAAAATAAACATTCTTTTTCCATTTTATTTATATTATTTAGTTACTTTTTGTACGTAAATCTATTTTTCTAGAGTAACATGTTAAATTAATGTTTAATTATATTTTAAGTTCCTCAAATCATAGAGTCTTTTTTAGTCATCCAAGTAAAAATTTAATTTTTTTAAATCTTTCTTTAAATAAAAATTTACATTTTAATTCTTCAAATTTTGGCAGAGGAACTATTTTTCAAAAATTTAAGAGATTAAAAAATATTTTTTATCGGAGTATTTAAAATAAATAAATTCTCTAATTTAAAAACTAAAAACATAATTAAGTGTTAAATTTACGCTCTAGTTTTCTTTTTCTCTTATTAAATTGGAACTCTTGAAACTTCCCGCACTTGAATTTGCTTTTTTCTGGGACAAATTTTTCGGTTTCCGTTGCACCGTTCTTGAGAGTTCAGATCTATGACGCTCTTAATTTACCACTTCACTGCATTCAAAATTCAAATGCTCTCAAACCAAACGAGCATTAGCCTTTGGTTTCAGATGCGCCATATGGCTTTGTCGCACGCTTAGTCAGAGTCAAGAATCACTGAGGTATGGTTACCATTTTCTAAATGCGCATAATAATCTATGAAAAGAAGTGTTCCGTGCTTCGTAAGCTTTGATCATTCTCATCCATGCTTGTTCTGTTTTATTGTTATCATTTCTTTGTTTTCATCTGTGCTTCATAATTAATCACTCACAATATTTTTTGTTGGGTAATCAATGTTCTTACAAACAAAATTACTCACACCTACGAAAAATTATGAAAACACAACAATTACACTATAAGAAAAATAATAAAAAAACATAAGAATTTAATGTGATTCGAAATCTCTTTTTACATAGAATCGTCTTCAAAATATTTCTCTATCACAAAAATGATTATAAGATTGTAACTCATCCTAAATGGTATATCACTCTACAAATCTGAGTATCTCACTCAATGATTACAAGAAATGATATCACTCTCCTACAAACAAAGATAATTTTCTCCCAACAAAGTGATTTTGTTTCACAATCTATCTTCTTACACACTCTCTCTCTTCATGTGTGTTTTTTCCACTAATTCTTTTCTCTATTTATAGTTCATAACGACTAAATTTAGATTTTATTGATAGTCAAATTAGACAATAATTATTAGATTTTCTCTACTTTACTTTTTTTAATAGAATAATGAGAATTTTAATGTCATTTTAATTCTTGACCAGCATGATTCAAAAGAAGGAAAATTTCAAGTGCTTTGAAGTTAAATTGATGCAAAAACTTGAAGAAAAAACTTTGAAGGAGAAGTTGAAGATTTGAACATCTAGCTTAATACACAAGGCAGACCCAGCGCGAAGTCTCGCTCAGTGGCCAGCTTAGTGCGAAGAAGGCCCACGAAGAAACCTAAAAGCACACTTAGTGCAAAGCACGCGCTAAGCGTGTGGTCACCACCATACCTGCTTAGCATAGCTATCGCGCTTAGTGCGATGTCACGTGAATTTTAAGCTAACTAAGACCTATAAAAGGAATAGAAAGCAAGAGAGAAAAACACACTGAGACTCAGAGTTCTCTATTGAATACACCTAAAACCTCAGTATCACAAATAAGGAAAACTCTCTTTCTAGAGTCATTTCCCTCTTCTCCTCCCTTATATATCCATTTTCTTCTTCCATTCTCATAAACCTCTAAAGTGTAAAGCCTCTCATGATAATGAGAGGCTAAATCCCCATTGTCGGGAGCCTAACAGTCAACTCTTGTAATGTAATTATTCCTTACGATCTATTTAATGCAATTTTAGTTTTATTGTTCTTTTATATACTTTATTTTATTGATTGTGGTCTGATCACCCATACTCATGTATTTGTTTAGGAAGTAAGCATTGAAAAATGTTATTTTCTAAAGACCTGAGAAAAGACATCTAAATGAAATCATGTTTAGGAATAGAATGATGTTTGTTTGTTTAGCCTATGTGTGAATCTTTATTCTTAATGTGATTTAGTGTTTGATATTTGTAAAGGAATTTGGGAGAAAAAATAGATATATCAAGCTCTTTCACTTGAGAAATTAGGCTTAGAGTATCAGAGTAAAAGTGAATAAAACTGAGATAATATTAGATAGAGAAAAATTATTGATATTACATCACAAGTAGTTTTGGTATGCTAGGCTCAACATATTTGCATTCTAAATTCATCTTTCGCATTCAAAATATTGTTTATTTTTCTTGTCTTTTTATCTATTACTTTTTCCCTTTTTTTTCACTCACAATCCCTTATCTCTTATATCATGTCTATTGCTTAAAAAATGGATTTACACCAATTTAAGTATAAACAAAGTTTTTGTAGACTCGACACTCAAACATTCGTTTTACTTTATTACTTGTGACAATTTGATACATTTGTCAATAAGTTAACAATAGTGAAGATTGTCACCAATTATAATAAATAAGTTCTCTTTAAAGTTGAAACAAAAATAACTTTCAATGTATCTATTTGAATAAGTTTCATCTAGTAAAGTGTAATATTTCACTTTGCATTTTAACAACTTAAATCTTAATGATAAAAATTTAATTTTCAATATGCATTAAATGCACCTTATTTTTTAGCTTAGAACTCTACACTTTTCACTAGTGTTTTTCCCGCTTTGCCGCTATACACTTTTATTTTTCCGTTCTACCAGGCTCGATTCTGTTCTTCGACAAAACTCCAAAATTGATCCTCCAAATTTTAGGTGTCTCGGGCTATATTAATCCTCCAAATATTTTTTATACTAAATTAATTCTTCGATAGTGACAAACTAATATTGAACCTACCACTTTAATCAATATATAATTCTTCATTAACTTACATACAATATAGATTTGAAAGTACATGAAATCTATGAAGATAGGAACTCGTACGTTTCACAGATATGTTGTTTAGTCCTCAATGTTGATGTATTATGATTGTGGATCATTTAGAGGCTTATAGTCATATGAAAGTTAGTAATCAGGTAGCATCTGAACATCTAATTTAATGAAATTGGTTAAAGTTCTGAACTGAAGAATAGATGCAGTCCAAGGTTTTAGATATGGATACTAGACAATAGATGATTTATGTAGATAGTATAAGCTTCAGATGAGTCTATTAATGAATCCCCTATTTGATATTAGTTAGAGAAAAATGAAATCGTTCATAGGCCTTAAATTAATAGTTTAAGCTTTGCGGGAGAGTTTGACGTTGAAATGGTGTCATAGTCTAGTGTTAGGTTTTGTTGGACTCTCTTCTTAGGTGGAGTAAAGATTCAAATGAGAAGGTTCATTTTGTCTCACTTATTTAAGTGGAGAGAGGTCAAATTAAGGTGAGAAGGACTTAATTATTTGTGAGGGAAAAACAATGGTAAAACATTGTGAGAGAAAAGAAAGGAAAAATCATTTTGATTTTTGCACACCCACCGGAGAACATTTTTCAAATTATAATTACAAATTCGTTCACCGTTGGATCAGACTGATTTTTGGACAGTAGATTGTACATATGTGATACTTCAAATTTTCTGGTTGGATTATCAAAAAAATATCTGGAGAGGAAGATACATCTTTTGCATTTTGGGGTTTCATCTTTTTATCTCTCTATTGTAAGTATTGGTGCTCTGTTTTATTTGACTCTTTGTAACATGTTTAGTACACTTGTAGACTTCCTTGTACCTTTATTGATTAGAGTGAAGTTATTTCTTTAGTCTGAACAACCTGTGATTTTTACCCTTACATGAAAGGGTTTTTCACTTTAAACAAATTGTGTCTCTTATGTACTCTTAATTTTTGTTCTGTGTTCTATTTTTATTGCTGCTCCTTACATGTTCTTGTAAGTTTTGGAGAATTTAAGAGAATTTATTTTTATTGTTTGTTGCTCTATTGTTGGATTTGTTATTGTGTTAATATATTTTTCCATGAGTTAACCTCTATCAACAAGTGGTCACGTACTGGTCACATTTTAGGAGAAATGGTCCTTAATTTCACCAGCACCGACCAATTGTTTGCTCTGTCAACCTTAGGATTGTTATTAAGTTAGCCAGAAATGTATATTCAGATTTTTTTTTATTTATCAAAAAATATTAATTTATTAATTTTATTAGAAATATCATTTGAGAAATTAAATTCACCACTTCTTTCTTTTTCTTTCTCCGTTCACCCTTCACTATTTATTGGGTAACATTATATCTCCAAACGTATACTTAAACAGAATTGGCACCATGGAAGACTAGAAATAAGATGCACAGGGTATGGCCTATAAGGAGACAACAAATGTCAAATCATGTTCAAAAAGGAAACAAAATAATGCCTATAAGGGTATAGATTACGCATTTTTTACAAAAAAATAAAGAATTTGGAATATCTGCTGGTAGACTGTTTATTCATGTATCAGGAAAGGTGGTGCATTATATCTTATCTATTCATTACCAATGCCCGAGGTGTCATGAATACTGTTTGTTTTGTAGGGATCTGAATCTGATACTTGACCATGCTCTATGCGTCAGACATTTTCTTTGAGGATTTCATAGTGCCTTTTAACCTCCTTAAAGTGGTCCAACCTACAAAATAAATTGCTGGCTTTGCAGCGCTGGCATGAATTAGGACCAGTTTTTAGTGAAAATTTATGGTTCTCATTTTTAAAGAATCTTGATCTAGGATATATTTGTTCCAATGAGATTTGACTTTATCAATTAGGTTGGATTAGTGATATTTCTTTTCAACTTGCTCGTTATATGCCATAGTCATATACATCGATTTGTTAAAGGTGCAGTCATTCAATAGTTGGTTTGTCCACAAAACTGCTTTTTTCCTTGGGACTAAGAATGCTACAAAAGATTAAAATAATTTGGTTGTATGATATAATAGTTATTTTTGTCGGATCGTTCCTTAATTCTTTAATTGGAGAGATTCTAGAAAATTTTATAACTTTTTAGAAAAGTGTAAAAAATTTTAGAACGTCCTGAAGAACTCTAGAATAGTGTAGAACTCTCTAGAAGCTTGTAAAAAATGTGAAAATCTCTGAAATATTTTAGAGATGTGTGGAACCTAATATAAAAGGATATGGAAGGGAGTAAAAGAGTGTAGAGACTCCTAGAATTTGTGAAATATTCTAGAGAATTAATCTCCATCCTAGGATACAAGTAATATTCATCATTCATTCTGGAGGTGGAATAATATAGATAAGGGTAGGGGTCTTCATTCCTAACCATCCAAATAAGAGTGAATTCACTTTTTAGAATGAGAAAACTAGAAAGTTAGACTGAGAGAGAAAATAAATAGTTTGGGAAGTTCCTATCCTAAAACTTGAGTGAGTCACCTTAGAGTGAGTCACTTGAGTCAATTTTGTAAACATTGTAATCTTATTATTTTTTTGTATAATGGAAGAATCTCCATATTAAAGAATTATAATGGTGTGCTCTCATTACTATCTTTAATAATATTAACTGTTTATCTTAACTTCAATAAGCGGGAAATTCCAAATTTTTCCAATAATTGTGTAAGCGAATTAGTTTTACAACTATTGAATGACTGTAAAATTGCCTTCACATGCATTCAACGCTTGTCGGACACAATGGGACATGTCTAAACTCTAAAATAAAAATTATTTTTTCACGCTATAAATAATACATGCGTCTATGCATTGGAACCACTTCGTTAAATTTGCTAAAAAAAAATGGAGTAGTTATGTTAGTAGGGTAATTATTAAACATGACTTATTCATGTACTTTATGGTTCGTAATATTTTTTTCATGCATGTATTTTTAGTTTTTACATTAATTCGAAGCACTCATAGCTTTTAAGAGTTATAATTCAGTGTATCAGATCTATCATGAGTGTCTTGTGGGCATAAAAATATACGTATGTATTAGTGCATTTGCAACCAAGCCAAAAAAGTCAAGAAAAATTTCTTTAGAAAGCTCGAGTGTTTTCCCTTCACTGTCCATCTTTATTTCCTGTGGACACTTTAGTTTCTTGACTTGTATGTCTGTTTCTGTTTTTTGTAGGAAAAAAAAAAAAGAAGATTTCCAAATCTTAGTAAGGTTTTGATTATAAACTGTTCTGAATGCAAGTTATACGAATCCAAATGCTATGCTGATCCATTTGCATCTCTGCATAATATTTTTTCGTAAATGTTTTTGCTTTTCACTCAACTGGCTTTTAGATGCTAAAAGAATTTTCTTTTTTTATTTTCCCAATAGGCCAATAATACCTTAGCGAATATGGCTTTTAGGAATGACGCTGTAAGATGGTATAGATTTACAGAGTGCAATATATGGATGCATCCTGGTTTGTGTATTTTCATATATGGTTTCAGTAGATACAATCTGGGAAGAGTCTTCTAAGATAAAAAAGAATGAAAACTGTTCAGAATACAAGCATTTCACTGTATTAGAATTTTCCATAATTCCGTAATAAACTGAACTTTCGAAGAATTTAGTTTAGCATATATTATTTGCAATTTTATTCTCTATCTTAGACTGTTTAAAGATATTAACATGCACGAATCAGTTGTGGAGGAAGCAATTTTTTGTATCTATAAAATAGTATATTAACACCTTTATATTACTGGAAAAAAAAAGCTCATATTAGTTAAATTTTCTAAAATAAGCTCTTAATTTAGCATATTATTAGAATAGTTACATATAAACTGCATATCAACTTATTAATGAGAAAAAATAGAAGATAATTTAATCTATTTATTTTCCAATACATCTATAAAATATGAAAAACTGGACTTTCATGACCAAATCTTTGATGGCATCTGAAAACTTCATCGGCATATATATGCTTCCAGGTAATAAGCATATCACCGGATTAGAATTTTCCGTATATCCGTAAATAAACTTAACTTTGGAAGTATTTTGTTTAGCTTACATCATTTGCAATTTTATTGTCTATCTTAAAGCTTCAATCTGTTCAAAGATATTTCCAGCGGTAGAATGGCATGGTGGCTTTTTTATGTTGCCAACTGAAAATAAAAACCATGCGTAATTGATCCCTGGGATTTGTGGAATAAAATAAGCGATTGAATTATAAAATTGATGATGCCAGTCTCCTGGAATATCACTCTGACAGTGGCAACTCAATTACAGAATATGGATTTTTTTGAATAATTTCTATACTCTGAGGATAAGAATCCACCCCCACAACAATGTTAACATTTTTTGTCGGATCAGAACATACCAACAAATCAGCAATGACGTCTCAATTTCTGTATCTTTGATTATTTTTTTTCTCTCTTTTTTTAATAAAATGCTATTTCGGCTATACTTATGGCCTCCATAGGGAATGATTTCAACGAAAAGCTGTAATGAATGGGTATGTCACCAATATATAAGTATGTTGATTACTTAAGATGCTAGGTGAACCATCCTTTTGTCATGTTTTTCCCTGCCTGTAATCTTGTGGGATCGTGGCACCTATAGATTAATCTTGTGGTTTCTTTTCATCAGGATGCTTTTGATTCTTCCACTAGCTACTTTTTAAAAAAAAGGAAGAAGCAGAGACAATAATAGGGGGTGAATTTCTTGTAAGAAATAATTAGTCATTGGAATGAAGAAGTTTAAGGATATTATGATGGTAGATATATACCGGGAAAGCATTTGGAGTGATGTAACTTGGTTTTGCGAGTGGAGTTTTAGCGTGCGGGTATTCTCTGGTCAGGTCAAGTAATGAGGTTGATGGGGCGGTGGAGATGTCATAGGTGAGAGCAACTCGCAAAATATGTGGTGTGGGGAATCTGCATTTAGTGGTCTTTGTTCTTGTATAATAATGTCCAAACATGGAATAACTCTTATCACTCTATGTTTATGTCCACTTTCATCAAAGTAATGCTTCCAAATTCCTCTACCTTCACTGCTAGGTTGCTTGTGGGTCATGTAGGGTCGGGTTGTAGGGAAATCAACTCCCGACTAAGTGCATGAAAATGGATTACGTTGGATAAGACTACATGTATTTTTTATGTCCACGAATTAAACTAACTAGCTAATTCAAATATGGGATCGATAATAAAATAAATTCAGCAGCATCCAAGGTTAAAATTTATGATAATGGATGACTGATATCAGTGATGTAGCTGCAACAGCAACAACGATTCGATGTTAATGAAAAACATAGAACATGAACGCAATAGAATGGTGTTTAATCGCAACATGATGATGTTGCAGCTACAGTGGACATACATGACAAAACAACGTTCACAAACGGCTCCATTTACCTAATGTCATTTTTAATTAATTTATAAACATAAAAAATATTTTCAAAAATAAATATTGAAATTTATTTTTCACAATTGAAAAATTAAAATAACTAATAATTTTAAATGTATAATTTTAGGGGTCAATTCGAGCAACGTGCTAAAGAGTAGACGTGGGTGGGAATAGTGGTTTTGTGGAGTTTTTGTTTTTTGGTGACGAGTTGTTTTGCCGAGTTGTATACTTGTATTTTGCTCCATAAAATAATAAAATTAACACTACATGGCCAGTTTTAGATAAATAGGAAAAACTGAAAAAGCTCACTGTGTAAGAAATATATATGCACTGGTTTTGGAATTATTTTCTGCGATTGGAAGGGAGAAGTTCTAGCAACTGCAACAAATTTCATTGCTGAATGCGTTCAACCGGATGTCAAAACAGCTCGACAGACACTTTTAATTTCTCTCATGTACAATTTGAAGATATTGTAGGACTCCTGCAAGTGGTCTCAGATTTTATTTATTCTTTGGTTCACACTCCACGTATTTTTCAATGAAGTAGCTGATAAACTTGCACATTTAGCTTTTTCTTATAAAGAGAGATGTTGGATGGAGGAAGAGTTCTCCACCAAATTTCTTCTCTGATTGAGTATGATGTACTGTGATTTTGTCTATTTTGAATAAACATCAGACCATTGAATCTTCTAAAAAAAAAAGAAATATATATTGTTTTGGTGCAATACCATAAATTTGATCAGGGGGTGGATGTATCTGTCGGGGTATAGCTAGTATTTATACTGATGTGAGATATAAATATCCCTTAACCCTGTTACCTTATACCATTTTTAATTTTTTTTAGCTTTTTTTTTTGTTTTATCTATTCATTTGTATGTTGAGAATTAATTCACCTTCAACATTTTAAGTTTTTCTATTTTTTTTCATTTTGTTTAATGTGTGATATTTTATTAGACAATTCAATCTTTTAATTTTATTGTGATTAGATATATACATCCATATTATTTTTTAAATTGTATTGAGGTTGCTAACTCTACCAATGGTAGAGTACTTGGCTTTTAAGAACACTCTATTTTTTACACATAATAATTTTTTTTCCTTCTAAGATAGGAAAAAGAGCTCGTGAAAGCACAACCCATCCAGAAAAAAAAAATGAATGGAAAAAGTAGATAATCTTTTTTATGTATTTTGTGCTGTTTCGTTGGCACTTGGCAGCACAACTAGGCATATATATATATATATATATATATATATATATATATGCATTATCTTTGTCGATTTTTTTAAAAAGAATTAACATAAAAAATTACTTTTAAATCGGATAGACTACTATAAATGTAAAAACTCTTCACCCTTTTAAAATAGAAAAACTCATCAATTGATAAGAGTTCAAAGTTAAATAAAAAAAATTAATATATTTATGTAAAAAAAATTAAATACAAAATAAAAATATGTTTTATGTAAAAAAATCATATAAGCACATTTTTTTATATATTTTTGAATATTTACCAATTAATTCAATAATTGATTTCACTTAAGAATTAACTAAGTTTAGGTATAATTATATGTTTACCAAACAACTAATTCAATCAGTTTAGTAATTTTTAGTTAAAAATTAACTTTTCAATAATTAATTAACTTTTGAATACATAGCAGCAACAGAGACAGTCCTAGCTTTGATCATTCACAGGGTCATGGTCATGGGTGATTGCATGGTTGAAAACCAGCAACATCTATATATTTCTATGACTGGATTACAAATCCCTTACTGTGTCTGAGTGAGCAGAGGATATATGGCAGTTGATCGAACATCTGTGCTGTTGGGAATATTTTTTTATTACTCATGTTTGGCTTTATGAGGGATTTTTCAATATTAAATTGTAAGGAATTATTTTTGTTGCTATCTGCATATAGGGAGCACCTAAAGTGTTCGGTGGGATGCCTGTAAAATAGATAGTTAGGTTGTTTTTGAACATATTTTTGGAGTTTGATTTTTAATGATATATAGATAAAATTTTATTAGAAGAGACAATATTCATTCTAGTAATTTCTATACCTCAAAAGAATTAATCTTCCACTATAAGTTTGAAGATATCCTTAGTGTATTTTTTAAATGATTTTTTTAGGATTTTTTTTATCATGCCAAAGGTTATTAAATTGATAGAAAAAATAAAGTTGATTATACTTTTTTTACACAAAAAAATATCTCCCAACTAATAATTAACTATAAATTTCTTTTTGAGAAAGATAGGTGATTGAAGTAAGTATAATTTCTTTAAAAATGTTAAGAACACATCTTTTATCCCACTAACATATTTTATTCTATTAGTTAAAATTTATTAGAAATTATAAAAATTTGTAAACACACTATTTAACTAATAAAAAAGTTTGTTTAAAGAAGTGAGTTAAAGAATATATTACTATCATTTTTCTAATTTATTTTAATAAAATATTTTTTCAGACACACTTAGAAATTAAATCCCTATTATAATTGATAGAAATATATTGTCTGACACATTCTTTTAAACACTTTTCATCTTATTAGTTAATATTTATTAAAAATTATAAAATTTTATGGATAATACATCCTATTTAACCAATAAAAGGTATGTATTTAAAGAAGTACATTAAATAATATGCTACTAACCCTCCTTTAATTTATTTTAATAAAAAAAATTCAGATACACTCTTAGAAATTAAACCCCTATTAACTAGAAATTATAGTTAAGTTGGAAAAATTCCAAATGCATTATAAATGATGAAATTAGTTATTTTTATCCAAAACTCAATTTTCGACAGAATTTTTTAAAATATTTTGTTAATTATTTATAAATACTTAAAAATGATTTTTGTCACACATTTTGTGCATGCTTATTTGTCACCAAATTATGTAGCTGCGTTCATTGAATATGAAAAACTTTGTTGTTGATAGTGATTTTATCCTGATTTTCAAAATTAAAAGTTAATAAAAAAAATATTTTTCATTTCTATTTTATTTGATTTTTAACTTTCCAACTTAATTTTGCGTTATACCTTAAATTAAATCAGCCTATAGTTATTATAAAATATATACTATTTTAATGATTAAATGACACAATAGATGGCGTGTATCCAAAAAAAAATTCTTAACATTTATAAATAATTTTGTCTTTAAAATAACATTTATTAATAATTTTGTCATACACACAAAAATTAGACATCCCGCTATTAAAAAAAATAATACGAATTAGATGATGTGATGTTTCTAAAAGGCAAATAGTTGAATAACATAATAGACGACATTTCTTTCTATCAATGATTTTTCATCATTTTTTAAATCAAAATTTTCACATAACAAATAGAACTCAGTAGTGACAAATAAAAGATCATGACTTATTAAAACATTTACTAAAAAATTAGAATTGGCACTTGCTTAAATAACGTGAGAGCTAGGTGTGCCTCACGAGTCACTTCAAAATACTATTATTTTTCAATGGTGTCATCAGCCAACAAACAAACGGAGAGTGAACAATAACAACAAAAGAGGGCAGCTTCAACAAATACAAAGAAATCGACGCAATTATTAATAACAAGTGGGCTCACATGTGAAACACACCAAACAAAACAAAACAATGTTAGCTCGAACTGGATATTTCCCTTTACCTTTTTTGCTTATTATAAAAAAAAGTTTAAGCCCTCTTGGTAAATCAGCTTAATTAAATAATGAAAAATATCAAATGCTTTTATGCTATCAAGTTTGGTTCAATATGTTTGAAAAACCTTAAACGCTTATTTTTATCAATTTTCTGTGTAAATATTTCAATGTCTTTTGCATGAAGCTTAAATTTTTCTTTGATGTTTTGTGTTCTAAATAGTTAAAAGAAGTTTTCAACTAATCATTCACAATGATTAACCATAAATAGTTCTCCACAAAATTGCTAAAGTCGCAGCTAATTTATTTAGACCTATGATATATGTTTACTTTTCAACCACTTCGAACATTAGAATAAATTTTGTAAGAAAATTAATCAATAAAAAATTAAAATCATTTTATGCAAAAGACATGAAAAAATATATAGATTAGCACATTAAATTATTTTTCAAGTGACTAGGCACTACAGCTATAATTTTTGCACTGACACGAATATTATTATGTTTCCGGCCTTGACCTGACATTACATTGACTCGTTTGATAGTAAAGATGAATAGATGTAGGCAAATTAAAGCCATTGACAGCTATTAGTAATGCATTTCTCATGTGTTAATTAAAAATATCGGGAGATAGATTATAGTACGTAGTAATTTTTTTATAAGACTGTAATCCTATATTTTTAATTTATTTCTATCACCTCGATATAACAAAGAACAGAATGGTAGACAGTAAATTAATATCCCAATGACAAAAACTTGAATAATTATTCAAATTCACCAAAAAAAAAACTTTTAATAACTTGGCATGGATCCATGTATGATCATGCCTTTAATGGCTGATTGAATTGTTAATTTATCACGTCGATAGAATTGGCATAATTTTCGTGCAAATATTGAAAGAGAACGCTTGTTTCTCACTTCTCCAAACCACACCTAATCAGCACTTCACCCAAATTAATATATAAGTAATCTAATATAAAGTATCAACATGGTGGCTGATGATAATTAAGGTGGAAATATCAATTTATATAGTCAAAAGTATTTATTTATTAGTTATATAAAAATATTTATTCTGTACATTACACAAATTAAAATACTTGTCTAAAATACAAATGTAAAGGATAAGATATTTGTCAATATATATAAATATAAAATTTGTGGAGATGAACGATGGTTGGAGCTGAAAAGTCTAAAAATATGTGGAGGCTGCGAAAATATTTGGAATAATTTGAATTCCATGGTGAGAGAATTGTTTACCCTTATCTTTTTATAGGTCATATTTGACCTCTTCCATATTCAATGAACGTTTTTAAAATAAATATATTCAGATTTTTAAAAGATGAATAGAGATATATTTTCATCAAACAAATGAATGAATGGGTCTAAGTGAAAGGCTGAAAAGAAAAAGCGTGAAAATTATTTACAACCAACTTGCTATTACCACTAATTTTATTTTTCTACAGGACAGAATTTGCCTTTTGACTTGAAATAATTTTACTGAGTGATATGCAATGTAATGTTGCATTACATTATTGAATTCAAAGAAGTCTGCGTGTTGAAACGTCAGGTAAGGAGAGACCCAACCTTAATTGCTGCTACGTCAAGAACTGGGACCAACCTATGATAGATGGCCAAGAAAAATGAGGGTCCTCACAGTCATGTCACTCAATAACAATGATGACACTTGCAACTTGTCATCACTCATCACTTTGCCCCAGATTTGGGTACTGCTCTATGGAGGAATGGAATATAGAAGATGTAAGTACTACTACTATTCAACAGGTACATGTATGCAGTCTTACATTTATTACATCAAAGCAAATAGTCAACCAGTTTGTAAAGTATTATTATTATTATTATTTAGTTATAATTATATTTATTTTTTTTATAATAAATATCTAGGTTTAATAATTCACTCATTTTATAAAGATCAAAAACATCATATTTTACAAAAAAGAAAAAATTATAGAACCAAAATTAAAACCCGCTAATATTATAAGAATTAAAAATATGTTTAAGTCTAAATATTTTAAAAATTATATTTTATTGTGAATTATGATAGTTGATAGTGTACAAAATTATTTATTACTTATTAAAATATTATTTATTTAATAATTTTTATAGTTTATTTTGAGTAAATAATATTACACTAATTGTATAAAGACTTTGTATATTGTCATTCTAGTGTGAATGGTTATGTAAGACAAATTTATTAAATTTTATAATAATTATTTTAAAATTAATTTTTATCATATTTCTTATTGGTTGACATAATTTAATCTACTATATATTTATATAAAAAAGATATGATTTTATAGGGTGATGTGACATGATAGTTTCATATTTATTTCATCAAAAAATATTAAATGGTATTATTTAATTTAATTATTAATTTAAATTAATATTATTCTATCATGTAAATAGATTATATTTTGTTATTGATTCTATTAGAGTCATATTTAATTATTATTTTATTAAATACAGACAAATTATATTTTTAGAACTTTCATTCTTAATAACATATTTTTATTCTTAATTGATTATTTCCATCCTCTTTTAGAATTTTTAACAATAATTCTAACATTACTTAATAATATACTATAAAAATATCAATCAATTTATTTCATTTCTTTTTAGTATTTTTTAGTTAATAATATATCTTTTTTAGATAGTATGTATTAAGCTATATCATGTTTGAAATCATCTAATTAAAAATTATGAAAAAGAAAATATTAAATTAAAAAATCATATTCAAACACTAATTGATAAAAATATATTCAAATGTTAAAAGAACATTTGAAGTAATAACATTCACCTATTTGGAATAAGTTTTTAGTTTAAATCAGTTTTTCCTTATTTATTCAATTAAATAAAATTTTCATATTTCAAATTAACTTATTTGATTAATGTTGAAGTTTTTTCAATTAACAATATATGAATTTATTAATGTGAAAATATAAAATAAAATTAACGGGGGACACATTTATGAAGCCCAATTAACATTTATGCAGATACAAAAGACACAGATATGGTAAGATTTGGTTTCCCATTTGGTCGACTTGGTCATGGAAAAGAAAAGGAAAATCCAAGACTCAAAAACTCAAATAGAAGCTACTAATAACAAGTATCCGCGGAAACAAAAATCACGTTGGCGGGTCTCTCTCCTTCCTCCTAACTCAAATAGATGCTAAGACTTTTTATTTCTTGTTTTCATTATTGATTATCCTTTTCACAGCCACGCTTTCTTTGCTTTCACTGATTATCACCCTCCCCTTCCTATTGGTTCCTCTTTTCTTATTTTTAATTAATCTTTCTCGTCAAGTCTTAGATTTTTTTGTTTGCTCTCTCTCTCTCTCTCTCTCTCTACTTCGTGCTAATTTCTGTGGGTATGGAACACATATTATTTATGTGGTAGAGATCGAGGGTCGACCGTGCTGAAAAGAGAGATTGAACGCATGCTACTTTTTCCCCTCCAAAGAGATTGCTTTATCTATGGTAGAGCTGCTTAATGTTAAATTCGTGGTGATTTTGCTGCTTTAAGAACTCGGAAACCATTGGCTAGCTAGCATTCTGTATCTGATCGGTTCAAGGGAAAAGAAAAGGACTTGCGCTTCTGCAGAATTCTTTCTCTGTAAGTTTGCCTCTTAATTATCCTATGTATCCTTTTCTATTCTATGGCGTTACTTTAGTTTAAACCTTCTTTAGTATTTCATTCTTAGGTTTAAACTTTAAAAACTCGATCTGCATGTTCCGTATCATATAACCGCGCGCATGGGTATCGCACAAGAGAAATTATAAGATGATGATCCGGAGGATTAATTAGTATGGTCTCCATCGGTTAAATTTCATGGGACATATATAATCAAGTTTTAATAAAAAAACTTAAAAATTTAAAATTTCAGTTTAATGAAGATTGATCAAGACCACAATCACATGATAATCTTAGAATATTTAATAATTTATTGTCTAATAGGTGAATGGAACCATCATCTATGGTTAATTTTTCACATTAAAATTATAAACTGTGTTTTAGGATTCTAACTCTTTTTAGTTAAATTGGTCTTAATCCAGTATCCTTAAAAACAATTATCTTGAAACTCATATCTTGTTCTGGATAATTTTATTTTTATAGATTTTGAGACATGGCTCATTTAGTGTCTATAAGAAAACATAAAGACAAAATATTCATATCAAAAGTCAATACGAGAATAGCAATTCCATGTCAGACTCCATATCTATCAAAAGTTCATTAGTGTTTTGATATGTACTGATAAATGAGAATCAAATATCATTTTTGCGTTCATTTAAAGCTCTTTTTCCATTTTAATTTCATTGTACCTTTCTCGTTTTTTTTCGGAACATTTTGAATTCAAATTGCATAAGAAAAATTAAGAATTCACGTTGCTTAACGACAAGTTGATCCAAACAATAGGAAGAAATAATGGGTCAAAAAGGAAGATTTCAATCCGGAATATAATATTTGTTTCTCTTGTGTATATTGAGCAAATATAGTAAGATATGTTGCATGCTTCTTATTCAATGTTATTTGAAGATTGAAAGTCCACTGCTTCCGACATTTCAATTTAGATTTAGGACATATTTATTTTCGACATTATGAGTGAAATTGATTTAGTCAAACATCTCAACTACTTTCAATCATTTAAAAATAAATTTATAAAAATCAAATCTACTCAACTTTAAGAAAAATGAATTCTTAAGTGATGAACATTGGTGCAATTTTACTTTACATTTAAATGGCTTTTTATTCTTATAAATATAATCTATTTATTTTTAGTTCTTAAATTTTTTTACTAAATTCATTTCTAGATATTAAAATTTAAAATAAAAAGATTTTTCACCACTTAAAAAACGACAACAACTTGCATTTAAAGATTGTAAAAAACAGAAATATTCAGCAGCTTGTGAATCAGATTCACAAATTAGCTGCTGAATATTTTTGGCTCTCCAGCTGATCAAGGATGGAGACATTTATTTTCATCCTGATCAGTCTCTTATAAATGGCATTCGTGAGTTCATGCACATCTATAGGGAAGGCAATTAGTGTGCCAAGACTGGATCATCTTCGTCAGACAATATCCAGTTCTGGAATTTTTGTCCTTCGTCTCTTAGATCTATTTGTTTAGCAGATGCTTTGAGTATGTGTTGGCCTCGAGGCTCAGCTTTCTTCTCTTGTCTGTTACTTTTCCTATGTATCGAAAAAAATCCATCACACATGTACAATTAGTTGGGTACCAACTAGAAGTCTCAAATCCCAATACGTAATAATTATACAAAACAATATATGTCATGTAATTAATAAGTAGTGGCATTTATGAAGATTAAAATCATAAAAAATAAATTAAAATCACATAAGTCCCACATAAATCCATCATTACTTTCATATTTTTGAGTTTTGAGATGAATATTTTTATTTGTTGCTGTACCTTATAATGTTGGGTATCATCTTTGAAGTCAGCAGTTTGGCCAGTTGTTTTTATATTTTTTCAATACATGGATAGTTGTTTAATATTTCACACTAGTATTTATTCTTTTAATTAGTATGGATAATTTTGTATTGACTAGCTTAATTTTCTTTTTTTTTTTCTTTTCCGGCTCTAATGTGTAGCTCTGGGACACTCCTAATGATAACTGATATTGGTGAAGGGGAAGAGTTACAAAATCCCCGCTCCTTTAAGGTACATAAATATAATTGAATTTCACTATTATGTTTACTGGCGATGTTTTCGAAATTTTATACTTTCAATACCAATTATTATTATTTTCTTAAAAACTAAACTTGGATATATATTAGAACTAACCAATCTACTAATCGGAATTCATGTTAACAGGTGCATAGTAAAATCTGCACAGAACTCGCAAAATTAGTGGATAGAATCTCAAGAATAGTTCCAGACATAGAGGCGGCAAGGCCAGGATTCTCATCAGGAATAGAGTCTCTGTGTTTGCTGAACAATGCAATTGATAAAGCTAAACTACTTCTGCTACATTGCTCTGAATGTAGCAAACTCTACCTGGTGTGTACTCCATTTTATTAAAAAAATAAATAAATTATACTATTTCCTATCTTAATTATAAGAAGAAAATTATACTTCACACTTATTAAAAAAATTAATTATTTTTATTAAATTATGTTATTTTTAATTAAAAAATAAATAACTTTCTTAAATTATTCTTTATTAGAATCTGATATCAAACATATTTTTTTTTTACCTTATTAAATGAAGAATATTTTAGGGAGAATCTCATTAAATATAATATAAGTAATCAAGATTTATTTATATTTAAAATAAAAAATAAGAAATTTTTATTGCCTATATTCGAGACAGAAATATCTAAAACTAGCTAAGGTAGAGAAATGCTAATAAAACATTCTCTAACATATTTTTTTAAACATATTCTTTATTATTATTGGTTAAAATTATTAAAAATCACAAAATTCTGCTATTCTTACCTCTTATCTAACGAGTCTCATACACGACTTTACAACTTCTAATTAATTTAACTAAGAATAAAAAGTGTGTTGCTACTGTTTCTCCCAAGCTTATAAGCTACGAGTCTATGACAATAAGCAACTAAAAATATGTATGATCTAATCCCTTATCAGTGGATTATACTTACAGGTTGCATGATACTGATGATAGTTTCGTTGGTTTTAATATTTCTTTCAGGCTGTGACAGGGGATACAGTACTCTCAAGATGCCTAAAGGCAACAAGATCATTAGAGAAGAGCTTAATCCAAATTCAGGATATGGTTCCTGTTATGTTGGCTGTAGAGGTTAGCTAAGTTATATTCTGTATTTTCATTTTCCTTCCTGATGCTATTGAATTATTACGATTCTTTTAACCGCATCAAGCTATCAGATTAAATGGTGATTTGTTTGTTGACACTGAAATATGGCTCGCAGGTTTCTAGAATAATTCATGATCTTGAGTGTACGAGATTTGTTCTGGACCCTAATGAAGAAGAGGCTGGGAGGTTTGTGAGAGAGTTGCTTACTTTAACCTCAGATTCAGTTGATGATTCTGAAGTTAAAGCTCTCCAGTTTGCAGCATCTCGATTGAATATAACATCCCCAAAAGCCATCATAATAGAACAACGATCTATTAGGAAGTTGCTAGAAAAACTTGGACCAAATGACCTCAAAAAGAAGAATATACTGAGATATCTTCTGCATCTACTGAAAAGGCATGGAAAGCTCATGGTGGGAGAACATGTGGAGAAGCTCTATTCTCGTTCTGAGGAACAAGCTGCAACTGAGAACTCGAGTCACGGTTCTCTACGAAGCAACCATGTTGAATCAGACTCAAGCATGAACTATGGTCAGTATAAAACTCACACCAATGAGTTAAGTGGAGTTGCACCCCTTGAGGAGTATTATAAGTGCCCAATATCCTCAAGGTTGATGTATGATCCTGTTATCATTGAGTCAGGAGTAACATATGAAAGGATCTGGATAAAAAAGTGGTTTGATGAGGGTAATGACATATGCCCCAAAACAAGAAAGAAACTAGTCAATATGGGATTAACTCCAAACATGGCCATGAAAGACTTGATATCAGAGTGGTGCAAAAATAATGGAGTCTCCATTCCAGACCCTAGTAGGCATGCAGAAGATATTCGCACATGGGAAACTTCAAACACTTCCATTAACAGTTTAGCAAGCTATTTCAATGATTTCACCGCACCGGTGGATCTTAGTAACATGTCAATTGGGTCATTGGATACTAGTTTTAGTTCAGATGCCTCACATTGTAAGACCACAAGTGGCTCAAATTTGATGCAGACCAAGAGCCGTGACAATTCTCACAAACATCAGGCTCATACAGAGATACATGATACTGATTTGATGCTCTTGCCTCAACTCTCTGATCTTCAATGGGATTCTCAATGCAAGGTCATTCAAGATCTGAAAGATCATTTGAAAAGCAATAGCCAAGCTTTTGTTTCTGTATCAGCAGAGAATTTCATAGAACCACTCGTGAGGTTTCTGAGCAATGCATATGATCTGCGTGATGTTCAAGTGCTGAGAGCCGGAAGTCAGCTTCTGTTGGAGTTTGTGAACAACTGCAGGCATGATTTCTTTTCCCCTTTCCCAATTTTGTTCTTTGCATATTGCTTACTTGCTTACATTTTTCTATTTTCATTTCACAGTTATGTTTTGTCTAAATTAATTGACATCTATCCTTTAAACTAATATTCACTTGCAAATGTGGTCTTTCTAATGTTCAAAACTCGTTTTGGTTGTCTGACTCATTGTTTCAGTTCTTCCCATTTAAATATTTGGAGATTGTTCAAACATATTTCATTTTTTTTCCTGTCTTAAAATTAATTGTGTTGTCGCTTTATCCGTGCCCCTGCTTTTGATATTAGAATGACTCTTCTTTTGTGATTTTCTTGCAGAAATGGTAAGACTAATTTGAGTGAAGATACTTTCATTATGTTGGCAAGTTTTCTCGATTCAGAAGTGATAGGAGAAACTCTTGCCATAATGGAAGAACTGTCAGGATATGGGTTTGGTAAAACTAAAATTGCAGCATCTAGTGCTCTCAGTTCTATTCTAAACATGCTTGATTCCGAAAACAAAGGTTTCCAACAGCAAGCTATTAGAATAATGTACAACTTGTCCTTCAGTGGTGAAGTTTGTCACCGCATGCTATCTCTCAGGTGCATCCCAAAATTGCTGCCATTTTTTAAAGACAGAACCCTTTTGAGATACTGTATATATATATTGAAAAATCTCTGTGACACGGAAGAGGGTAGGAAATCTGTTTCTGAAACAAAGGGATGCATATCTTCTGTTGCTGAAATACTTGAGACAGGCAATAACGAGGAACAAGAACATGCGTTGGCTGTTCTAGTTTCTCTATGTTCTCAACATGTGGATTATTGTAAGTTGATAATGCGTGAGCATGAGGAAATCATGGGCTCTCTTTTCTATATCTCACAGAATGGAAATGACAAAGGAAAGGAAAGTGCGTTGGAATTGTTCTATCTTTTGAAAGATGTTGACATTGCTGTGAATAAAAATTGTCCTGAGCCAAATATCAACAACTCTTGTCGAGATTCTAACAGTCACGACCGTGAAGAAAAAAAGCCATTAAAAAGATCCACGTTTCTGAAGAAACTATCACAGTTCTCAAAGTCCAGTTCTCATGCAACAAAATCCAAAAGATGACAATGAATTCCTCTGCATTTCAACCCACAGTAACAACCTTGCGATCTTATTATAGGTTTTGCCTTTTCTAGCACTTATTTGCGGCATTTTTAGCTTTGAAGATTCATTTGCAAATCATCTGCTACTTAATTTTGCAGTATAACAACAGGTAGTATGAGGATGTATAGTTGTGCTTTATGAGTTTTGACATTCCGATTTAGGGCTTGTTAATTGTTAAGGAAGTAGACAGTTTTTGTGATTTCTCTTTTCCTTCATACTAGGTAGACCAATTACACATTTCTTGTTTATTCTCATTGTGTATATATTTAACACTTCACAGTATTTGGCTATTACTGTAAAATAGATATTGGTGTAATAAAGGTGTTTGCCAATATTATTTTTACTTATCTTCATTTGATCCTGGTAGTTGTTGAAACTTGAAACCATGGGTGTGTTTTGCTGAATCTGTCGACTTCACCCCCCCCTTTTCAGTTTAAGATGTTGTTGCTCAAATAATCAACCCATATAATTTTAAAAACTAAAATGGCTTACCATCAATGCAAACAGCCAAGCAGATTGTACAAGAGTTATGGTTGGCTGTGATCCATCAGCAGCCTCAGTTATGAAAATATCTTCCAGTTATCAAATCGGATTATCCAATAAACCTGACAATTTAAATTAAATCAATTGACTATCATTTTTTTAAAATTGACTATTATTAATTAAATCAATTGACTGTCGTTTTTTTAAAAAATTGGGACCACTAGCATGTTGTCACCAAAAGTAAAACTCTAATATTTTCTTAAAAAAATGTTAGAGGAAAGATTAAAATCGTGATTCTTGAAATAAAAAAAACATATTTTTACGGCTACACTTAAGTGTTCATTTAAATATTTAATACAAAATATGACATTAATATAAGTTTTATGTGAAAATAGTTAAAAATTCAAACTTTTTTTTTTAATTTATTATATTTTTATAATATTATATATTATCTTTTAAAATATAATATATTAGATTAAATTTTATTTTCATATAAATTAGAATATGTATATTTATATAAGTTTTATTTTTATTTTATATATTATATTTATTTTTTAAAATAATACTTATGATTTAGTGACACTATTTTTTTTTTATCTATATTAAGATATTCATGTTATTTATTGTGATATAGATTAAAAATAATATCAATAAATCACACACATAAATATTTTTAAAAATAAAAAATACTAACATTTTATTTAATTACGTATCTTTACTATATAATTTAATTTTTTTAAAAAAATTGCATACCTTATTAAATAAAATTAAATATAAATAAAAATTATTATTATAATAAATAATAAAATATCTTAATATAAGTAAAAAAAATTCTCATTAAATCACATATAAATATTTAAAAAGATAATAAAATACTGTCATTTTATAAAATTCTAATTTATATAAAAAAATTTACATCAAAGATAAAATTTATTATATATTTACTCTATAAAATAAATTTTAAATATAAAATTAAATATTTTATAAACAGGCAATAAGTGGAAAAAAATTATTTGATTTTATTAAAATCTAATGATCCAATTCAAATTAACCCAATTTTAATTAATTTGATTCAGTTCGAATTCGCAAAAGAAATTCAAAAATCAAACTAAAGTAATCTAATAAAATATAATTAGTTAAGATTTAATTTTATCCTAAACCCAAACCACTCCAACCCATAAACAACCCTAATACCTTCAACTAGATTTATAAAACTTGCTCTAAACTTTAAAATAAATAAAAAAATCCTTCCAGAAAGCTACTGTTGAAGCTTCTGGTGGGGGGTGGGCTTGGGAGCGGGAGGGGAGGGGGTAGTCTTGGTTAGTAATTGAGTGTTGTTTAAACCCATCAAGATGGCATCCTAAGATTTATTTGTAATAAACTAGAAACACAATACATAGACCAACCAAAACCCAACCAGGGATTCGATTGATTAGCTATAACTACCAAGGAAATACCGGTTGAAGAAGTAATAAAAATGATATTTAGCTCTGGCCGAACGCGTGTATATAGAGTCACCTGCATAGTTGGATGACAACCAAATGATCATCTAAGGAAAAAGACAATAAAAATAATACATACAACTGAAAATTCACTATTGAAAAAAAAAATTATCGGTGAGAAATACCATGCGACTTTATATTATAAAACTGAAGATTCACTAAACTTACTTTTAGTTACAGGGCTATGAAACAGCATAAAGTTAAATTCCATAATCAATAACTAACAACACAATGGGAAAATACTAAAGACTGCGTAGCTAAGATCTCAGTTGCATGCCCACCAGGCCTGATGTGCCTAGCAAATTATATATATATGATACAAACCAGCAGACGATCCAGTGTCATTGGTCTCATTCACAGGCTGGTTTGGTATCAATGCTGCTCCAGCAGATGATCCAGTGCCATCGGTCTCATTCACAGGCTGGTTTGGTATCAAAGCTGCTCAAGCATATGGCAAAGGCTTGGAAGGCAGAGAGTGGATAACGGTAATCCATTGTAAATATGTCTTTTCCAATCTTTCCAAACTGCAAGATTACCTTTTCTTGTTCTGCAGCAGAAACATTATGAGATGGATCAACAGCAGCCACAAGTTGAAAGTTTTTAACAGAAGCCACTGTAACACGACCGTTGAAGTTTAGGCACCAGCATTGCAGTTGCTCATGCCATCTAGGAGCCTTATTTTTAAGTACAAGAGGCTCAGCTGAGTCTTGGCTCTGTACTGGTAGTAGCTCTGGGAGGCTTGCATTGTCTAGATCTCTAATTGGACCTTTTCCTTTCAGTGCTGGTGAGGGAGAAAAAGGCTCGTCAATGATTTGAGGAAAAGATGTAGGAGTTGGAGCATTGCCCCCTTCCTGAACAGCTGAGACAGATATGGAGTTCATGGTGCAGTGCATTCTCCTTGGCCCTCTTGCACGGAGAACATTCAACTCATAGGCAATGGTGCTTACAACATAGTTACATGCTGGAACTCTAGGAGATACCTGCTTAGAATGAAATCTCCTACTAGATCTATTATCTGGTTGAATTGCAGCTCCTTGTGGGGGTTGGCTGTCATAAATAGTGAACTTGGTACCCAAAAAATTAGACCTGTCAAAGTTTGTCATAAAGTTGCAGATATGGTAAGGAGCAAGATGAAAAATAAAAAAGAAGGCAAGTTTCAATCAAACTAAAACTTGCCTGAGTTTTCCAACATATGTGTTGCTGGAGCGAAAAAAATCATCTGCAACCAAAGATATGACGAAGTCTGTGCCTGTTGCCCTTCTTACCTTTTTGGCAGCTAATAACAACTTATCAGTCTCATTCTCCGCTGCATAATTAACATCAAAACAATACAATTTCTCAAATATCATTACAAAAACAAAAGGTTCACTTTTGGTAAATCCAAATTATCCAAATTTCCCCTTATTCAAATAGCTTTTATATATTCTGCTTCCCAATATGTATGTGGGTGTGTGAATACCAAGTAATCCATTTGAGCAAAGAGTTCCAAAGATAATGATGATGATGATGATGACCATTGTGTATAAATGAGTTTAATAATACATAAAGAATCTAACATATTTAGAGCAAGAAGCTTGCAGTTCAATTGTTCATTCCAATTTTTGGAGTAATTTAAAAATGAGAAATATGAGGGCCCTTTTTCCACTTGAAAAGAAATGGCATGCATCTGCAATGAAACAGCATAACAAACTTACATGGTACCAGGCCAATGTACAATAGATATGTTGAAGTTTCTCTGTTCCTCCTGATAAAGCACTGTATTGGAGAATCACGAGGACCAGGCTATTCATACACAAGAGAAACATAACATAAGAAACAGAAATCCCCATAGGGAAACAAGAAAAAAGCTGGGAATTCTTGCTCCCATTGGACCATTTGTATCTATATGCATTAGGATCCCGATTCATGGATCTCTCCATTCAAGAAATAAAAATAAGAGGATCGAACCATTTCTTCTAATTGTTTTTCAAAGTGGATAAATGTTGGTTGATCGTATATTTCATTATAGTTCGATGATTCAAAGTATCATTTCCTATTTGACACCTTTGAATTCCATATTCGAAATTGGGCAACACAAGGGGTGAAGAATGTATCACCTGCTTCAACGAAATAGGAAATGTGAGCCTTCCACATTGTTCAGGAGTCTTAACAATCTCTTTCGTAACAGCCCTCCATGATTTACAAACCGAACCACAGTAAACAACAACAGCACGTGCAGGCCAAGTAGTCTCACTATCTTCCACCCTCCTTATTATGTCCAGAAGCAATTCAGGCGGTAAATTTGCCCACTGCCCTTGCTGAATAGGTTCAAGTGAAGTTAGAATGACATCAGGAGCAACATGTGACTTTGTCCGACCGTTCCAACGCCTGCTCTCGACACCTCGCCTTGACATGCTACCAATCCCATCCCTCATCTCCTTTAGTTCCCTTACTATGCTTTTCAACGACATTTTCCCACAGCATATCAATCTTCCTTACACCACAAAACTGCAATCACCTAAACAAAATCCAAATAACTCTCCACTCAGAAGGATAACAAAATAAGCCTATGTATCACAATGTCACCTTTTCAATTTTTCAGACACCAACAATTGCTCTTAACACAGCATAATGCATTCAAACCATAACTAAACTAATTCCAGCTCAAAACACATTCATAAATCATAGCCCATTAATTACAAGGCTTGCCCTAATTTCTCATAAGGTTAATATAAAAAAGTAATAGAACTAAGGAAAAGCCTGATTTTTCCTCTCCCTCCCCAAAAATATTAAATTTTTTAAAATTAAAAAACAAAGCGAAGACTCTATTGCAGACACTGTGTCCTCAGCGATCTATAAATTCTCAGAATAAACCGGAACGCAGAATGCCGAAGCATAAATTTATTTTTCTAAGGGGTAAAAAAAGAAAAGAGAAAGAAAGAACCAAGACCTGAAAAATTGAAGCGAACAAGGAAAAGACGAATCGCACCAAATCATCTAAGAAATTTCTGGCTTCGACGAGAGAGAAGAGAAACAATGAGAAAGGAAAGTTCTAGAAGCCGGATCCATAAAACGACGAGAAGAACCGAATCAGAGAAAGCGAGAGAGAGATCACGTCGTTTTGAACGCTACGACGAAGAAGAAGGTGAGGGAGATGGAGGAGGCGTGGGAAGGTATATTCCGGAGCGGAGTCTCCGCCACCCGCACCGCCGCGAAAAAGCTATCTCCGGGACCGGAATGGTGTGACACGAATCGGATCCAACCTTTTTATGTTAAATCTTATTTTAGTAACGTTGCTATTGCTTGCTGCAGAAAGCGAAGCGTCATTTATTGGAGCGAATCCAGTGCCTCCACCCACACTGCTCCCTATTTCTTATATCTGGACACGTGGCACTCGTCTTTCTTGTGATCTTAGTTATAACGAAATCGTTGATCCAAGACTTTAATTCGGGTTACCCTATCAACGTTGCTGTGTTATCTCGTTGGAAATAAATCATATCCACTCACCAAACTTTTACTTTACGCTAATTTTGTGCGCAAGTCATAACATAACAAATGCCATCACAACACACTTGATGAGAATAAATAACTATATTATATTTATTAACAAAAAACGAAAGTTTTAGGTTTTAGATGATATTTTGTTAAACATTATTTGTTTTTTTAACTAGAATTTAACTAAGTGCTTTAATTGATCTAACGGAATAAAAGCGCTAGTATTCCGTAAATAAGCTTTGATGGTTATCGGCTCAATAAAACATTATCATTCTCCTATTCATTATAAATGTATCACTATTATATAGAAATTTTAAAATTATTAATTAAAACATATCTTGAAATATTTGAGATGTATCCAATAATGTTCGTATCAAATATCAAATAAATATCGATTAAAATAGTCATTTTAAAGTATCGGGGTTTCATTATTATTCATAAAAGCAAAATTCTATCTCCTTTTGAGATAAACAGATACGAAATTAGCTTTCAAATCTTAATATTCAAACTAGATTCCTTATGTTGCTTGTATTTATAAGTTACGATAAATTACACTTGTAGTTTCATTTTATCATTTTAAAATTTATAATTCCCTGTCTAGGAGAAATAAAATGTGCTATTAGAAATCTATTTTAACGTGAAGAAACTTTTTTAATAATGATGGTTAATGATAAACAAATGTACGATTGTTTATGATAAAAAAAGTAATTTTAATACTATCTCAAAAAGTAATTTTCTTTCTAGAGATATATATATCTCTTGTCATTATAATTTTTTCAAATGGTTCAAAATTAAATAAATTTAATCCTAATGTTATTTTTTCATTTAAAATCCTTAAAAAATTAAAAAAAACAAAAATTATCAAATAGAGGAGTCGAAGTATTAAAATTTTCGTATAACTCATTGGTTTATCCCAGTGTTTTTTAATCACTTACTTTTTACCTCCGTTAGCAGCTAAATGATCATACCTTGTAATTGTACCAATTAGATACGAGAGAATAAACAAGAAGAACAAGAGAATTTTCAGCTAGAACCCTAGTCTTAGTAATGTAAATTTGTTAACTGTGTAAAGCACGCACAGCTGGATATTAGTGGCTTGCATTCACAAATAAGAATATGCAAAGTAAGCTTTAATGCTGGTTTCTCTCGCCATAAAAAAATTAAGAAACTAAAAAAAATGAAAGAGTCAAGCCATATATAGTATTGGTGGTGACTGGTGAGTGGGGTGACTCAACAATCGAATGATAATAAACATAGACGTGCGTATATAGAAAACCACTAGAAAGGGGACCAACGTTAAACACGATTAATGATGAAATAAATTGGAATTTTAAATCCTTAAAAGGCTTGATTGTATTGGTCTTTTTAGTTTAAATTATGTGAAACTTTGGTCTTTTAGTTTTTTTTAGTTGACCAAGTTCTTCTATTTTTTAAAATTAAACAAATTAGATTCCTTTATCAAATTTCTTCTATGACGCTCAAATTCTCAAATTTTACACAAATTGAATTGATGTATTTTCAAACTTTATTTTACTAAAAAATATATATATCAAAACTTCAAATTTTGCTTAATGTATAAATTCAATTTTATTAAATTTTCACTAAATATTTTACTTGTCAATTTTAAACTTATTTTATATCATAAATTTATAAAGAAATATTTAAATTAAAATTAATAATTTTAGAGAAAAATAATCAAAATTCACATTTATTCAAATTTATAAATAAAAAACTTAATTAACTTGAAAAAGACAAAACGACCTATAATCTAAATTAATGATAAAACGGAAGAAGTATGGGACAAAGAAAGGAGCGGGGAGGGGGAGTATTAAATACGATGTTGAAAGAATGAATGTTCATTTTAGGTTTTACTAATATGAACTACATTGGTACATCACTACTTATTTGTTTTTAGTTTTAGTTGAATTTCATGGGATAATGCAAGATATATAGCATCGATCAAAATACTAACTTTTATCCTTGTAATAGATAACAAAGTAAAAATAAGAATTAATATAATATAAAATTCATTTGATAGAGATTACAATTCTCCTTTAAACATTTAATGCTACATGCTGAAACTTCAAATTTAAAATCGCTAATAAGGTGAGAACAAGTATTATGTTTTTATATATAAAAGTTTAGGTCATTTATGTTTTTAGAAGTTCACCAAAATCAAAATAAGTCTTAAAGTTGAAATAATATTTACATGAGTACTTACATATTATTTATTATTATAAGATTCTTATATTAACAGCGGGTATTGAACATACGTCTTTTAAATATGACTTCATTTTTTATTAACTAGATGATTCTTTGTGGGTTAAGAACAATTTCTTATTATTTGATGTATTTAATAGGTGATATAAAAAAAATATAAATTTTAGCATTATTAATAAGCTCGTATCATAATTTTAATAAAATATCATTTATTAATTGATTTCTTATCCATTAAAAAAAAAAGCCAGTGATATGATATGACGTGAATTGGTTCAAGGAGTAGTGAACAAGAAGAGGAGGAGCGTGGGGTTGTTGGTTGGACGTTGGAGGAAGCAGAACAGAGCAGAAGAACACACTTCCCACTTGCACGTGCTGCGTCTCCACTGTCCTATCTTGGACATTTATCTTCTATCTATTACTCAAAGAAGCATGGTCTCATTTCTCACTTTGTGTCTCTTTGGATATTACTCATAAGTTTTTTTTAGAGCTTCTTTATTTTTTATGTCGTGTGTTAATATTTTATAAATTTTTAAACATAATGGCTTTTTTTGCAATTTATTTTTTTACATGTTCATGAATTATCACTTGAACATTATGGTGTTCAAGATAGAAGCTTCCTCCTAGTGGTGGGGCTAGTTCAAATTCAGTACTCATGTTTGAAAGGAGTAGCTGGCATGATCTTTTTCTTTTCTCTCCACTGTACTCTTTCCTTTTTCTTAAAAAAAAAAGAAAAAAAAAAAGAGAGTGAGTGGATAATATTTATTCTTCTTCAGTTGCAATTTTATATTGCGTTTTAACTTTCATTTCATCCACTTTCGGCAATGTGTTGTTGCTAATATGTCCGGAAATTAATACCTACAATGATAATACTTGTCTTTATGTTTTAAGGCAAATTTCCACTCTAATAATCCTGTTTCGTAAATCCCTTACATGTCTATTAAGAAATGATTGCTAGTACAGAATGAAAATTGATTTAAACCCTTATAATTGAAGCGATTTAATTAGTTTGATCATTTTTATGTAGTGGAGAGATTAACTTTTTACTATCCAGTGAAAAATATTTTTGGCGTTTCATGAAAAATAAAACCTTTATTATTAATATTTTACCAACCCAATACCAACAAATATTTCAATAAAACTAAAAAAATATGATATTTATTTTACATCAATAAAATAATATTTTGGCTCTTCAAGAAAGAATATGATATTCATTTCTTTCTATTATTTTAATACCTGCATCTTAGCTATCTTTTTTACGTACTAGTTTCATCCATTTTGTTATAAAAAAATTATCTATCATATCACGTGTCGAGATTTTGTAATGGTAATATCTGATTCTTAATTAACTTGTTTTCCATGCTTTTGTTTTGGTGCCAAAATGTCTGTACATTGTCCTGTATAATAGTTATATGGAGACACTCAATTTATGATTTTTTTTAAGAGAGGTACAATCTATTCATAAACCTAGAAGTACTAATGGATCAATATTATATATATACGATATAGTATAGTTATAATTTATTCTGAAAAATTGGATTCAACTTAATTAGATTTTTTATTATTAATTATATTACAAGCTAAACTAGTTTAGTTAATTCTTAATTTAATTATAATAATTATACTAATGAACTCTTCGATCAATTATATGGTTAAACAAAAAAAAATAAAAATTCTGGATGGGGTATCAGCTTAACGTCTAGCATTATCATTTCTCAATTAGTTTACAAGACATGTGTTTTTATCTTCCCTTATAATGTGGAATAGATTTTCTATATACATTTACAATTACCTATCAGTCTTAAACCAAACCAAGTGTAACAATTATAAAAGTAATTATAAAAATAACTACAGTGGTCTTAATCATTTATAAACAATTTTTGTGTTGGAAAATACTAAATGATAAAAAAGAGATCATCACCACTCACTAGTTATGACTCATGACATCAAAACGTGGCTCAGATGAGGAAATTTTCATCCATAGCGAGGATCCTCACAGATTCACCAAGCCAAGTAAGTACTAAGTAGTAACCGTTGAGATTTTCACCCCCTCCTTGACCTTGTACTGAGATGAGATCATGTACTTGTTTTTTTCTCTCTAGATTCTTCAATGAATCAATGAGCCAGGTGATGTAACCTGTAAGAAGCAACTCAGGTAGTGTCCATTGCATTACTTTTCCACGATTTTGGTACCCTACTGTCAAACACTGACACTCTGGCACGCCACTTCAGTAACCTCTATAGATTTGGTTACATGAATGAACCGTGAAGGTTTTCTAGGAGGAGTTTAAATAAGATCAGAGGAGAGACAGATATATTTTGATTTTTTTTAAGATTTAAATATGTTTTTTTTCTCTCTCTGAAGAATACTCAATTTTTGTGATTACTCATTGAAAAATAAATTCTTTTTGGTTGTTCCTTGCAATTTAAATTTCTGTTTCTATTCCTTACGTACCTTACCATTATGTTCTGTCGGATGATTGCTAAGGTGTCTCAACTTTTTAAATATGTTATAGTTATAAATACAGTAGAAAATGTTATTATTTTACATCATTTATAATATAACTCATAAAAATTTCTTCCGTCGAAATAATAACGTTTTCTACGTTAGTTATAGTTAGTTCAAAAAGTAGAAAAAATTGTTTTTTTTTTAGATGTGAAGATTTGATGTATTCTTTTAATGGACATGCCAATTATCATTTGAAGGAATTCGATGATTAAAAATAAAGATAATTTTTTAAAACTGTAGGGAGTGATCATAACGGTGAATTTTTTCCGGAAACAATCATAAAATTTAAGTATTTTTCAGAGATAAAAATGTATTTAAGTTATTTTTAAAAATTAAAATAAAATTGAAGAGCAGACAAATAAGGAAAGACCGAAAGAGAGAGAAAAAGAAATAGGTTCCAAAGCTCAATTTTAATTAGGTTATTATTCTTTCTTTGGTCAATGACTTCACGGAAAATAAAATATTATTCATTATTAATGGATAAAAGTTTAGAGGAATGAATATAATTTTATTTTTCTAGAGTATTTATTTTGATGTTTTGGATTGGGCGAACGAATTAGATTGGTGGGCTTCTTTTGTTTCTGTCGTACTGAACAAGTGAAAAGTGGCACGCCGTGAGGCACAGTTCACATGGTGTTGGACCCCCCAGTTTGTGGGTTGGGCTACAAAACATGTAATTTGTAATCTTTGTTCAGAACTGTGCCCAACCCATCTAGTGTCCCAGTAACCCACCACTTTCTTACCTCTTTATCTCTCCACAACAACAATATAACTAATGTTTAAATTATTCTGTAAGTATTTTTATGTTTTACAAAAATTTAAAAATTTAATAACTGAGTTTTATTTTTTATTTATTTATTTGAATCCGTATATCTAGTTTACCACTGGAGCATCATTATCTTATACTTAATAAGTTGCATCTAGGCATCTAAGTAAAAGTTTTTGAATTCATAGGGATAGGGTGTTAATTAAAAGTTTCAAAATATATTTTAATTTTTTTGGCTGTATTGTTGACTTAGCGTTATCATGCAATTGGTTAAGGTCCTTTTTTTTTTTTATAACTGAGAAGATTATCACCATTAAATTCTTTATTCTTTTTTAAAAAATATTGTAAAATAAATTTAGGGACTGCATGTCATGGAGTTGCAACAGTAACTGCAGACAATTCGTTGCACCCTAACCTAGTACATGAGAAAAATGAATTTTTATAATTTTGATTTTCAAAGCAAGAAGTATTTGTAAACTGTCCTGTTTCAAAATAATTTGGAAGATCATCATCTCAAAGTCTATTATGGGTGGCATAATTAAATTGGGCAATAGGCATTAAACATAGAAGCAGAGATTATGACGCAATTTCTTTTCCCGCCGAGTGACATTTCTAATGCTATTCATTTGGAAGTGTTGGAGCTTTCTACAGGGCATATCTTATTGGCTCATTCATTTGAAAACATTTTTATTTGGTTTTAGCTTTTAAATTATTGTTTGTTTGCATGTCATTTCAACAGAAACTCTATAGTTTTTTCTTTTTGTTTTTACTTCACAAGGTTTCCTACCCAATTCAAATAATTTTTACTTCACAAGTTTTTTCTTTTTGTTAACACAAGCTTGTCATTAATAAACTCAATACTTGACAATAAAGACAAAACAAAGGGTTAATTAAATATGTACAAAAATATTATTGACTCTTTAGATAAAAATGTTTTATGGATAATAAAACTTAAATGAACTACGTTTTTTGTATTTATTTCAATTAAAATTAAAGTTTAATCTTAGTAACTCATTTAATAAAAGTTTTCCAATGTGATTCAGCATATAAAATAAAATAAAAGTCTTCCTTAACACCAAAGTCAAATTTTAGTTAAAGAAACATAATTTTTTTTAGTTAACTACAATGATAAGTTTCTATGGGATATTTGTATATTATTTTTGGTAAATATCACATGTATTTTTTATGAGAGATAATTATGTTTGAGCTTAATACTTATGAATCAAACTTGAGATTAATAAGTTAGAACAACATTTATAAAAAAAATATTAATTATATAAAAAGTAATATAACTATGAAGTATACACATCTACCCACTTTCCCTATTTTTCTCTTCATTTTCTTCATATCTCTTCTTTGTTTTATTACATACTTATAGTACTTTTAATTATCTCTAATCTCCCGGTCTCTCTTCTCTATCCATTCCGTTCTAACTTATTTTGTAGTGGATGTTTATTAGGAACACGGGCATATGAATAATTTAACATTATAAACACATATTTGACACTCTTAATTTATCTCAATCTAAATTAAATATTCTTGTTATATCATATGATTTATTATATTTATCACTTCTTTCTCTTCTAGTTTTGAGATTTAAGTGTACACAACCATTTTCCGTTTACTAGTGCTCTTATGTAACAATCATCACTAATGACTACTGGCTAGACACACAGCAACACAAGGCTCACATTTCTTAACTTTAGTTTGACGTAGCAGTATCTTAAAACTTCTGCTATTTATTTGCAACGGCAATCTAGTCTGGTTCCAAGCAATAGAAAGTCCACAAACGAAGGATTCACAGAATGGATACAAGCCCTGAAGCAAGCAAATATTTCTGTTAGGTGAATATCCTAATAGCTAAGTGAATTATTATTAAGAAGTATAATGCTTTTAACTAAAACCTGGAATGAGTTAGATTGTTTACCCACTCACATGCTAAATACTAGTAATTATCAATTAAGAGATAGCATTTGATAAATTTTCCACTTGGCAGCACACAGAGTATCTCTGCTCAATCTCTCCCTACAGTTACGTTTTACCATTTAACACATTACTTCCCTTTAACGAAAAAGATTAGTTCAATGTATAATATAAGATTTGTTCGGTCCCCCGTGTCCCTCACTTTCAGTCCACATTAAAAACTAAAGAGAAAAAAAATGAATCGTGCGTGTGAATATTTTGAATTGGCCTAGGAATCTCAGCCTCTAAGGCATTCCAAAGAACTTGAAGTCCTTGTCAACATATCGCTTGCAAGTCTTGATGCAAAACAATTTCGTTACCTAATCAAGTTTCCTATCCTCAGTTTAACAAACTACTTAGTCCAACCTACCTTTGCAGCAATTTGTATAAATATTATCACACCACCTTTTTTGCCATAACTACCTCATCAACATAGAATCATACACATATACTAAACTGAACGAAGTTGTCTAAGAAGAGAAGAACAATGGCTGCTGGCATGGGCTTCCGCAGTCACAAATCTTTGTTAACAATTCTTTTCGGTTTTCTTGGATTGTTCTCCTTTACAGTTGAAGCAGCCACAAAAAAATACCAATTTGATGTGAGTTATATATTATATGCATTTACGGTCAAAACTAGCATTCTTAACTATCCATTTGAATTAATTTTTGAATTTTGATGACATTCATTATACTGTACCTACAGATTCAAGTAAAGAATGTGAGTAGATTATGTCATGCAAAACCCATTGTAACAGTAAATGGGAGGTTTCCAGGGCCAACAATTTATGTTAGAGAAGGAGACAGAGTACTAGTCAACGTAACCAACCATGCAAAATATAACATGACAATTCACTGGTACCGTACGCCAATTTGTATTTAACATGACATTATTATATGTGTTAATACATGCAAATGGGATTCTTACAAGCATATGGATTATATTGGTTATATTATAGGCATGGAATTAAACAATATCGCAATGGTTGGGCAGATGGACCAGCTTACATTACACAATGTCCAATCCAGACTGGTAATAGCTACACTTATGACTTCAACGTCACAGGGCAAAGAGGAACTTTGTGGTGGCATGCTCATATTTTTTGGTTGAGAGCAACTGTGTATGGTGCAATTGTTATCATGCCTAAACCTGGGACCCCATTTCCGTTCCCACAGCCAGCCAGAGAATTTGAAATTCTGCTAGGTTAGTTCAGCTTCTGAAATACATAATTCATTATATAACGTGCAAAAGACTAAGTGGAGAAATTATTATATGGTCTCAAACCATAGTTCCAACTAATCTTCATGTCTATTGTTACTAATTTTTTCATAAAAACTTGATTATGTGTCACATTAAAATTGACCAGAACTATAAACATGTGATAGTTGAAGATTATCTAATAATTTCTCGCTAGGGAGCAACCTTCACGTTTACTTGTGATAAATTAATACAACAAATTAAAAATTTTATAACAGGAGAATGGTGGCACAAAGACGTGGAAGAGATTGAAACGCAAGGGAATCAAATGGGGTTGCCACCAAATATGTCAGATGCACATACAATCAATGGGAAGCCAGGACCACTCTTTCCTTGCTCAGAGAAACGTAAGCAAAATTTGGCCAACTTTGGGATTATGTAAAGTAAAAGTCTATGGTTTGGCTAAATATGGCTAGAAAGTATCTTTGCTCTAAAGAGAACTACGCTTAAAAAACATTTCATTCCCAATCTCTCAAATACAAAATGTTCATTTGTTTTCCAGATACATTTGCAATGGAGGTTGAACAAGGGAAGACTTACCTACTTAGAATCATCAATGCTGCCCTCGATGACGAGCTTTTCTTTGCCATTGGTGGTCACAACTTGACAGTAGTGGAGGTTGATGCAGTTTACACAAAACCATTCACCACTCAAACCATTCTAATTGCACCTGGTCAAACCACAAATGTTCTAGTCAAGGCCAACCAAGTAGCAGGAAGATACTTCATGGCTACAAGGACCTTTATGGATGCACCAATACCAGTTGATAGCAAAGCCGCAACAGCTATATTCCAATACAAAGGCATTCCAAACACTGTCCTTCCTTCTCTTCCTTCTCTTCCTGCTGCCAATGACACACGTTTTGCTTTGAGTTACAACAAGAAATTAAGAAGCCTAAACACTCCTCAGTACCCTGCTAATGTTCCACTCAAAGTTGATCGAAACCTCTTTTACACCATCGGTTTGGCCAAGAATTCTTGCCCCACATGCGTCAATGGAACTCGGCTACTTGCTTCCTTAAACAATGTCTCTTTTGTGATGCCTCAAACCGCGCTTCTCCAAGCTCACTACTTCAATATCAAGGGGGTTTACAGAACTGATTTTCCTGATAAGCCTCTAACTGCTTTTAACTATACAGGTGCACCATTAACGGCTAATCTTGGTACTTCAGTTGGCACAAGAATTAGCAAGGTTCCCTTTAATTCTACAGTGGAGCTAGTTTTGCAAGACACCAACCTCCTCACTGTTGAGTCGCATCCTTTCCATCTTCATGGCTATAACTTCTTTGTTGTTGGAACTGGAATTGGTAATTTTGATCCTGCAAAAGACCCTGCTAAGTACAACTTGGTAGATCCTATTGAGAGGAACACTGTTGGGGTTCCCACCGGTGGTTGGACCGCCATTCGTTTCAGGGCTGATAATCCAGGTATGTATATGATTCTTCAGGAAGAAATTATTACGTGATTCCAGATTATATATTATGATCCCAACTAATCTCCATATGACATATAGTGTGTTATTCATTTTTTTGGATAAATTAAAAAATCTTGATTATGTGTCAATGCTACATAGAGATTAGTCAAAATCATAGACGTGACTTTCTGACACTGTCTAATAATTTCTTTTCATTAAGTGCATGTGCTACCTTAAAAATTGAGAAAATAATCTTAAACACTGTTATGATATGATGTGATGACATATGTTGTTTTCGTACTTATGGTTGTGTAGGTGTTTGGTTCATGCATTGTCATTTGGAGCTACACACAGGTTGGGGATTGAAAACGGCGTTTCTTGTGGAAGATGGTCCAGGACAAGATCAATCTGTTGTGCCTCCACCGAAGGACCTTCCAGCATGCTAGACATGAATGAATTTGTTAACAACCTTGGATTGTGTTATATGGAATTAACGGTGTTTTATTCAACATTTATTGTCTGTTAATACTTCCTGCTAAAGATGCAGAGAGTTTCAATTAAGAGTTAACAAATGTAAGCAAAGTTTGGACCATGTACAAAATTTATTGACCTGATACACAAAACTTTCATTGATCATACAGTATACCCTCTACTAGTATTCTTTTTTACCAAGAATTTGTTAAAGTTGGTGCAGCTTATATAATTGTCATTTCTTTTACCAAAGGACGGAACTGATGCCTTCAATTAGTAGAACTTCGAAAGCAAGATAAATATTGGTTTGTTAGCTAGTTTCTTTGAAACTCAACCATCCATGTTCATTAATTGTTCATGAAGTTTAATTGAAGCTTCAGACTTTAAAATTAAAATCTTAAATACAGATAAATATATAAAATGCTCTAGATCGAAAATGAAGATAAAAAATCTAGCTGGACAGTTACAGTTCAAAGTTTAAACTCTCCCATGATTCTATAGGTAAATTCGTGCATGCATAGTCAAATATTCAGTTGTTCACAAATATTTGAGAGACTTCGCAGCTGCCACATGCACCAAGTAAAGTTTAGTCATATCATGGCTGATGTGATGCTCTTATAATTATACTTCTAAGAGGATGACATTAACCATCTTCACCAAAATAGTTTTTCGATTCCTATATAATTTTACGTCATCTTTTTTTTGGTTGTCATTTTCTAGCTTTCGTAATATTCGTTTCTTAGCAAAGGCTTCCTGTCATATTCCTGATCTCGTTGGAGTTTGGACTATTGTATTTGTAATATAGCCAACAAGAGAAAATCAGGCCTTAGATTTCTTGGATGCTCTTATAACATTTTCTACATTACCCCTGATTTACTTGTAGTAAAAAAGTCTAGACATGTTTTTACTAGTCATTTTAATATAGTATAGCAAAAATATAGTTCTAGTGTGTGTGTGTATATATATATATATATATATATATATATATATATATATATATATATATATATATATATATAATTATTTAGGTAGTATTTGAATTTTATTTTTAATGGAAATAATTATATTTTATTTCTTTCCGGTCGAATTCTAGTTAAGATTTTTTGTTCAACAGGAGGATTAAAACCAAAATATATAATATTGCTCCGTTTTTTTTTTAATCAATGCAAACGTTTTTTTTAACGGTTCCTAATTAAGACCCTTTTGTAACTTGGAAATTATTCAACTTTTTCTTCGACTCAGTGAATTCGATGAGAAAACAAGGGATGCATGTGCTAGGGAAAGCTTTAGTGCATAGAACGCTTAAACTCCATGCACTTGTTAACTACAAATTATACAAGATTGTTTTTTTTTTAAAAAAAGTTATCAATCAAAAGAATAAGTTGGTGGAAAACATAAACAGCTAGCGAACGAACTACGTTGGCGGAGCACCGTCGACCGTTCAACGACTTTTTCCATACATTAACCAAACAAAATTAAACAAGCTGTAGGTTGATAGCCTCTTATGTAAACCATATATGATCATACTAGCTTCAGAAGTTTAATAATACAGGTTAATTATATAACATTAAACAAGTGTGCAAAAATTAATTCACTTTAATGTTGTAAGCAGTTGTTCACTCTCAGTCTTGAGCCACATAAAATCGTGATATTAATTTATAATACATAAATAAGTATGCATTAGACTATTAAGAGTGGTCGGAAAAAATTGTGAATTCTATAGTTAAGATACATAATACTACTATAAATTGTGATTAATTAAATGCATGTATATAATCTTCTACGTACAATGGATTTTGCTGATTTTCTTTTTTTCTCCTTTTAATATTCCCTCTCTCTTTCTCTCTTATAAGAGAAATTATTATATGTTCTAGATTATCATATATAATGAATCTTGAATCGGTATCACATAATAGTTTCTCTCCTTATAATCCTACTATATGAAGTTTCGCTTAAAACAAATTAATTGTTTTGAGGTTCGGTAGCTGAAGCATAAAGCCACATATTGCTTGCCCCCCAAAAGATTTTTTCTCGTCCTTCCTGATATGTATATACGTCAGAAAGAAAGAGATAAGACGAGAAAAAAGAAAATATATAAGTGACGAATAAAACGGATGATTAATAGAAAAGAGAAAGAAAGAAAAACATATAAATAAAGGTCTAAGAATAAATAAATCGTTGGTCCAAATAGTCCTAAGTTCAATCTTAAAAGATTTTTTCTCATACTACCTTAAATGGATATATTTCAGAAAGAAAGAGATAAAGCCAGAAAGAAGAAAAAAAAGAAGTAACCAATAAAATGGATGAGATGATTAACGGAAAAGATAAAGAAAGAAAAAGATATAAATAAAAGTCTAAGAACCAACAAGTTCTTGTTTAAGTAATTTTGATCTTGATCCCTAAGTAGAATCTTAGATTTAAATCTTATAAATGAAAAATACTTAATAATTAAAAGAAGAGATTCTATTAAAAATGATTAGTTATATTTTTCGATAAAGCAAATTGATCTAATATAAAAAATCTTGGGTTGCTACTCCCATGGTCAAAATCTTGATTTATTTGGTATGCCACTTTCCTCTGCAATATGTAGTTGCAAATTTCATAATTTAAATTTTTTGAGAAGTTCAAATATGAATTGGTTGGAATTTTCTTTTACTGCGCGAATTATCTGAGTTTTATTTCTAAATTAGTTCAAATCAAATCAACTACTTTAATTATTCAAAACGTAGTGGTAGTATATCGTGACCTTCAAAACTCATCCACTGCTTTTCAAAGCTTCTCAAACAGCTTCGCGGGTTCAATATTCTTAACAAGGTTCACAATGCACCTGCAGGAACAAAAAAAAGCTTGTCATGTGTTCAAGAATTCGAGTTAATTATTAATGTAGCAGAAGATACACTGATACAGTCCACGGACGTTACATTTTTTTGTTTTTTAGGATGGACGCATTTCTTTTCTTAAAAGTTGCTACATCTTAAAATTGTTTAATTTTTTTACCCCAAAAATATAAAAAAGGGCCTTAACCAAACAAAATGAAACTTTTTAAATTGAGATTACATAACATTCTTCTCTTTAAAAAAAAATTTGGGAAAACATTTACCGAAATTGTAGTGGGCAACCCTCAATAGTGAGATTTTACCATAATGGCATCACAGCAATAAAATAAGTGGCGAAGGAACTTTCCATTTGGGTGGCACAAGGATTTAATTCCTGGCATTGGCATTCACCCTTAGGCCTTGCTATTACTTCTCCTTAACGATAAAGCCTGTAGCCAGAGTATATTAAGGTATATTAACAGGTTAGATTTCATGTACTTATCATTTTCAGTTCCAATTTTGAAAACGTGTAGTATAAAAAATTTATAAAATCTCTAAATATTGTTCACTCCCTACAAACCCAGCCCAAGGCCTTTAGAATTTTTGTCACATTTCACTTACAAGCTTTTATGCACAGCTCATTAAAACTGAAAAGTACTACCTAATCAGCCTATGGTGTTTTCAATTCTTCATGCAACAAACTGATAGCCCATCTTACCTTCTCCCCATTCATATAAATTCTCGAACATATGCACCACTACCTGCATCCATACAAGGCAAGATATCAAATAGAACTTCGACATCAAAGACAAAATGGCAAGCTTGGGGGGTTCCATGTTTGTCTCAACGTTTCTCTTTGTCTTTGTTGGCTTAATGTCTTCTTCATCTGAAGCTGCCATAAAGAAATACCAGTTTGATGTAAGTTAGACTTATTTTGATATCATAATCAACATGCTCATGCAAAGTTCCCTTGATAGCATTTTGTGTTTTCTACAGATTCAAGTGACGAATGTGAGTAGACTATGCCATGCAAAGCCTATTGTAACAGTGAATGGGAGGTTCCCGGGGCCAACTATATATGTTAGGGAAGGAGATAGAGTGCTGATCAATGTCACCAATCATGTACTATACAACATGTCAATTCATTGGTAGGTCAATTTTGCAATATCAGAAACATAGGTGAATGAAGCTTTTGATACTAACATGTATATGTATACGTTAATTTCTCTCACAACCATGTTGCTTCTTATAGGCATGGCCTTAAACAATTTCGTAATGGTTGGGTGGATGGACCAGCTTATATCACACAGTGTCCAATACAGACGGGAAGCAGCTATACTTATGATTTCAATGTTACTGGGCAGAGAGGAACACTATGGTGGCATGCACACATTCTATGGCTGAGGGCCACTGTATATGGTGCAATAGTAATTATGCCTAAACCTGGAACACCATTTCCTTTCCCACAGCCAGCCAGAGAATTTGAAATTCTCCTAGGTCAGTTTGAATGTCAAGTATATATGACATATTCTTAATATTGGAAGGATAAAAGGGTAAGAAATTTGCTACAGCTAATTTTTTGTGCATGCAATAGGTGAATGGTGGAACAATGACGTGGAAGAGATTGAAAATCAAGGGAACAAAATGGGGTTGCCACCAAATATGTCAGATGCACATTCGATCAATGGGAAGCCAGGACCACTATTTCCATGTTCTGAGAAACGTAAGGAAATATTTAGCACAAGTTTGGGCTATTTGGTTGTGGCTTGGAAAGAGTGAAATCTTTGTATTAACTGCAACTTTGTTTCAATTTTTAGACACATTTGCAATGGAGGTAGAACAAGGGAAGACTTACCTCTTGAGAATCATCAATGCTGCCCTGAATGACGAGCTTTTCTTTGCCATTGCCGGTCATAGTTTGACAGTAGTGGAGGTTGATGCTGTTTATACAAAACCATTCACCACTCCGGCTATACTAATTGCACCTGGTCAAACCACAAACGTTCTTGTCCAAGCCAACCAAGTTGCTGGTAGATACTTCATGGCCACCAAGGCTTTTATGGATGCTCCAATCCCAGTTGACAACAAAACTGCCACAGCTATACTCCAATACAAAGGCATCCCAAACACTGTCCTCCCTGTTCTTCCACAGTTGCCGGCTAGCAATGACACACGTTTTGCTTTGAGTTACAACAAGAAATTAAGGAGCCTAAACTCTGCTCAGTACCCTGCTAATGTTCCTCTCAAAGTAGATAGAAACCTCTTCTACACTATTGGTTTAGGCCAGAATTCTTGCCCCACATGCCTCAATGGAACCCAGCTCGTTGCTTCATTAAACAATGTATCTTTTGTGATGCCCCAAACTGCGCTTCTCCAAGCTCACTACTTCAATATCAAGGGGGTTTTCAGGACTGATTTTCCTGACCGCCCTCCAACCCCTTTCAACTTTACTGGTGCACCGCTAACCGCCAATCTTGCCACTTCAACTGGCACGAGAGTTAGCAAGATTGCTTTCAATTCCACAGTGGAGCTAGTTTTGCAGGACACCAATCTGCTCAGTGTAGAGTCACATCCATTCCATCTTCATGGCTATAACTTTTTCGTTGTTGGAACCGGGGTTGGTAACTTTGATCCTGCTAAAGACCCTGCTAAGTACAACTTGGTAGATCCTATTGAGAGGAACACGGTTGGGGTTCCTACCGGTGGTTGGACAGCAATTCGTTTTCGGGCAGATAACCCAGGTATGTCTCGTGAAAGTTGTCCTAAATTTCAATAATGTTTAACTCTAAGATGATCTAAGCATTGCCCAATTTTTTTCTGACATTTAACAGGTATATTATGTATGCTATAATGTCATGTTGTTATTGTAGGTGTTTGGTTTATGCATTGTCATTTGGAGGTGCATACTGGTTGGGGGTTGAAAACGGCTTTTGTTGTGGAAAATGGACCTGGACAAGATCAATCTGTTCTGCCTCCACCAAAGGACCTTCCAACTTGCTAGCCATCCACGAAAATATGGTCTAAGAGAATTTGATTTAAACACCTTTCAATGTTTTTACTGTCTTTCTGCTAATTGCTCAACCTTCCTGTAAAAGTTGCAGAAGGTTTTTAGTTGTGTTAACAAATGTGCAGAAACAATAGTAAACTAAAGAGTGATTTCATTCAGGAATTCTTGTATTTAAATTTCGAAAATAAGAATAATTGCTTCGTTCTATTTTGTTACTTCCGTGGGCATAGATTTTTCATTTCTCATGTATCTCTTAAAAAATCCCCTTCAGCAATTTGCACTGAATGCCTGAAAAACACATCACGGTCTAGACAACTAAAAAACAAAGAACCCTGTTAATCTCGTAACGATCTTACTTCCCTCCCCTTTATACATTATTTAAAGCACTTCATAATATAGACCAAACTACTTATCAAGAAAACTATGCGAGTTTCAAGTGTTTGGATGAAACTCCACGATGAAGTTTAAGCTTAGAATACATACAAAACCTCCAAGAAAGAGAAAAAAAGGCATAACATTTGGAACAAGAGAGTGCTTAGATTTATTTATAGTCAGAGATAGACTTCACTCCAGCAGTCCAACTTGAAGTTCAAACTTAAGAGACTCTTTTCTGTTTTTCCTTTCCTTTCCCCCCCAAAGCAAGGTATTTGTTGAAGCGAAATCAGCCCGCAACCAGAACCAGATTATGATCAAACCCAGACACGGCCTGTAAAATTTGAAAAGCCTCCAAGGAATCAATGCAAGATGGCTCCACTTGGTTAACAGAACTTCCTAACCCAAGTCTTCCACTTTTACCAGAGCCCCAGACCCACAATTCCCCTTTGGACGTGAGAGCAAGGGAATGTGCACGCCCTGCCGAAACCGAGACAGGGTTTTCCCCATCCAATGCATCAATCAAAGAGGGTAGTTTTCCATCCCCGGGCCTCCCAAGCTGAGAACTCAGGTTCCATCCCCATGAAGCAATGTTTGTAGTCCCCACACTAACATCTGATTCACCGAACTGGCATATTGCCAATGAATGCCCAAGCCCTGCTGCTATAAAAACGGGACTGAAGCTCATTTCAACGGGGAAAACTCCCAAATCTATTTTAGCTCGCCCCAACTGACCATACACGTTGCTCCCACAGCTCAAGAGCACACCATCACCTGATACAGTAAAACACTTAAGTTGAAAAATAATGCATACATCTTATAACTTGCTATTATTGAGTGTTGTGTTACTCACGGCAAAGAACCAGAGAATGATCAAGGCCACATGCAATGTCTAAAACATGAACACCGCGTAACTCTTCGACCAAGCGGGGTTCCCATACTATCGGCATGTTATTCTCCTGTTCAATTCCTTGCAAGACTCTCTTTTCAGCAGCTTCCAGGTCTGAAGTCGAGAGTTGTGAGTTATTTGGAGACTCAGATTCCAACGGAGATGTCTGGAAGTGATTATTCCCCATTTTCCCTATTCTACCGTCCGCTGAATAGCCCCATCCAAACAACTTGCCATCCGAAGTACGAGCTAGAGCATGCCCCCATCCAAACGCGACCTAAACAAACAAGTTAAGTTAGTTACCAAATCTGAGTATGATATAACAAGGGGAATTTATCAAGTACCACCTTGGCTACGTTTTCCCGAGAAAGTGCTTCAAGTTTAGTAGGCACAACAGCCTCGGTGATATGTTGACCAAGACCAAGTTGACCGCGTTTGGACTTCCCCCAGACCCACACGGAACCATCATCCCCAAGGGCAGCGGAAACAACGCCCGACGCAAAAGCACCACACACGTTCACATTCTCTAACAATCCCTTCACTCTTTCTGGCTCATGCCATGATTCTCTGCTCAAATAAAAAAGCATGAAAAGCGCTTCTTTATTTTTTTAAAAAAAAAAAACAAGTGAGTGAAGGGGGATGAGTTAGTTACCTAGAGGATGGGCCGCGGCCAAGTTGGGCCTCGTTGTTTCTGCCCCAGGCCCAGAGGTGGCCGTGGGAAGTGAGGGCGAGGGAATGGTAGTGTCCGGCGTGGACGCTAACGATGTCGGAAGGAAGAGCGGTAACAGGTGTGGGTTCGTATGCGTCTAGTCCCACACCTACTGGGGATCCAACGGCACCCTGGCTGCCATCTCCGAAACACATCACGGTGCTCATCCATCTCAAGTGGACCCCACTAACCGCTTTCAGTTTCAGCTTCCTCACCAACATTTCTTCTTTCTTTACTCTTCGCTTGTCCGTGACCGTGAGAGATTCCTACTGGATTTGTCAATTCCTTCCTATGGTGGGCTCTATATGTTCGGGCCTGATGGGTTTTGGGCCGAACCAATTTTGATCCAGTTGAGCGCAAGGAATATCCGAATTTCCGCGTGGCAAAGCTAGGAGTATAAATAAGAGGTAGTGAAGTAAGCTGATAATAATATTGGTGGTGGCAGAGTAGAATAGCAGATGGCGATGGTTTCCATGGCATTCGGTGTCAGCACTGCGACTTTTCCGAATCTAAACAGGTTGAGGTTAATCACTCAAAATATAAATTTCTCCTTAAACAGATTATCAATATAAATTTTGCATGTGGTTGAAGGTGTCGTGGAGTGGCATATGCAAGTTTGAGCAACAAAGCAAGTACTACATCTTTGGGAGTGCGAGTTACAGAGGGAGAGGGGAATTTGCCGAAGCTTGTTCTCACTTCCCCGGCCGGTAGGTGCGTAATTCTCTATAAAACTATTTTCCCTTCCCTTCACAACACTACCATGTGTGTACGTTGGTTGAATCTGTGGGTGTGCAGTGAGGCTGAGATATACCTGTTTGGAGGTTGCATTACTTCTTGGAAAGTTCCCAGTGGTAAGGACCTCCTCTTTGTTCGCCCTGACGCTGTTTTCAATGGGAACAAACCCATAAGGTTAGCTTCTTCTCTTTAATTACTCTTTTAAGTCTCTCCAGGTATTCTTTTTCCATCAACTATGGTCTATGCAAAGCATATAGTTTCATTTTTTTTTTATACTATTTTTGGATCCCCCAGACACTAATTAATTTTATATTATTGGGCAGTGGAGGTGTTCCGCATTGTTTTCCACAGTTTGGTCCTGGTCCAATTCAGCAGGTATGCGTGCGTGCTCCTTTAGTCAACTCTATTTTCTGCACTTCATCTTGTTCTTTTTTTCTACACATATTTTACCTTTTTATGTTATATCTGCGGAATTAAAATACAAAAATCTGAGGGCAGTACTAGTGATCTTCTTTCACTTGGTCTTGGGTAATAGGCAATGCTGTGCGGCCTGTGCCAGCTATGCTATTCTGATTTTTAGTTAATAAAAAACTTGCTTCTCTTCAGTGAAATCATCAGTGGTGTGATTACTTCATTATGCTGACCTTCTTTTCCATTGTATGCTAATGCTTTCGTTTTTAAAACACTTGCTTGGTTGCGTATTCAACAGCACGGGTTTGCACGGAATATGGATTGGACTGTTGTCGATTCTGAAAACACAGAAGGAAATCCTGTTGTAACTCTGGAGCTGAAGGATGCTCCTTATAGTCGTGCTATGTGGGATTTCAGCTTCCATGCTTTATTCAAGGTCAAGGGCTTCTTTTCTTCAACCACAATTCATCTTTGCAATAGTACAAATTTAACTTTCTCCAAAAATTTAACTTTCTCCAAAATGAGGTGATGCACTTTACAGGATAAGAGTGTAATTATAAGCATTAATTGGAAAATCAACGGTTGAGATTGTAATTTCATAGTTTGGTATCCATATATGTGTATTTTATTACAATCTCAACTGTTTGTTTTTGAATCAATGACTACAATTGCACTTTATTTTAACTATAAAAGAGCCAAATCTACAATACTACTTGTACTCATGCTTGTTGTGTTCTACAACCTAATGATCATGCAATTGCACGCTTCCTTTTTTGCAGGTCACACTAAATGCTAAAAGTCTTGCGACTGAGCTAACAGTTAAAAATACAGACAATAAAGCATTCTCATTTAGTACTGCCTTGCACACTTATTTTCGAGTAAGTGATAGGGGTCATTATTTTGAATGATCATCATGCCATAACCAAAATAATGTTTTAACATTTTGTATTGGGTTTACTGGAGATCTGAACTGAAACTAAGCATCCAATCCTTTAACAAAACATTTATTTATCTTTCAATAATTATTTGAATTAATTTAGAATTATTCTAATGCACAGTTTTTTAACTCAATGCATTGCATACACTTGCTACTTAAACTTGTAGAAGTAATCATTTTAGGGTTGTCTTGCAGGCTTCTGCAAGTAACGCATCGGTAAAGGGGTTGAAAGGTTGCAAAACTCTGAACAAAGATCCAGATCCTAAAAATCCAGTGGAGGGTAAGGAAGAAAGGTATGTATGATACTTTTTGTCTGGGGACTCTTAATTGGAAATAAAACAATAACTACTGGTAAAAGAAAATGGTAATACTGAACTTTGCTTTCCCTTAATCCAGGGGTTGGATAACAAGCTAACTATTGAGTATTTCAAATGATCTCTACCTTGCCAGACATATGTTGACATGCATTTTCTTGTGCATACCCGTTGTTCTTTATATATGTCAACTATTACTTAAAATCCATCTTTATTCATTTTGCCTGAATTTTAACAAGAATTCTGAAATATTACATTCATTTAGTGGCCAATATATGTTCCCATTTCTTTCGGTTTTCATTTCTTCCTCATTATTCATCTTTATCTAATGCACAAGTATATTTCGCCTCAATCTAATTCATGTAAAATCAAAATTTCATTGAATAATGTAGAGTCATATCCTGACATTGAGTTTCTTAATTTAGCTTAATGTACAGTAACCTTCATAATGCAGGGATGTTGTCACTTTCCCTGGATTTGTAGATTGTGTTTATCTTGATGCTTCCAGTGAGTTGCAACTTGACAATGGTTTGGGTGATCTAATATCTATCAAGAACACAAAGTAAGTAATTTTAAACTTTTATTAATTATTTGGTTTGCCCAAGTCACTTGCTTATACTTCTTCTTTTGCCTCTTACCTATGTAGTTGGTCAGATGCTGTGTTGTGGAATCCTTACCTTCAAATGGAAGCATGTTACAAAGATTTTGTTTGCGTTGAAAATGCTAAGGTAATGACTTTACAAAACATTCTAGAAAGTGATCAAAGATATACTCTGCTTGGCTGTGCATTTTTCGTGACTACAATATTAGCATGGAGGCTATTGAATTTAAGTAAACATGAGTGGAAGTGTCCAGCTAGAAATAATTTTCATTGCTGAAATAATTTTAAAGCCTTCTCTATTGATTCTTCTAAATTTTCAGATTGGAAGTGTCCAGCTAGAGCCAGAACAAACTTGGACAGCTGTGCAGCACCTTAGCATAGCTTGAACTGTAAATGTGTTTCTACATCAGCAATTATTTTTGTCATATTTGATACCCCAACAAATATGTATCTTCTGTATTAATAATTTTCTATGCCACTACTGTCGAGGGAAGGATAGTGTACAAGAGTTAAACCTCATTACATTCGTAACATTATCGTAACAACAATAAGGAATAATAATTTTCTTTTATATTCTCAATGCTAAAAGACAACATTTTTCTCAGTTTGGTTTCTCCCAACAGGCAGTGAAAAACCATTATTCCATCTTCCCACTTTCAGTGGATTCGTTTTCATTCTCCTCTCAATTTTCTCCTTAAACATATCATCAATTTGCAAGAAGATTAGGCATGCCATATATCTCTTGGATATGTGGGTGGGATCCATCCCCAGCAAAGAACTCGTGGACAACCCCATTCAGGGTGATGCTACTGCATCCTGGATGATTTAGCAGTCCCCTATGTTTGATCTGGCTTCTCACTCTGACCACTTGGTTCCATTCTCCAGCAGCAGCATAAATGCTTGCCAAATGAATATACCGGCCACTATGATCAGGGTCTAATTCTATCAAAATTTTTCCAATCTCTTTACCAAGCTCAAAATGTTTGTGCAGTTGACAAGCATTGAGCAGTGCTCCCCATATTGCTGCATTTGGCTTGACGGGCATGGACTCTATGAACTCCCTTGCTTCTTTCAACAACCCTGCACGACCCATAAGATCCACCATGCATCCATAATGCTCCATAGAAGGTTTAATATTATAAACAGAACTCATGCTCTCAAACAGGGACTTTCCTTCTTCAGTTAGTCCGGCATGACTACATGCAGTCAGAATTGCTGTAAAAGTGATCGAGTTTGGGTTAATTCCTGCTTTCTGCATTTGGGTAAACCAATCTAGAGCTTCTCTACCCTTTCCATGGATTGCTAAGCCACCGATTATTGCCGTCCAAGCACAGACACATTTCTTCTCCAACTTACTGAACACTAGTAGGGCTTTCTCCATTTCACCACATTTAACATACATGTCTGTAAGAACACAACCCAAAACTGGATCTATTTTTATTTCGTTTTTTTCAATATAGGTGTGAATCCACTTGCCTTGCTCCAATGCACCAAGGCCTGCACATGCTGAAAGAGAGCAACTCAAGGTTATACTATCAGGTTTGATGCCTGCAACTAGCATTTGCTGTAGAAGAGACAAGGCTTCTTTGTGCATGCCTATCCTAACAAACCCAACAATCATGGTTGTCCAAGAGATGACATTCTTCTCCGGCATTGCTTGAAAAATCTTGTAGGCCATGTCTAGATTTCCAAATTTTATGTACCCATCAATCATTATGTTCCAAGAAACAATATCTCGCGTGGGAAGCTGATTGAATAGGACATGTGCAGATTGGATGTTGCCTGAAATTGCATAAACACGAAGAAGAGAGTTTGTGGCATAAACCTCCAAACCAAAACCCCTTTTGATAATGTGAGCGTGGATTTGCTGGGTTTCTTCAAAGGCTGAGAGAGCAGAACATGCTTTGAGAAGGAAAGGGAAAGTGTAAGAATTGTGAGGTACTGAGTTGTGAAGCATTTGATGGTACAAAAGAAGCGCTGCTTCTGGGTCATTACTATTTGAGTATGCTCTGAGCATGGTGTTCCATATGACAGTATTAGGTGAGCTTATGCTGTCAAAAACCACACGAGTATAGGCTAAGTTAACCAACTCTATTCTGGCGTATGAAACCAAGAGCGTGCTTACTGTTAATTGGTTCCTGATGGTGCCTTTTTTCAACAATTGGCCATGAATCTGCATCAGTTCTTTCATATTTGAACATCTCTCCAGTAAGGCCTGGGTCTGCTCCGTGTTTGGCGGAAGGAGCAGCACAGCCATCGTTAGAGTGCAAAGAGATCGAACTATCCTCAAAAGAGAAGTTGAAATAATTTGGAGAAAAGAGTAGAAGACGTTGCTCAAAATTAGTGGCTTTAGTTTGTTCACACTAGTTTGGATAAGATTAGTTGTAGAGTGAATAGAATATCCTGTTTTATATAGAAAATAGAATGGACTTCCTTTGGCTGTTTCCATGTTTTGGTGCCATTTCAGTATTGACCAATTATTACGAGACAGATTTTTAAAGTTACAAAATGAAAAAAGTAAATACAAGGCGCCGCAGTAAGAACTCACTGGAAGCACAGATGAAACAAACTAACTCAGCAGACTAAAGAAAAAAAATACTCGAATGTTACCAATCAATTGTATTCAGTAAACGAATCAACAAAATCAATTCTATTCAGCAAATTTTAGTTCTCATGAACAAATTTGAATCAATTAACAGAACTGCTCCCAACAATACAAGAACAATTGAAACTGTTAAAGAGGAAATGAAAGTAGCTTTACAGTCTCGTAACTCTAAACCACCCTTTCCAAATTGCTCAAGTCAAGAAGACAACATTGCAATGATGCATACGAGTAGTATAATCAGCCCCACAGCAAAAACCCAACACAACCATTTTCTGTTCTTCTTCTTCATCTGGTCGGCATAGTAAAGACTATTAGTCCCACCATGGATAAAGTTACCAGCATTAACCACATTATCCTCAATGTTATCCAACTTTTCTCCTTGTGTCTCAACCAGAATAGCCATATCAAGAAAAACTTGGTGAAGCTTATTCAAACTCCTCTGGATATCCATCACTGCCTCATGCCTAACCTGAGTGCCCAAATCAGCATCCGTTTTCCCAGCCAGAAACTCAACTTTGAGACTCCCAGAAACCATCTTCTCCATGACCTCCTCAGTAGGAACCTCACCAGTCGCGGTATAGTACCTTCTCTTCAAATCTTCCTTGTGATCAGATAGAATCTTGTCCCTCAAGGACAGAAAGTCATTCATCATGTCCCTAAGCTTGACCCTCAAACCATTTGTGACAGACATTCTGGTCCTGTCAATGGGGCTCCCCTCTTTGTAGGATTCTGACAAACTACGATTGGCTATGTTGGATTGGTCAAGAACCTCAAGCATTGCCTTGATGGTCCGTGCCTTGCGAAGCACGGCAACCATGTCGGACTCCATCCGGTCCCTTAGGCCACGGAGAACTTTGGCACCGTGGGTGCACTTTGCCTCTTCATTTAGTTGCTGAAGATCAAATAAGAGATTGGAGATCTCTTCCATTTCAACCTTGATTGCTTCAACTTCTTGGAAGAACTGAGAGAGGTTGCGGTCTTCCGTGGGGTTGAGTTTCCCTGCTTCAAGGTCAAGATCGTCGTCTTCAAGGTCCTTGCGAGCCTGTTTCTTTAGTTCCACATAACTTAGGAACGACTTTGTCATCAAATCATTCATCTTTGCAAAATTTTGGAAATTCCCAACTGCAAAAATACCAACAAAACAAGATACAAAGTAAGGATTAAGAAAACGGAACGCTTGTGGATTTTTCAAGATAGAAATGAAGCATACCCTTTTGGACAAATTCAAGAAATGAGTCAATTTCTCAATGGACGCAAGTTTTTGTCATGAAAAAATGTCCAAATGATCTGATGAAAGAAAACAAACAGTCAGCGACGGCGAAATAACAAGGGAGGCGAGAGAAGAGAACCAAAGCATAAAAGAAAAGGAAAGCAAAAAAGGAAAGAGTGGAACATTAAAAATTGATTCTTTATTGTGCAACACGTAGAGAAACGTGGTTGGAGAGAGGCTTTTGCATTACTCAAAAAAGAAAAGTAAAATCAGAAAAACTACCCATGCAGTTTCAGAGAAGGAAAAACTACCCATGCAGTTTCAGAGAAAAAAACTATGGAAGAATAAGAAACATGAACGGGCGAAGATTGAAGAGAAGAGTGTGATTGAACCTTGAAGAAACTAATGTGGTTACCTTTTTTTTCTTGAGTGCTAATGATTCCTCGTCAATCAAATTAGTGAGAAGATGATGATAATGGGAGATTTTGAGTCGGTTTATTTAACATATCTTCTCGTAACAAGAATTTGAAATTTTTGTGTTCGAAAAAATATCCGTTGGATATGAGATATCTTCTAGCAACACGAATTTTATACTATTACTAGAATATTTAAGAAAGACATGAAAAATAAAAAGAGGTTTTAGGAATACAAGTGAAAGGAAAGTAACATTATTTTTTAAATTTTAATTGCATTAAATTACTTTTTTAGTTAAAAATATTTAATTATTTTCACGTATTATCATTAGTTAGTAGTATTATTTTTTCCTCTTGAATTATCAATTAAATGATCTTGGATGAGCATCAATCAACGGACCTCGTCCATGTGATTAACTTATTAAACTATCAATATTTGAGTAGATTTCTTTTTTGTGAGATATTTAAGTAGAAAGTTGAAACACGAACGAAGAACAAAAGATGGAAAAAAAAATCTTAGGAACAATGTTCTAAAAAATAGTGATAGAAATTTCATTCAAGTTGACTAAAGGCAAAGCACGACTAGGAATTTTCATGAGTTAGTTTCGTTTCTGTTCTTACCAGATTTCAGTATCGAGTATGGAAGCTTGTCAAATCTAAGTAATACAATTTCTTTGAGAGGAAAAAAAATCTAAAACAATTAAAATGGTTAACTTGGTATATATATATATATATATATATATATATATATATATATATATATATATATATATATATATATATATATATATATATATATATATCAAACTCAATAAATCAAATTCATAAAAAAAAATGTTTTGGTTCAATTTATCATGTTTGAACTTTTCTACTTTTGCAAATCAGAGAAGTTCAAATTAATTAGTTAAAGAAAACCATCATTTTAGTCAAAACAATATTGTATGTTGAATATAAGTATGGTTAAAATAAAATGAGAGAATAGATTAAACATACCCTCATATGTAATTCCCTATGATTTAACATACAAGGAACGACCTTAGAGATCAGAGATGACATATTTCTTACACTTATCATGTTCTGTAATTTTTATAAAAGTTTAGAAAACTTACTTGGAATCCATAATGCATTACAAAAAACATTTACTTGATCATTCTCTCTTTTCTGGTCCCAATTATGTATATACCTTTCTGTATTGTTTTCCAATCAAAATAAAGACTTCATTATTTCTATATCTTAAACTACACTTGTTTTATATTTAAATATAATTAATTTTGAAAGAAATAATGTTAATAGAATTAGAGTCTAGTATGTTCTGTCAGTAAATATTTTTACACAATCAATGTCTCTGCGTGTGTGTGTTTAATTTTGTTAAAGCAACAAATCCTTATTTAAAAGATAAGTTATGTTGACTTCTTAATATTTGATAAAAATACAATGCTATTTTATACTTTGTTGCAATTTTATTTCAACTTTACCACATATATTTGCTACATATTTTATTTTGCAAACATATTAACTATTTTAATGTAAAACTTAAGATGTCAATTAATGGGACATGGGAGTGACTGGCTATCTTCTTTCTAAACTTCCAGTGTTCTATGAATTTGGTTTGATAGTATCTATTTTTATTTAAATTTATTATATAAATATTTATATTTTTATGTGAACGTATCATTTGAATGACACTGTTTAGAATAAAATACTTATTTCTATTAGAGAAAATATAAATATAAATACAACACATTCCTCTAAACAAACTAATAATGTTTTTTGTTTGGTGCGTTGAAAAAAAAACGATACATCTTTACAATATTTTTCCTAAAGAATGTGACTTCCACCTTTTAAACTTAAACAATGTCATAACATGGTAACATGCACTCACATGTCAGTTGCTTTAATGGACACCTTAAACTCATCTTTGAAGAAATATTTTGAAAGAAAAAAGTTAAACAAATTGTCTGTAACTAAGTCTGCGGTATCGTGTTTTGTTGTTTAGCCCTTTCAGCCTCAATCTTCCGTAGCATTGATGAACTCAGCTTAATTTCACCTGATTCTCCAGAGACCAAATCTACAACTTCAATCTGCATAAGATCCAAGAAAATAATTTCTAATATCTGACAAAATATTTTGATAATATTTTCTTAACTTTTATGTCAGAAATTATAACCAAACTACACAAACAATAAATTGAGACCTTCAACTGTGAAAGATCTCTTTCAGCTCTTCTTCTGTTTATAGCCAATCCTCCCGGTAATGTCTCTTTGCTGTAAAATAACCAAATCCAGTTAGTAATCAAATAACCCATAACACTTTTAAAAGTGAACATATATCAAGTTTGTGTTCAATTGTTTGTACTGCAAAAGAATAGACAAGAAATCATGACAACAATGGACCAAGGAATAAAAGAGGATAACCAGCTAAGTTTGATACCAAAACTTTAATTATCACGAACATTGAGATTAGAAACCAGCCAATGGGAATGAAATACTTGATCAGAACTCAGAAGTTACTTTTTATAAGCTGTCTATGAATATATAATTGGATTGCTCACCGCCATTACCAAAAATTAAGATGGAACACACACAAGCCAGTCTTAAATCTTAATACCAAGTTACTAACCTTACAATCACAGCCTCCAAGTTCTCATCTGTAATGGAAGGGCCAAATGGATCTGTGATTGGCACAGCTTGCACTTCCAACTCCGGCTTGATAGACTGCATGTTAGTTCAAACAAATATTAATCAAAATTTAAATAAGAAAAAAATGGATTTTTCATATAAACCCGGCTAGAAGAAATACTATACGCATTTGATGGAACACTATTGTTTATCATTTTATTTTCTCATATTTGCAGACAATGTCATGAACTAGGACAAGGTTTTACATTATATCTCCAACACATAAAACCAACAACACAAACCATGCAGCCTCTCCTATGCTACTTGAAAAAAGACATGTTGCTGTTAAACAGATGTATAAGTTGTCTACAATCCGTCCCTCATGTTCTACATTAACAAACAAAATGAATAAAAGTATTCTGACCAACATTTGTACATGTCAACTTTGTTTTTTTTATTTTTAAAAAAGCACAAAACACAGGAAATTCTTTTCATGAATTATAAAGGAAACTGTCATTGCTTGGATTCATACCTTTATGAAAGTTTTGACATTATTTATCCTTTCCTCAATGGGCTGTATCAGTTCAGCAAACTGCAAAAGTAGAACATGAAAGCACAAGGATAAAAATCCAAAAGCAACAGGATTGTCATACAGAAATAAGGTGATCTTCACTGTGTGACTAAATTTTTTAATAAACAAGATCAAATAGCATAACACGAGGCTTTAAATTTAAGTAGCTTGTATTATTTACTGAAGATAATTTTGATAAAGAAAATTTTATCACTAAATTTTAAGAGCGGAACATTTCAAGCATTTAATCTGTAGCACTAAATAGTTTTCTCGGTTTAATGGTAAATTCAGTTTACCTGTTTGAAATTTTACAAACTGACTGCAGAATATCATCCTTAGTTTTGACTTTAAAATACTAATAAATAATTTGAGGTCCTTTGTCTATTTCATCTACGAGCAATCAAAAATGAAATTAATTTACATTGAATAAATTGAAGTTGACTCAGAGATCCTCAAGAGAATATAACTCTTGGAGATAAAAGCAAAGTTCAGACTCCATCTATTTCATTATTCTTTTTTTTCTTTTAACTCTCAACAAACTTAATGACCATGCCTTGGAGTGCCAGATTCTTCAGTTATAACAATCCACATGACAGAAACTTACTTGACCAAAGCATTCACAACAGGATGGAACAGAGAAAATTAATATCTAAAAGTTGACTTTTCCAATAGAGTTTAATTTTCATGCACTTTCACACAGTAAAAAAAATCATAATTTAATCATCCAAAGTATGATTTTTTTAAGATAGTTATTATAAAAATCAACAAACTTATCATACATGATAACTTGTGGTTGGATGCACTGAATAGTTGTATGCAATTGTTTTCCTTTCCAAGAAAAGGCTCGAAAAATCAACAACTCCACTAATTCACAAAAGTGGAATGTTATCAAAGCAGCCAAATAACAAATTGGTTGAACTGTAATACAAATTACATTCAGCAGTTTAGGCTTTTCAGCTGAAAACCTAAAACTGTAGCGGGAGTACAATAATTATGGTAGGTGCGTACATAAAAATATATTAAAAAGAAGAGTCAAATCCATATAGGTTGTGTACTTGTGTTGTGTCTAATAGTAATTAGCAGTTAATATACGAAGGGAATTATGTATATGCATTTCATAACAACCAAAAATAACAATTAAATGTGGAAAATGGAAAAAGGTAACCTGTTTTTTTGCCAGCATAGGTCCATCGCAAACTCCAATTACAATCCGGCGCCTTGCCAACTCCGCTGAAGCCTGCACACAAGTTTCAAGCTTTGGCATTATCTAAATAAAAGAAAATGAAAAAAAAATTGAAAGAATAGAAAGGAGGAGAGAGAGAGAGAGAGAGAGAGAGAGAGAGACGGTGAGGAAGAGGCGGTGGCCGTCGTGCAATCGGTCGAAGGTGCCACCATTGACGACGGCTTCGTAGGTGTTGGGCGGAGAGAGTTTGGGAACCACCATCACCATGGTGTCATCGTCACCGTGAACCGCCATTCGATGTGCAGGAATGACTTTCACTGGTGGCAGTAGGTGTGAGATGAAAAGAGGATCGGATTCGTTGTTATATATATTGAACCAATGGTTCGTTAGTGGTGCTTAACCGTTTACTCCAGTGTGCCGTGGGGACACGCACAACAAAAAAATTTAGACAAAAATAATTTTATTAAAGAATTAATAAAATTTTATTTTTATTCTTATTCGTTAGATTTACATTAAAACACACCTAACATTTCTGACTCCAATCTGAATATTGAGTCACTATGCTCTCCACAAAAATAATGGGCATCAAATCGAACCCATCTATCTACCAAAACATTATCTAGGAAATTTTTATGCTAGTCTTTGATATATTACTCACTAATTATTTTTATTAAAATTTTTATGTTTTAACTTTTTTATTTAATTTTTAATTTTTAATAGAATAATTTATTTTAATTTCTTTTATTTTATCATTTACATAAATACATTAAAGATTAAAATAAATGGTTTTTCATAATGTTAGGAATTAAATAACTTTTTTTAAAAAAATAGGGACAGTTGCAATTTTTACTCTATTCCTGACTTTGCATCTCACTCTTTCGTGGAGGGTGCTACTGTAATTGATTTACATATAAGTAATAGTTAATTTTTTTGGGTCTGGGGCGTTTTGTTCTGCCCAATCAGAAAAAAAAAACTTAAAAAATAACCATTAAAGTAATTAGTAATATTTATAATGTCAAAACTTAATAATAAAAAATCACTCTAATATCACAAACAAAATGTATACCAAGATGCTTAAATCATCTAAAATTAAAGAATAACATTAGTCAGTGTCACTGTCACATTAATTTTTGTTTATAAAATTAAATTTTATAGTTTAGTATAATTAATATTTTTAACAATTTTTCATTTTCTTAATTAATGTACGAAAAGAAATAACGTATGAAGACAAATAGATGTCCAGATCCATGTACAAGTTGCTTTATTTTTATACTTCCTTCTACCAAACATGGATCCAATCGCTTCACCAAAAATATGAAAATGTTGTTTTGTCTTTCAAATGCAGCCGCAGATTAGTCCAGGTACATTACATTGAAAATATGAACTTTTATAATTTATTAACCTAGAAAAGGAATGACAAAAATGGGACACGAGTAAAACAACCAAAAACAAAAGCAATTTCGTGAAACTCTCACTCTCACAAATATAGACCCATCTCGTCATAGTAAGGTTATATAAGGAAAAAAATGAATTGAACATTTTTTTTATAAATTAAAGTTAATTTATATATATATATATATATATATATATATATATATATATATATATATATATATATATAAACTTTTGAAGAAGTTAAATAAGAGTTCTGATAAAATTTAATTGCATAATTTGATTTTAATTTATGAGGAAATTTCAATTATTTTTATCATTATATTTTCTTCTTTTATAAGTGTTTATCAAAGAAATTATTTTAAAAACCTAAATCGACTTGATTTGAAATTAGCTTTGTTATTTTAAATTAATTTAATGTCAAATGATTTATGTATTTTATTAATTTATATTTTTAACAATTATATATTAATAAGAAAACTTCTTAACTTAATATATATTATATTATAAAACATACTTTAATTTTAATTTTATATTTCTTTGACTGTACGATTTAGGATGTACTTAGCGAAATTAATGATAAAGTAATTAAAGTTGAAAAAATTGCTAAAAGTAGAAAGCTTAAAGTTAAAAGATAATAAACTAGTGTTGAAAAATGAAAATGTTTGGTAAAAGTAGCTATTTAACTAGTTGAAAATGTCAAAAGATAGAAAATGACATAATTAACTATTTGACCAGAACTTGAACTAATAATTATATTTTTTAAATAATTAAAAACTTTCATATTTTAATTTATTTTAAACTATTTATCATCTTAAAAATTAGGATAATAATTTTTTTCATTTATAAATATCTTTAGGAAAGGAAATGTAACAATATAAATGAATTCCTATTATTATACAGAAATATACAGAAATGAGATTTAATAATATTGATGAATCCTTCTCAAGTTATTGAGTCGATTTGCTTGAACTTAAAAAAGTGATTTTCTTATAAAAAGAAAAAAAGAAACAGTTAAGAGTTGCTTTTTTAAAAAAGTAGAAAGTTAATTTAAAAAAAAAAAACAATTTAAACAACCACATAAAAAATATTTTGTTGAAAAAAACATAAACAAACATACCCTGCAACCTATTACCTTCGGAAAGCAAGGAATGCTGTGGAATTTTTTTTTGTTTTGTTTTTTTGTGAAGTGTTTATTTTTTAATAAAACCAAAATATATTAAAATTTAATTAAATAAACTTTCATTTTTAATATATTTTTTAGTATAAGTAACATTTAGAAAACATTTCTTTTTGGAAAAAAAACACATTTTTTTCTCTTCAATTTAGAATTTTTATGAATAAAGATTAAATATTTTTTATTTAACTTTCGGCATTTTTATGTTTATTTATACTAAACGTGCGGTTAGAAACCGAACTGCATCACCTGCAGCGTATATTTATGTCTATTTTGACCAAAAAAAATTTTATTACCTATTTCAAAAGCTTAAAAGTCATAAGCTTAGGAATCCAGAATTGAAAAGACTCCCTGAGAACCCAAAAAATTCAAAAACCATGTACAAAGAAAAAAGAAATCGTTTTAACTCTAGGTGGATTAGTGGATATAATCATTTTATGGAAATGGATCACCTGCAAAAAAACCAAGTTCAAGTACACTGCTTGATCAATCTTAACAAGATTACCTATGGTCTCATCAGTTGGCTATGTTCAATTTCCGTTAGTCACTCGATCTCTGTAATAATCGTCAAAAGAATCATTACAATGTGTAATTGGCTGACACTGTTGGCAAGTCAATGTATTATGCCAATGGCTTGTATGTATTATGTAATGTGTTGCCACTGTTCATTTCTCTCCTTGTCCTTGTGATAATGAATCGCTCATCCGTTTGGAAAACTAAACGAAGCATTCCCATTAGGGATTTGATGCTATGCAAAAAACTTTAGACTTTAATGGGCAACTTAACACTTGTGAGTTCTCTGTTTGCTCGTGGCAAAACATTCGTTCAAAAATTCAGAAAGCTGTGATAAGTATAGGTCGGGAAATGTCCTATAATGATCCACGTGGGGAGATAAGCCGAAGTTAAAGGACCTTACCCTCTTTCCCATCTTCCTCTGCTCCTCAATTAACGTTTCTATGGATTGACATGGAACTACTTTGTCAGCAGTACTATACAGGTAAAGCTGAGGGCAAGGCTGGTGTTTCATGAGCACATTGACAATCCTTGTTAACCTCCTGCATTCAAGACACGAAAAAATGCTCTTAACAGTTACCACCTAACATTTTTAAGTATATTATACATAAGAGGGCCTATTAACAAACTTGGATGAGGCTGCGATCCATTCCACAATAATTATGAAGTAATGTAAGATTGCAGGGGAGAAACTTACTGATTCACATCTGGCAACTGCAAAACAAATGAGAAGAACTTCTCTAATAGTGACAAGACCACTGTTTCGATTGTGGAAGGTTCGTTTTGTTGAACCTTTGACAAGCTAACTTCAGTCTCTGATTTAAGCTTGCCTTCTACCTCAACTACGGGTCCTAAAGAGTTGCGCTTCTTTAATATAGCTGCAGAAAAACCAGCAGCCCATACCTACAATATAAATGTATAAATATGAGTGAGAGAACAATTTGATAATTCATAATCCAAGGAATTAGCAGCCATGAAGATAACAACAAATCAAGATAGTTTGGATATATAGAGTGGAAGAGGATAGAATGGAGTCAACTGGAATAAAACAAAATGACCATTATATTTGTGACAGATTGGGGAAAAAGAATGATTCCATCTCTCAAATTAAAGGGGAAGAAAAAGAGGGGTATTGGATAGAATGGAATGGAATGAATGCATTCCATCATATTCCATTTTCATTCCATCCTGTTTTAACAATTCAAATAGTAATAAAAGTTACTATCCTAGTATCATTTGATTTCAATCCACTCCTCTTACTATTCTATCACTCCAAGGCAGCATAACCTAAGAAATGTAAGCCTTGAATAAGAGATTCTAACATGTAATTGAAAGAGGGGGTGAGTGCTGACCCCCACATTATTTTATACACACACAGCAACACAATTCTCCTTGGTGCAGGGGAGACCGCAGAGTAAGAAAGGTGCATGACCTAAACCAATGACAATGTCTAACAAATTCAAGATTAAACAAAGCAACGCAAAACACATTCACAAATATATTATATACTCCAACCAAAAAACTGCAGCAACAGCTGAGTTTATAAAATGCCACGTTCTTAAACAAACATTTCATATTGCAAGGATTAAGCAATGGATACTCCAAGTAAACAATATTATTAAATCAGAATATTAGTAATTCAATACCTTAGGATTGAAAGGTTCTCCTCCTCCCGAATCAACAATGCATCCCTTAATCTTCTCCATGAGTTCCTCACTACCCAGCATTCGGGCAAGAATGTAACCATAACTACAAAAATAAAAAAATAAAAAAAAATCAAACATGAAATAGTAAATTTCAATAAAAAAAATGAGGAAGCTTTACGAAAGAGAAGAATCATATTAACGAGTCCACATACACAAACCAACCCGTGTTGCTGAAAGTGTGAAAAACCAGACAGCGTTCCCTCCCATCGTGTTCCTCGCGAGACACCCAAGAAACGAGGTGGTCGGCGAGGAGAGAGATTCGGGTCTCGAGCACGTGGCCGAGGTCGAATCGAAGAAGCTCCTTGACGTCGACGACGAAGGTAAGTGCGTTAATGCCACGCGAATTGTACCACTCGACGTACCTCTTGAGGTGCTTGGTTCTCGCTCCCAGCCACCCCAACAGCACCACCGTGGCCACGCGGTCTTTGCCTCCGCAAAACGCGGCGTTTCGGGTTTCGGAAGCCGGGTTCCAAGGGAAGGCGCCACCAGCAGTTTGGGAGTGAGAGAGAAAGGGGTTGAGGGATGGGGAAGAAGTGAGAGAGGAGAAGAGGAACCTGCGGGGATTCCAATTCGAAGGAATGGGAGGGCGCGTGAGGGTGGCGCGTGGGAAGGGAAGGGAAGGGTGTGAGGTAGTTTTGCAGAGAAAGTGGCGACCCAAAGTAGAGGGGCTTAACGACAACACTTTCAGTTGGGCTTCCATCATAGATACTGATACTGATACTGATGATGCAAATGCAAGACTAACATTCACAATTCAGATAATCGGATCCACTGCCAACCCTTTGTTTTCTTCGCCAATCTGATTTATTGGTTAGCAATAACATTAACATCATAATTCATTTCAAGTCCTCACCTTTTCTTTTTTTTTTTTACTATTTTGTTTCTTTTTATTTGTGTTTAAGGTTGTTTTGTAAAAATTAATAAATACAATAATTTTTTTTATTCATTTAAAATAGTTGTGTGATTTTCTATTATATTCTTTTTTTTTCATTCTACAATAAATGCATGTATAAATTAATTAAAAATTAAGAGACAAAATGAGAATATAATTGATAAAAAAAAGTGTTTTTTTCTTCAAATTCTGACAATTAAAAAGGAATGAAGAAAGTCACAATTCACATTCTCAATTTACATGTATTCTTCCAAGAGCGTCGAGGGTTGAAGGACAAAGTTTGATTAAATTTATGATGAATCAAAACTTTACAAGTTAAATTGAGTTTGTATAATTTTTTCAAACCCAACCCAAATGAGTTTATTCACAAGTATAATTGTTTTGGGTTCGGTAAACAAGTCTAAAAAATTTTTTTTAAAAAAAAAGTGAAATAAAAGTAAATAGTGATATATAAATGCATATGTTCATGTTCAAATTCTATTATATCTTAACACTTAAAAATTCAACATAAAGATTTTCTATCCCTGATCACTAATACTAATATTTGTTTTTATCATGACTATATGTGCGTATAACCTTTCTTTTCTAAGAATGAGACTTAGTCCTTGACTATTATTTGAATTAATTACTTAAGTTTATGCTCGTTTAAAATCTCCTTTTGATGTCTTTCTCACTATTTAATCTATGTTAAAATGATTGATTACCGTTTGACATAATTTTAGATGCGATGAGAAAGAACTAAGAGGTGAATCCATTTATTGGATCGGCATGAAAGACACTTAGTAAGAAATAACCAAGCATGTAAACTCAAAAATATGTAACATCGTATGATTCAAGTAATCAATCTTACTTAGTGAGATATTTGCTTTTGTTCTATTTCTTTTTTATCTGAAGTGATTTAAACATCCTAAATGAATGTGAAGATATCTTCTACCTAATTTTATTCCATTATATAAAAAATGTATAGAATTCTGTCTAAGGCTTGGGACGTTTGGGATTATTCTTTGCTTCATATCAAGAGAATAATGAAAAGAAGAAAAGAATTAAACAGTTAAAAAAAATAACACACCCACGCATATATATATATATATATATATATATATATATATATATATATATATATATATATATATATATATATATATATATATATATATATATATATACACATTGTGTGTGTGTGCCTCTTTCCATGTGGAATTATCAGTTTTTAGGCAACATGATGGGACTGCCATTCAAAATGATAGGAGTACTACTTCACCTCCCCAGAATGGAACTACCATTCAAAATGACACCTTACTTCCCCAAATTAGATTTGAAGTTTAAACCTTTCGCTGAGAACCTGAAGTCTGAACTGCTAGGTGGCATAATTGCTCTTTTTGTCCTTGGCCTTACTTATCTTTACTATCGCATGAAAACCCCCAAAGGTATGCCATTACTTGTAGATTTTGTTTGTATCATTTTCAAATAAATTCTAACTTCTCATTTGATCAATATCGAGATAAATCTTCTACTTGCTGCACCATTAATACTTTGCATTAGTTGTGACTTGTGATCGTCCAAATAGTAAGGTAGGGAGTGTAATGTTTGAAAGAGATGAGATAAAGTGTTATATTGGCAAAGCTAAAGGGAAATTCCAGTATTCAGTATTTACCTTGATATTTAAGATTTGGTACCTTACTATTTTTATAGGCGCGCGTTTCCTGGTTACTAACTACTAAGAGTTGACAAATAGCAGTGACTGTGTGGCAAATACTGCTGGGCCGATCCAGCATCTTCTTTATGGGTTTATTCTTTGCGCTTTGCACCAATTAATATTTACAATTTACAAATACGCAATGACGATATTACCTAGATTTAGGTAACGGTATCAGCAAGTTATAAACTAGAAAACAAGATCGTTTGTTGATATTAATATTTTTTATTCATATTTTATTAATATGAAAAATAATAACAACGCACTTTTATGCAATCTTGTTAATAATTAATTTCTTTTGAAAAACGTAAATCTCACATTATATCGAATGATTTCTACATATATTTTATTCGATAGTAAAGAATGTTTTAAATAATTTTCTGTTAGTATTTCTCATATTAATATAATCTTTCAATGAGCATAGTTTTTTTACTTAATTTTTAATTAATTTTTTATAATAATTTTAAAGCATGACAATACTATTTTATTTTTTTAAAATTATATAAAATAAAATAATATTTTATTTATTATAATAAAAAATATGAACATAATATAAAAGCACCCTTGAGCCCATGTTTGAGAAAAAAAAATTCTTAAAAAATAATCTTTTTTTTTTCAAAAACTCTCAGGAAATTGAGAAAAGGCAACAATTATTTTTCAAAAATAAGTTGAACAGGATAATTTTAGACTCAATAGAAAGAGTTATATGACCCTTATTACTACTACAGTCTAGCTAGCTCAAACTCGAATTAAATACGTATAACCACATACAATACAAACCTAATTTATTTTACAAACAAGATTTTGCGTTGAAGGTAAACAAAACATCTTTCGTTATTCCATGCACTGGTTGCAATACCTCTCTTCTAAGGCAAGCTCTCTTAGTCAGCAACAGCGTATGGTTTTGTATTCATTTCATTTCAGGGAGCTTTGGTAGGTTGGATTGAGGAATATTCTGGATATACCACTAATTTTTTTAAGAAATTGTGCTGCTTTTCTTTCTTATTTTTCCAAATGGGCAACCACCTTGTTTTGATGTATGAAGAGTGGATGCTTTAAGAAGAAAAGTTGTGTCCAAATTAAACATACATAAATTTAATAATACTACTATCCGAATTTCAATGGACATCGCTTTATAAACTTGACTTTCTTGTGCAGAATTTTAGGTTATGCTTCTTACAACAAATAACCATCACACGAGATAACTCAATTGAACATATTAGGAACGGGCTAATAGTGAGGCGTTGGGGTATTAGTTTAAGAAAGTCTTGGTTTAGATTTTATTGTCGCCGTTATTAAAAAAATGGCTGATGTTAAGTTCTAAAAAAAATCAGTTGAATATGAGTTTACGTTGATTTTAAAAATAAATATAATTAAATTAAATATTGATACTGAAATGTTTTTATTTTTTAGAATGTTAATAGCCTCTCTTTTTGTTTCCCTTTAGTCTAAGAGAAGACTCATAATAACCTTACAAGAGGAAGGGTAGGAAAGAAAGAAAAAGAGAGAATGAAACAAGAGGTATCACGAAATTCAAATTTAGCTCTTCAAAATTCATAATTCATGTTTACACTTTAAAAGTATTGTAGTTTCAGTTTTAACCTCTCTTTTTTGTCAAATAAATTTTGGCGTCATATTTTTAAAATAATTCTATTTTCTTTAGGAAAGAACCTTTACTTGCTATTGTAATTTAATTATGATGTAGTGATATAATTTTTGTGAAGGGAAATAAATGACGTTATTCGTATCGTAAAAAACTGTCACAAATTTTTTAACCTCCTTCACTGACCTTCTTCGTAACGTAACTTTCAACGGACCAATCGACAAGATTACGACGAAGATTTTAGTGGTGCAGGTTCCGTTAATTGATTGCTTCGAACAATTGAACCCCATTAAACCACAACCCAAAATCACAAATCAAAACCTTTTTGAGAAAACCCAGATCTGAACACTTGCACCATCTCCGTCATGTACGCCACCGTTTCAGAGGAGGGGAAGGTCGAGGTGGAGTTCATCTACGAGCCTCTGAAACCGGCGAGTAAGCCCTTGCGCCTTGCGGCTGACGATGATGAGTTGAAGGATTTCAGTGTGGATGTATTTTTTTAATTTTTTTTTTTACAATTTTTAACGGTTAAAAATTATATTTTAAAATAAAAAATGACAGGTACGTGTGGATAGATTTGAAGTCATCAAATTCTTTTTTTTTAAAATTAAAAAATAACCCATTATAATTTTATAAAAACACAAAATAAACTAAAAATTTTACAAATATTAAATCCGAACTTTATTAATTTTATATGAATGACAAATATATTTTAACCAAAACATATTAATATTTTAATGAGTAGTGATACAAGAATGAATCACCCACAATTTTAAATATCATATTAAGATCTATTAATTTTTTTTTATTGTTTTCTATCAGATGATAAATATCTATATTAGTTTCCATTTTTATTTTCACTTGTTAGATAATATATTGAGTGTTGATCAAATATTTTCTTATTGTAATTTATTTTATCAAACGCCAACTAACTTAAGGAGTCCACGTCACAATCACGATAATAGAAGTCAACAAAATCCCTTCAAGTGATGAGATTCGTAGGTTTTTTCTATTGCTGACTATTGACTTGGATTGAGAAACCTAGGCTTATATTTGGACATAAACTGTCCTACAAATACCAAGGGAATTCAGCCCTTTACTCATCACAGCCTCAAACTCGCTGCTTGTTTTGATTTGAACTTTGTAGTTTTGTTATTTTGTGGAATGGCAGCGAAGAGCAAAATCCTAGTCCTTGGAGGAACAGGATACATTGGAAAATTCATAGTTAAGGCAAGCGCAGAAGCAGGGAACCCCACTTTTGCCTTGGTCAGAGAAAGCACCGTTTCTCACCCTGAAAAGTCTAAGCTTATTGAGAGCTTCAAGAGCTCCGGAGTTACTATTCTTTATGTATGTGGCTATGTGCATTTGAAGCACACTTCTTTTTTTTTTTTTTCAAAATAAAATAAAACTTTTGTACTATTTAAATGTTCAATAATCCAACTTTTCTGACACCTCTCTGTATAATGTTGTAGGGTGATCTAAGTGATCATGAAAGCCTTGTTAAGGCAATCAAGCAAGTTGATGTTGTAATATCCACACTAGGTGGACAACAAATAGATGATCAAGTGAAGCTCATAGCAGCAATAAAAGAAGCTGGAAACATCAAGGTACATACATGCACTAGTCTTCTATAACAAAATAATTAACTTAATCACTATGCACGGTACTTCATTTGTCAAATGTACGCATATATTGGTGTATAGTATTAGTAGGTAAATATAAATATTAAGTATAACTCTAGGTGTGACTTGGAGAATAATTTGACAAAATCTTCAGTTTTATTTAAGGATTTTTATCTTACTCTCGATTTTTTCATATTTATTTCTCACGTGACATAGCCGACGAAAATCAAATTTCTTTTCTACCGAGTTAAAATGGATGAACACTTGAATCAGAGATATAAAGTTGTGTTTCTTTGATCATCAGAGGTTCCTCCCGTCTGAATTTGGGCTTGATGTGGAGCGTCACAATGCAGTTGAGCCAGTGACTAGCTTTCTTGAGAAAAAAGTGAAAATCAGAAGGGCAATTGAAGCTGAAGGAATCCCATATACTTACATCTGTTCAAATGCCTTTGCCGGTTACTTCTTACCTACACTGGGACAACAAAATGTCACTGCTCCTCCTCGGGATAAGGTTGTCATTCTAGGAGATGGAAACGTCAAAGGTAAAATTGCAATGGTTCAAATTAATCTTTCATAATTTTTTTTCTACAAGTAAAAGATAATAGCCAATTAGCCATGCAGTTTAATTGTCTCAATTGTGCGTTTGAAATGTTTGTTTCAGCTATTTATGTGAAGGAGGAAGACATTGGGACTTATACCATCAAAGCAGTGGATGACCCAAGAACCTTGAACAAAATTCTGTACGTGAGACCCCCTGCAAATATTTTGACCTTCAACGAACTCGTGTCCTTGTGGGAGAACAAGATTAAGAATACCCTTGAGAAAGTTTACATTCCAGAAGATCAACTTCTTAAGTACATCCAGGGTCAGTGTGAATGCTCATTTATGACTTTTCTACCATCACAAATACAACTTATAAGAACTTTTGGTTTCTGTTTACATATAAATGCCACTAGTTTATAGAGGGTTGATCTTATTTGTCTTGAGTTTATTAAAGCCAACAAAAGTGTAAAATGCACGCTTATCTTTACTTCATATTGGAATTCAACTTTTATTTTATATAAAAAGGCAATAAGAATCAAATATAGACCATATAGTGATATAGAGTACGTATTTAATTTGTTAAGTGAAGGCAACTAAATATTTTTTATATTTAATTAAACTGTACCTCATATTTACTTTGATTTTTATATTTTTTATTTATCAATGCAGAGTCTCCTTTCCCTGCCAATTTGATGTTAGCATTAGCCCACTCAATGCATGTAAAGGGTGATTGTACAAACTATGAGATTGATCCTTCTCTCGGGGTGGAAGCTTCTAACCTTTATCCTGAGGTGAAATACACTACAGTCGACAACTATTTGAATGCGTTTGTCTGAAATCCAGGGAACGTGTTATTGTCAATAAACTGCTCCACCCAAGTTGATCAATAAAATCAGAGCATCTTGTTTATTGCTCAAGAATTTGTACTTTGTCTTTGTATTGTCGTTCGCTACTTCGCTTAGCTGGGTGCTGCTTGAAAGTTCTTTTAATGTTACAGTTCTATTACTATTTGTTTGTGGTGTGAATGTGATATTTGTAAGGTCCTTATCAAGTTGTTTACGGTTGAATTTGAATCAAATGTTAGACAAAACAAAATCCATTTATCTGGTTTTTATGTTGTTTTTTTTAAGAGATAACATGCACATGTTAAATTACTTTGGACAAAAGAAAAAAGAAATTTATAATTGATCTGATATGAACTCAAGAGCAATTGAAATCCAAGCTCCGGTGCCATGGTAAGATATTAGTGACGTGGTGCGATGAGAAAGTGGGGAGTGAATTCCCGCTAGAATAATCTTTGAATGTGAGTTTGTTATTTTTGAAGTGTGTGAGAGTAAAAACTAATTGATTCATGAGAGAATGGTTCTTTTATAATTTCTTCTCCCTTGGATTAGGTCTTTTGTACCTTACCTTATGCATATTCTTCTCTATGGAGCTGTTTTTTTGGCATTTCTTGTAACGGACCCGTCATAATGTAGACGTATATCATAACAGTTGTCCTTAGATCAGTGTCGTTTAAGTATAAATGTTGTTGACTTAAGTTATGAATTTGAGATATTCTCTATATTAATTGTCCCTAAATCAGTGTTACTTGGGTACATGTGATACCGATTTAAGTTACAAAGTTAAAATATTTTCTATAACAATTGTTCCTAAGTTAGTGGTTCAATCACAAGTAATGTTAACTTAAGTTGTTAAGTTGAGATATATTTTGTAATCGTTGATGTCACTTAGGTACAAGTGATGTTGACTAAGTTATAAAATTGAGATATCCTTTGTTACAATAATAAATAAATACAAATTCTTAAAGGCAAAAAATTAATTAACATATAATAGTATAACATCAACTAAATTACCTTGGTTTTACGTACCAATGTTATTGAATCATGCGCATTCACGAATGATAACAATAGATGCGTTGCCCTTTTTTTTTTTAACAAAAGGAGTCACAACCCCCAACTTAGAAACCCACATTTAATATTGTAAATGTAAATTATGGGTACAATGACTATACAAAAAAAAAAAAAAAAAAAAACTCACACAAATCATGTTATGCAAAGTATAAAAAGAGGTGCTTTATTTTTTTTCCCTCTAAATTATAGGTATTCTTGATCAAAGATAATCATGTGTGTGTGGAACCAAATTGTATAGTTAATATAGTAAAAGAGTTGTGTAATTTGATTTAATTTATTTTTACAATTCAAAATTGAATTGAACCACATAAAAATTTGAATTTTTAAAGTCATTAAAAAAGACAACAAACTTCGATTATTCATTTTTTTTAACCCGTGTTAAAACTTTGGACAAAAGAAAAAAATGAATATTATAAAAAATTGTAAATTTTAAAGGACAAAGGGCAAAAATTGGCTTTTATATATATATATATATATATATATATATATATATATATATATATATATATATATATAATAATAATAATAATAATAATAATAATAATAACATCAAGAAATTTTAAAGGATGACCTCTATACATATTTCTCATTACCGTGTCAAGGTACAACACATTATATATGTTTAGTAATCTTACCATATTATTTCACTAGTTAAATAAGGATGAATTTTGGATGATGATGTCAGTATCTCAAATTTTGGCTTCAATAGTTAGAGTTATTAGGTAGACCGTAGAGATTCGGGTAAGTAGTCTGCAAACTTTCATTTTCAATAACTTTTTAAGTTTCAATATTTGATATTTCATTCGTAAGAAACAAATATTATTATTTGGTTGTGATTTTGTTTTCTTTTTTAAAAAAGGATAGAATTACCATTACTCAAACTTTTTTCCAAAAATACACCTTATGATTATGACAATTATGAATTAAATTTTTTTAGAGAAAATGGTGAAACTAAAAAAATTCCCCAATCAAGGCAATAGTAATATTGAGTTTGAATGGCAAGCCTAGACTTATCGCTGGACCAAAACTTTCCTATAAATACCAGGGAAGTTCGTCCCTTTTCTCATCAAGGCCACAAACTCTGACTTATTTTAATTTGAACTTTAAAGTTTTGTTATTTTGTGCAATGGCAGCAAAGAGCAAAATCCTAGTCATTGGAGGAACAGGATACATTGGAAAATTCATAGTTAAGGCAAGCGCAGAAACAGGACACCCCACATTTGTCTTGGTTAGAGACAACACCCTTTCTCATCCTGAAAAGTCTAAACTTGTTGAGAGCTTCAAGAGCTTTGGAGTTACTCTGCTTTATGTATGTGCCTTTCATTTACAATTTATTTTTTCTTTTCACAAAAGAAAAGAAAAATACATACAGTACTATTTCAAATTTCAATCCAACTTTTTTTACATCTCTCTGTGATTTTGTAGGGTGATCTTACTGATCATGACAGCCTTGTTAAGGCAATCAAGCAAGTTGATGTTGTAATCTCCGCATTAGGTGGACAACAGATAGATGATCAAGTGAAGATCATAGCAGCAATAAAAGAAGCTGGAAACATCAAGGTACGTACGTACATGCATAACCCTTCTTTTACAAAAGTACTATTAACTTAATCCCTGCTTCATTTTGTAAAACGTTTCCATATCAGATATTAGTGCACAAGGTATTAAAAATTGCTCCTAAACACCATCATCATCATCGGCAAGAAAATGATACCGATATAGACAGAAATCTCAGCATGGTTGCAAATAGCAGTAAGTCAGTAAACAACTGCAATGGAACGGTGTTTCAGCGACAACAAGCACATAAAAACTCTGGGTTTTTTTTTTCATATTTAATCATTTTTTAGTTACTTATTTTTTGCATATTTTTTTTTCTCTCTATTAGATCAAATCAATTTATCCTTATTCGTAAGATCCGATACTGGAATTTGCTAATTGCATGTTTTCACAACAAAAATCATTTTGTATATTGTTCATTTATATTATTTAAAAGAGATTAGTTTTTATGTATATGACTTTTAAGGTAGTTTTTTAATTTAAACCTCCAAATATGATTTTGAAATTAATTTCTTTGATGATCAGAGGTTCCTCCCGTCTGAATTTGGGCTTGACGTGGACCATCACAATGCAGTTGAACCAGTAAGTAGCTTTTTCGAGAAAAAAGTGAAAATCCGGAGGGCTATTGAAGCTGAAAGAATTCCATACACTTACATCACTTCAAATTTATTTGCTGGACACTTCTTACCCAACCTGCTACAACAAAATGTCACAACTCCTCCCCGGGATAAGGTTGTCATTCTAGGAGATGGAAACGTCAAAGGTAACATACAATACATCAAATTAATATATTACCGTTTTTTGAAGATTATCAATTTTCTTTAATAGAGGTTATTAGTAAGATTAAGTTTCTCATGTATAGATAAGCGTACATGTTACATTTGTTTTAGCATCTTGATATAGACCTTCTTGTATCAGGGAGGCTTTTGATTTTCTCTAAATGCGTTTATTGTTTTATCATTTTGGGTTTAATATAATTTACATTTTTTTAAAAAAATATATTACCGCTTTTTCCAACAAGTAAAAGATAATAGACATGCAGTTCAATTGAAATTCTTGTTTCAGGAGTTTATGTTATCGAGGAAGATGTTGCCACTTATACCATAAAAGCAGTGGAAGACCCAAGAACCTTGAACAAAACTGTGTACGTGAGACCCCCTGCCAATATTTTGACCTTCAACGAGCTCGTGTCCTTGTGGGAGTACAAGATTAACAGCACCCTTGACAAAATCTACATTCCCGATGATCAACTTCTTAAGAGCATCCAGGGTTAGTGTGTACTTTGTATACTCTCATTTATGACTTTTTTGCGGTCACAAATGCAACTTATAAGAGTCTTTGGTCTCCGTTGTAGTAATTTTTTTTATCTGTGCAGAGTCTCCTTTCCCTGACAATTTCATGTTAGCATTACGCCACTCATTTCTGGTAAAGGGAGATTGTAACTATGAGATTGACCCTTCTTTCGGTGTGGAAGCTTCTAAACTTTATTCTGAGGTGAAATACACTACTGTCGACAACTATTTGAATGCGTTTGTCTGAAATCAATGGAATGCGTTATTATTGCCAATAAACTGCTTCACCAAAAAGTCAATAAAACCATATAGTAGAATCTTGTGTATTGCTCGAGCATTTGTAATTTGTCTTTCTCTTTAAGTAGTTACCTGTTGTTGTGTTGTCGTCAAAAGACTCCTCTCATACTTAAATTGTACTGTTGTTCTTCTAATACAAGTTCTATTACGATTATTCATTTATTTGGTCACTCTGATTTCATTAGATTTTTTTTAGAAGATTAGGTAATTTTTAGATATGAGAAAAATAATTATACTATAAAAAGATTTACACCATCTTCTAATTGGAAAACTTTGGCTTATTTCTGGTACCAAAACTATAAATATCAGGAAAATTCATCCATTTTCCGATTAAAGCAACAAATCACAGTGTATAATACTCTACTATTAACTTCGGTTGTCTTAAACTCTTTAATTAATCATAAGAGATTAAAAAGTTAAATTAAAATAATAAAAATATTTTAAAAAACAAAACTATGTTTCATTAATATTAAAATAAAATTATAGCAAAATAAATTAACATTGTTTTTTTCACAATTTTTATTTTTAACTTCCTAATTGATATCATAACAAATAAAAAAAGAAATAAAAATGACTTATAGAAGAAATAAAAAAATTAGTTTTTATCACCATACTATCAGTGGTTAAATAGAAGAAAATAAAATACTGCATAGCTAGGTTTTGAAGATTCAAAGGGATTTAATTTGGTAGTGTAAAGCAACCAAGAATGGTGCTAACCCGAGTCTAGCTGCATGAAGAAGTGGGGTCTGGGTGCCACCTTCATTGGCTGCCTCAAGCCTATGAATTGAGAGACTGAGAGCTACTTTTGTTACAGATTTTTCTCACAAGTGCGGAACTTGTTCTTAAAGTAAGTGGGAAACTAATCTCCATACGAATTAATAGGCACCGGAGTGAAATACAATTCAGCTCAAATATTTCGCAAAACAAAATTGATTCTGTGATTTTAAATAAGTAACATCCGTTACAAAAATGAGCTATCGGTTTTTAAATGATAAGTATTCTCATTGTAAAAATGACTTGTATTAATTAGCCATAAGCGTATGATCTGCATATAAGGGGCTAGATATGAAGAGATTTAACACCATAATCAAAAATCTTAAAGACTCAAGTTTATGAATGTTTCATTCACCTATGTGTTCAACTTTCTCATTTTCAATCAATGTCAAACTTCACCTACTTTGATGATCCTTAATGTTTAACCGTGAACCGGTCACTTGGCTTAATTCCATCAATGGATTCACTCATTAAGAACACTTTCAATACAAAAAATTCCTATATCCATGGATTCATGGCTAACTCCATTATACTCATTTGAGCTAATTTTCATGTTGAATCATCGACTCTAATACTAATTATTGTGAAACCAAGAAAATAAATAGCAGGAAAATTTAGCCAATGAATCTATATACTCACACTTATACTCCAACGTGAATAAAAGAGGTGCCAGCAAAAAGGCAAGATAAAGATGTCCAAGATAACATGCATAATAATTTAAGACGGTGAAACATTCATCTCGGAAGGATCAATGCTGATTAAATAGAAGAAAAGATAAGAAGCAGGAAGATGGAACAATATGAATCAGATCCAGAATTAATCGACAATAAATTAGAAGTGGAAATGGAAGTGGGATAACTGGATAAGAGTAACTAATATGTGGCTTGCTATCTGCCGAGTGCGCCCATGTCTTCCTGCAAGCATAATGATTCACAGAAGAAGAAAAAAAAAATAATATTTGTCTTGTGATTCCATGATGACTAAATAGTAAACAGTGTTGTGGTGGACCAAGGAGCTATACGTACACTATGTTGGAGTTAAGTAAAGTATGACATTTCTTAATTATTTGTTTCTTTTCTTCTATACGTTACAGTAATGGGGCTAATACCTAGTTCACTCTCTCTATATAGAATGAGACAAATATATATGGCAACATTTTTCTATCTTGCTTCACAAATCACACATTTCAGGACTGGTTGCAATACACAAACACTAACATACACATGATATTACTATTTATGTTTGGGATGAATAAATCTCGAGAGCTTGCACAGCTAAGCAATGATCTGGACTATTCTTTTCATTGCCAACCGTCTTTATAACATTACTATTAACTTCTCTTGTCTTGAACTCTTTAGTACTAACTTTGGGAATCTTACCTTAACTGACGATAAGAGATTAAAAAATAAAATAAAAATGTCTCGTTAATATTAAATAATTTGGAAAAATACCTCAATTTAAGAAAAAAAATATTAGTATTAATTAAATTTGTTATATTTCTTAATTTTAATAAATTAATTAATGGAGTCTTATAATAAAAATGAAAAGCCCATTAGTTCAAGTAGTTCAGTCACAATCAGGATAATAAAAGTTAATAAATCACTTAAAATGGCGGGATTGGTCACAATATTTTACTGTTGAGTTCGATTAGGAAACCAAGGTTTATCACGGGACCAAAACTTTCCTGTAAATACCAGGGAAATTCACCCCTTTTCTCATCAAAGCCACAAATTCATTGCGTATTTTGATCTTAACTTTGTAGCTTTGTTATTTTGTGCAATGACAGCGAAGAGCAAAATCCTAGTCCTTGGAGGAACAGGATACATTGGAAAAGCTTATTCGACAAAAAAAGTGAAAATCAGAAGGGCAATTGAAGCTGAAGGAATCCCATACACTTACATCAGTTCAAATGCCTTTGCTGGATACTTCTTACCTAACCTGTTACACCAAAATGTCACAGCTCCTCCCCGTGATAAGGTTGTCATTCCTGGAGATTAACACTAACAAGTAAAAGACATGCAGTTCAATTATTTTGTCATGTTTTGCGCTTGAAATTCTTGTTTCAGGAGTTTATGTGAAGGAGGAATACATTGGGACTTATACCATCAAAGCAGTGGAGGATCCAAGAACCTTGAACAAATCTCATGTTCGTGAAACCCCTTGGAAATGTTTTGTCTGCTAACGAGCTCGTGTCCTTGTGGGAGAAAAAGATTAAGAGCACTCTTGAGAAAACCTACATTCTTGAAGATCAAACTCTTAAGATCATCAGGATCAATACTTTTTTTTAAAATATTGTTTGTATAAGCATTCCACATAAGCAACCGTATTGAAAATGTTTGCTAGCATTCTTTTAATAAATAATAATTTATAAAGCTATACCACTTTAGACAATCACCCAAATTATTTTTTTCAAATTAAAGTTTAGCATCATTGTTTTAAAATTAATTATGTTCGAGTTTATTAGCGCAATTTATAGTATAGTGGTGTCAAAGGGAATATTATTTGCAGGGACCAAATCAAAGTCAAACTTGAACAAAGAAAATAAACATAGCAACGTAAGCAACTTATCTATAATTATTAAATAATAATATAGGGAATAAATGAAGCAGACAAGGAAAACAAATCACATCCCAACTTCAATACTTCATATCAATGAATTCAGTTAATTTGTATTCTAAACCGGTTCATACTTCGTTGAACATTGCCCATATAGCGACTAAAAACAGATCATTATATTAATTTATTTTGTAGGAATTCCGTCACAATCAGAGTAATAAAAGTCAATGAATCCCTTTAAGTGAGGAATTTCGAAGCATTTTATCATTGATTATTCAGTATTGACTAGTATTAACTTTGATTGCAAAACCTTCAAACCTAGGCTTATCTCGTGACTGAAACTGTCTACAAATAGCAGGCAAATTCATCACAGCTACAAACTCAGAGCTTATTTTGATTTCAACTTTGAAGTTTAGTTGTTTTGTGGAATGGCAGCGAAGAGCAAAATCCTAGTCCTTGGAGGAACAGGATACATTGGAAAATTCATAGTTAAGGCAAGCGCAGAAGCAGGACACCCCACTTTTGCCTTAGTTAGAGAGACCACCCTTTCTCATCCTGAAAAGTCTAAACTTATTGAGAGCTTCAAGAGCTCTGGAGTTACTCTTCTTTATGTATGTGCCTTTCAATCACAATTTCTATTTTCTTTTCAAATAAAATACAGTACTATTTCAAAGTTCAATAATTCAACTTTTCTGATACCTCTGTGATTTAATTTGTAGGGTGATGTAAATGATCATGAAAGCCTTGTTAAGGCAATCAAGCAAGTTGATGTTGTAATATCTACACTAGGTGGACAGCAGATAGATGATCAAGTGAAGGTCATAGCAGCAATAAAAGAAGCCGGAAACATCAAGGTACTTCTTTACAAAATAATTAATTAATTAATGACTGTCCAAGGTACTTCATTTTGTGAAATGCACCCATATCCAAAAGATATAGTATATTGGTGCATGTTAGGTAAGTTTGGGTACTTATCAAAACAAGGCGACAAACATATCATATTCGTTTCTTGTTTTTTAAGATTTATATAGAAGAAAACAGACAAAACAACAACAACAACAACAACAACGCCTTATCCCACTAGGTGGGGTCGGCTACATGGATCAACTTCCGCCATAATGTTCTATCAAGTACCATACTTCTATCCAAATCATTAAGTTCGAGATCCTTTTTGATAACCTCTCTTATAGTCTTTTTGGGTCTTCCTCTGCCTCGAATTGTTTGTCTTCTCTCCATCTGGTCTACTCTCCTCACTACAGAGTCTACCGGTCTTCTCTCTACATGCCCAAACCACCTAAGTCTATTTTCCACCATCTTCTCTACAATAGGCGCCACTCCAACCCTCTCTCTAATAGTTTCGTTTCTAATTTTATCCTGTCGAGTCTTACCACACATCCACCGCAACATCCTCATCTCCGCTACACCTACTTTATTCTCATGTTGGCTCTTGACCGCCCAACATTCTGTTCCGTACAAAATCGCCGGTCTTACCGCAGTCCGATAAAACTTTCCCTTTAGCTTGATCGGTACCTTTGCATCACATAACACCCCCGATGCTTTTCTCCATTTCATCCATCCTGCTTGAATGCGATGATTCACATCCCCTTCAATTTCCCCATCATCCTGTATTACAGACCCAAGATATTTTAACCGTGTGACTTGAGGGATAATATGGTCTCCTATTTTCACCTCTGAGTTAGAAACCCTCCTTCTTTTGTTGAACTTACATTCCATATACTCCGATTTGTTTCTGCTTAGGCGAAAGCCATGTGTTTCTAAAGCTCGTCTCTAAGTTTCCAACCTCTCATTCAACTCCTCCCTCGACTCTCCAAGGAGGACTATGTCATCTGCAAAAAGCATGCATCTCGGCGCTATCTCTTGGATTTTTTCCGTGAGGACATCCAGAATTAAGGTAAAAAGGTAGGGGCTAAGGGTTGACCCTTGATGTAAACCAATTGTGATGGGAAAATCATCTGACTCTCCACCCTGTGTCCTAACACTAGTCGATACCCTATCATACATATCTTGGATAGCTCGAATATATGCAACCCTAACCCCTTTCTTCTCTAGAGCTTTCCACAAAATCTCTCTAGGCACTCTATCATACGCTTTCTCCAAGTCAATAAAAATCAAGTGCAAGTCTTGTTGGGCCATGCGATATTGCTCCATCACCCGCCGTAATAAATAAATCGCTTCCATGGTCGACCTTCCCGGCATGAAACCAAATTGATTCTCAGTAACTTGAGTCTCCTTTCTTAATCTCCGTTCGATCACTCTTTCCCATAATTTCATGGTATGACTCATGAGCTTGATTCCCCTATAATTTGCACAATTTTGTATATCCCCCTTGTTCTTATAGATTGGCACTAACATGCTTCTCCTCCATTCCTCCGGCATGCGTTTTGACCTCATAATTTCGTTAAAGAGTTCGGTGAGCCACTCAAGACCTCTATCTCCAAGAGTTTTCCACACTTCAATAGGTATGTTGTCTGGCCCCACCGCCTTACCATTACTCATTCTTTTCAACGCTTCCTTTACTTCCTGTTTCTGAATCCGACGATAGTACTTATAGTTCCGGTCCTCTTCTCTTGTGTCTAGACTGCTAGAGTCATATCCATATCCATCATTAAATAAGTTGTGGAAATACGCCTTCCACCTTTCCTTGATATCTTTTTCATGCACTAAGACTTTGCCTTCTTCATCCTTAACACACTTTACTTGATCCAAATCTCTAGTCTTCCTCTCTCTACCCTTAGCAAGCCTATATATAGATCTTTCTCCGTCCCTGGTTCCTAGAGCTTGGTATAGTCCGTCAAAAGCTTGGGCTCTTGCCTCACTCACCGCCTTTTTGGTTTCATTTCTAGCTATCTTATACTTATCCCAAGTTTCAGAATTTCTACACCTAGACCACTCCTTGAAACACTCCTTTTTTACTCTAACTTTGCTCTGAACATTTTCATTCCACCACCACGATTCTTTACCCCTAGGTCCAAAACCTCTAGATTCACCCAACGTCTCTTTAGCCACTTTAATAATCTCTTGGGACATCTTGTTCCACATATCATTTGCACTTCCTTGTGATTGTCCACACCAATCCTCCCATATCTTTTGTTGGAAGATTCCTTGTTTCTCACCCTTCAAGTGCCACCATTTGATCCTTGGTGCTACCAGAGGACTTCTTCTCTTTGTCCTATCTCTAATTCTTACATCCATAACCAAAACTCTATGTTGGGTAGTCAAGCTCTCTCCCGGGATAACTTTACAGTTCAAGCAATACTTCCTATCAGACTTCCTGATAAGGAAGAAATCTATCTGAGAACATGTCCCTCCACTTTTGTAAGTGATAAGATGTTCCTCTCTTTTCTTAAACCATGTATTGGCTATAGAAAGATCCAAAGCCTCCGAAAACTCCAAGATGGATTTACCCTCCCCATTCATCTCCCCTAGGCCAAAACCCCCATGCACCCCCTCAAAACCTCTAGCCACGCTACCTACATGTCCATTGAGATCCCCTCCTAGGAAAACTTTCTCTCCTTGGGGTATATCCTGAAGTACCCCTTCTAGATCCTCCCAAAATTTTACCTTAAAGTGTTCTGCTAACCCAACCTGAGGTGCGTACCCACTAATAACATTAAAGGTGTCCTGTCCCACTACCAATTTTAAGACTATGATACGATCTCCTACTCTTCTTACATCCACGACATCCTTCTTCCACTCCTTGTCCACAATAATCCCTACCCCATTTCTTGATCTGATTTTTCCCGTATACCACAGCTTAAATCCCGAGTTGTCTAATTCTTTCGCTTTTTCTCCTGTCCACTTAGTTTCTTGTAGGCACATAAAATTGATCTTCCTCCTCACCATAACATCCACTATTTCCATAGATTTTCCAGTAAGTGTGCCTATATTCCATGTACCAAAGCGAATCCTCCTGTCATGAACTAGCTTCTTTACCCACACCCGTTCACGAAAATGTGGGAACCCTTGCTTACTTTTCACTACATCCGGGCGGCGATGCAGCGGCTCTTGCTCTTTTGACACTGTACTCGAGCCATACAGCGCGTTGCTTCCGGGCAACGACCTAGCATTCACATTATTACGTAATTGATCCATGTCATAGAGATTCGACAAAGTTTAACGTTGGCTGTCGAAAGCCTAACACAACCCTCTCCTTTTATCCGGGCTTGGGACCGGCTAAGAATAGCAAAGCTAACCTAGGCAGGATTAAGAAAACAGACAAAACAAATACAAATATTTGAAGAAAAAAAAACAACTTCAAAACAAGGTGACAGTTTTATAATTATAAGAGAAAATAGAAAATAGAAAACATTTTCTCAAAGTAAACTAGCCTTAAGTTACCATTCTAATTTATAATATATATAATAGATCAAGTGACAATATTAATTATACTTTAAGGTGGGTTTTTGCCTTACTTTCTATATTTCATTTTTGTTTTGCTATTTAATCAAATTCATTTCATGCTTATTTCTAAGATCTAATATGCAAGTTTGTTAATTCTATGCTTTTCAAATTGGTATTGTATGCATACTCATCCAACATAGCTTAATGAAAACCAAATTTCTTTTCTGATGAGTTTAAATGGTTGAAGTGTTGAAAACTTGACTTAGTCATCTGAAGCGGTGTTTCTTTTATCACCAGAGGTTCCTCCCATCCGAATTTGGATTAGATGTGGATCATCACAATGCAGTTGAGCCAGCAGCAAGCTTTTTCAACAAAAAAGTGAAAATCAGAAGGGCAATTGAAGCTGAAGGAATCCCTTACACTTACGTTTGCTCATATGCCTTTGCTGGTTACTTCTTGCCTACATTGGGACAAGAAAATGTCACAGCCCCTCCCCGTGATAAGGTTGTCATTCTAGGAAATGGAAACGTCAAAGGTAACAACTAACATACAATATGCCAAATTCATCTTTTACAACATATTCTTTAAGCAAAAGATAATAGATACTTGCAATTCAATTACCTAAAGCTGTGAGCTTGTTTCAGGAGTTTATGTCACGGAGGAAGATGTTGGGACTTATACCATAAAAGCAGTGGAAGACCCAAGAACCTTGAACAAAACTCTGCACCAGAAACCCCCTGCCAATGTTTTGACCTTCAACGAACTCGTGTCCTTGTGGGAGAACAAGATTAAGACCACCCTCCACAAAATCTACGTTCCAGAAGAGCAAATTCTTAAGAAAATCCAGGGTCAGTGTCTATACTCATTTATGACTTTTCTGCCCTCACAAACATAGTAACTTACAAGAATCTTTTGTCTCCATTAACATGACATCTTATTTGTCTTGAGTTTTTTAAACACACAACGTTTGGAATTGGATGTACACATTTACCTAATATTTATGTTGAGTTTGTTTTTTTTTTTTACAATGCAGAGTCTTCTTTCCCTGCCAATTTCTTAATAGCATTAGGTCACGCAATGCTGGTTGAGGAAGCTTTTAACAATGAGGTTGACCCTTCTGTCAGTGTGGAAGCTTCTGAACTTTATCCTGAGGTGAAATACACTACCGTCGACAACTATTTGAATGCGTTTGTCTGAAATCCAGCGAATGCGTTATTATTGCCAATAAACTATTGCACCCAAGTTGATCAATAAAATCAAAGCATCTTGTTGTGTATGGCTGGAGAATATGTACTGTCTTTCTATTATTTAGTTACTTGTGCTTGTGTTGGCGTCAAAAGAGTTCTTCCTTACTTTACACTGTAAACTGTACTGTTGTTCGCTTAGCTTGGTGCTGCTTGCAAGTTCTTCTAGTATTTATTATGGCTCCGTTGCAATTTGTTCATCACCACTCTGATCCTAGTGGATGTGCGTTGAAACTCAATTGCCAACAAGTATTACAGTGTGATTATCTCGAAGTTCTTATAAATTAATGTCAAAGTTTTTCACTGTCCGTTCATGGTTGTTAAATTTATCATCACTGCTTTGTAAATTCTAATACCCATTTTTTAGTTGTTGGATCAAGTAGAAAACGAATGTCAAGTGAACAAAGTCACGGTGATAACTTTATTAGAGATTAATGAATATAATTCTAGTCAGACTGTGAGAAATTTACAATACAAGTATGGAACAAATTGCTTCTTAATTTAATAACCGATCTAGAATATTCATCCCAATGTTACAAAAATATCATCACGTTATATTCTATACCAATTTTCAAGAAATCAATGTAAATTGCCAATATAAACAATCTTTTTTATACTAGTTTCATTAGGAGGAAATCTGGTGCAATATAACCTTTTGGATGACAAAAACAAGCTATTTTGACCTAATATGAACCGGGAATTCTAATGGAATTTTTACGTATTTTAAAAATTTATTAACTTGTATGTTTAAAATATGTCCATTAATTTTGTTATTTTTATTTTTTATATTTTATTTATTTTTATAATTAAAATTAAAATAAACATTCAATAATATAAACATTTTGTATTTTTCATAAAACAACAAACCAATATTTAAATCTCGTTAGCTTAGTTCTCCATGTCTTAGATGATAGGAAATTCACATTTTATAATTTATAGAAATAAATTTTTATATTATTTGAATTTTAATATATTTAATTTAGCTTAAATTTTAATAAATGTATATTAGTAGATATGTCAATAAATATTTAAATATACTTTATATATGCATAAACTTGTTATTATTGAGAATATTATCCTAGGTAGATCCTTTTCACTTTAGTGATGTTTTGCATGTTTCTTTTTAACTTCTTTTTTTAAAAAAAAAATTGTTTAGTTCATTTTTTTTATTTTTTGTTTGCATGCTTGATTTGAGATAATAAAAATTGAGTGAAATTATTTAATTATAATAAAATTTCATGTTTTTTAATTAAATATATTTATTATGATTTGCACACATGTTTTTATATTTTATATTTGTAGTTAATTGCATAGTTCAACATTTTAAATATTGTTGAATCCTTGACAAGCGTATCAATTCGTACAAGTAGTAATAAGACGGTAAGATTGAGTATCGAGTACATGAGAATTTTGCTTGTACTCACAATTTTATATATATATATATATATATATATATATATATATATATATATATATATATATATATATATATATATATATATATATATATAATGTTTAAACAATTTGTGATTCAAATCGAATATTATTCATTGATTAAGTATAACAAACACAGGGAGTTGTGAGATGGTGTTGATAATGAGTTATGAAACATGTTAAGGGCTTAGGTTACCAAAACTATTCTTGATGTAATTGTAATTGATTTTTCACTATTTAATACTAATCTGATTATTATCCGTATCTACTAACATACTCTAACTATGATTTCTCAAGTGAGAGAGCCTAAATCACTTAATATTGTTCCTAATCCCTTAAGAGTTATATTAAATATTTTCATTACAAACAAATATGATAAACGGGCTAGACAATACCACTTTATCCCTAGACATGGATCACCTAGATATTCTTTCCAAGTTCTTATCATATAAATATTTTCCAATGTCTAAGTCCTAAAACAGTGCATGAAAAATGGATGATCAAACTGTTAAGACTTTGGCAAGTGCACCAAATCGTTACAAGTAGTAAACCTCGGAAGTCCGAGTATCGTGTCCACAGGAATTTTATTGCACTTATTAAATACTCCTCAATTTGTAAGTGAAAGTGAAATAGTAAAAACAAGAATAAAAGTAGGAATAGAGCGCTATCACAAACAAATAAGTAAAAAGGAAAAAACAATTGATAACAATGCCAAGACCAGACAAACCCAATTGGCCTACGATGCATGTAAATATGATATTCATTATCAATGAAATGGTATTAGTTCTACCCACATCTGTTGACTACTTGCCCCTGATGCCTCACGTTGGCAAGCCTATTTTAACTACCTATCTCCCAAATGCCTTTGCGAAGATTCAATAATTAAAAATGCATTAAGATTAAATTCTAGATGTTGCTTAAATGCATGGGCAGTGGGTTATCATTCTATGCCTAGCAATGCTAGCCCAATGATTCTTTTCTTTAAATGTTCTATTAGGCGTTACCCTTTCCCAAGCGTATAACCCCTAAAACTGATGCATGCATTGAATCTTAAATATTTATTAGGAATTACCCTCTCCCGAGCGAATAAAACCCAAAAAGAGATCTAAGAATGAATGCAAGAATAAAAGAAAAGAAATAGAACAGAAAAACCTGGAATAAATTCCTTTGCATTGATAACTCTTGAAGCTCATTGTACATCGTTGGCTTTTTAGGCCTGCCAGGCCCTAGCTAGGGGTTTAGCCACTCATGGCCATTTGAGGGCTTACAACTGGGGATGAAAGAAAGAATAGGCTAACAAAACAAAGAATGTAGAGAGGGAAGAAAACTCAGGCTTGAAGTACTGAGAGTGATGCTCTGAGATGGGATGATGTTTCCTTGGGACTGCCTCTCTATTTATAGTTGCTGAAGTGGGCTTATGGGCCTTCGTAGTCGCGCTCAGCGCCACACCTCGCGCTTAGCGCGTTCAGATCGTGCGCTGGGCGCCCCATGCACGCTGGGCCTGTGCTTCTGTTGGATCGGGCGCTGGGCGCCTAGCTGGGCTTAGCGCGCGTAACGGTTTCCACCTTCGTGCTTAACGCCACGCTCAGCGCCTGCAGTTAGTTGCTCGCTTAGCGCCAGATGCGCGCTTAGCGCCCCTATTGGATTGGGCCTGCTTCAGAATTTCTTCTTTTTCCTTCCTTTCTGTGCCACTTTTGCTAAATGCAACCTTATTTTTTGTATCTGCAACCAGAAATTCAATTAAATTAATTTTCTCACTTTTAATTACAAATAACTGCTAAATAATTAATTTTAAGCCAAAATTTGACTAATTATTTACTATTAATTCACAATTATTTAGCAGTTATCAAAATCCCCCAAATTAAAACTTTGCTTGTCCCCAAGCAAACCAAGAACAAAAATAAATTTTCAAACAAGTTCTGAGTGTTTCAACACTGTCAATGGCCTTAGTTCCTCCTTCTTCCAGTGGTCCTTTCCGCATATGTCAATATCTCAAAATGAAAGCATAAAACACAACAAGTGGTTAGTCAGTCCTTTGGAATCTTGATCAATCTGGCTGCCTTACTTTCCTCACAAGGCTGGTTTTCCTCTGCTCACAAGTGTATGGTTTAGTGTCTGCAATTTCTAACAACCTGCAAGTAAGATTCCAAAGTTTTGCATTTCCTCTTAAGTACAGTTATCTTTAGTTACCTTCAGGTGGATCACTAAGGACTTTATCGGCGTGTATTGGGGAAAAAATCATGGTTTTTCTTGAAAATTCAAAGTAGGATTAAGAGAGCAAAAATTTCTAATACTTCCGATGCCTTCTTCTTAACCCTTTTATTTCCCCACAACACTTTTCTTTTGACACCTCTCTTGCTCTTTGTTTCTGCCCTTTATTTTACTCATGATGATGATTTTTTTTTTTTTAAATAAACTGGGCTTCTAATTTGTGAGAGGTGTACTATTGTCTTTAGCTACCTATTTTCCCAAAATCCCCCAAATTAAAACCTTTATAACCCATTTTTGCTCTCTTATCATCCTAAAGGTAGGACTTATCATTTTATTGGCTCAAGGGTTAATTCAGAATAAGATATATATAGGCTCAATCATGGGTGCAAGGGGAAAAAGATGATGTCGGGTTGGCTTTTTGGCTAAGTAGCTAATATACAAACATGGCCTTGATCATATCCACCTTAAGTAACTATTCTAACAATCCAAGAGTGATGCAAAACCAGGAACTTAAAAACAGGCGTTTTCTCTCACAATTAAGTTCACACTCTCACCGGAATTAAAGCAAGTATACGCATACCAGTTATGACCTTGTTCCATCAGACTATCCTTCCCACCTTGTGCTATTCATGTTCCACTTCCTGACCTGACTCGTGCTTCCAGAACCAATGTTTCCAAGGACTAGTGGCATCTCAAGTGTTTCAACCTTTCAGAACAAGCTCAAAAATTATGACTGCTCAAGTTATCATGCAATTATTACTCAGAAAACAAATGCTAAATCTCTCATATTATTACTACTACTTCTTTTTAATACCTAAACAGACCAAAACAAAAAGAAAACAAAAAAAACAAAACATAAAAGAAACATCAGAACATAAAAGGAAAACATAAGAAAAATCAACTGCCTCCGCCCAAGTCGCCCATGGCCCCAGTCAGCAGTGGCTAAGTCAGCAATGAGGTCCTCATCGACTGCAGGATCCTCAGCGGCTCCAGAAGGCTCTTCCCCCTGTCAGTGGAGGGCTGGTCTCCTGGCCAGGCGACTCGCTGACGATAAGCCTCTGGAGTGGTGAGCGGGGGGTCCATCTGCAGGTGTAGGGACAGCCTGTGCATATTCTCCATGATGAGCTGCTGTCCAACGTGAAGGGACCTCAGCATCTGCCCATGCGTGTCCATGGATGCTGAGGTGGAAGCAGGTGGATGTCGCGGTCGCTGGGATGGCTGAGACGGAGACTGGGTAGGAGAGGGGCCTCGGAGCTGATGCTGAAGCTCTGGTACGTGTGCGGCGAGGCCCAGGAACGTGATCGATGGGTCGGCGGGGTTCCAGCAGTTCTTCTTCACATAGGCTAGGTTGATCGCAGGGCTGAGTGACTCAAAGATCAGGGTATCAGAAACCACCCCCTGAATGTCACACAGCGCTATAATCAACGCGGGAACCCGAGCCTCAAGGTGCTGGACTGGGCAATCTGGCTGATCTGCTGTGATATAAAGCTGCCCACATCCATGTCCATGCGGCTCACCAAACCGTAGATCAAGCGGGCCCTGTCAAGATTAACATCAGAAGTGTGAGAAGTGGGCGCAAGATCGTAGTAAGAAAAGACACTCCATGTCTGAGCAAGTGTCGTCATGTCCTTCCTCAGGAGCTTCCAGGGGAGACCATCAGCATTAAGGACAAAGCGCCCCCCTGGAGTGCACAGTGTGGCCGCGATGGTGTCAGGATCGGGGTGAGTGCTGAGGTATCTGGTGTATGCTGGATATTCTCCCCGTCCTCAAGATAACCGGGGTGTCGAGGAAGTCGTTAATGGTGTCAGCATCAAAACGAACGACCTGTCCTCGCACCCTGCAGAACCTGGGACTGTGGTCCTCTGGATCATAAAGGTTCGAATAGAACTCTTTCACCAGAGCCACGTCGATCCGCTTCTCCGGAAGGTGAGTCAGCACCTGGTCCCATCTGCGCCTCCTGAGTTCCTGGAGGAACTCGTCAAACATCCCGGGTCCCAGTTCAACATTCCTCTCCGGAAGGATGTTCCGGAGCTGAATGTTGTCTTGGTACCTGTGCCAAGCTATCTCAGATGTGAAGCGGGAAGTGTCCCAATTGGACGCTTCCCCTAGTGTGGGCACGGCACGGCGCTTGCGAGAAGCCATCTGCAACAAACAAAGTCCACAAAAAAAAACAGCAAATAGATTGCAGTTAGTAATTAGTGGGGGTGCAAAAAGTAAACAAATTAGGGGTGAAAATAGTAAAGAAGGGGGGTGCAGAAAGCAAAGAAGAAGGGGGTGAAGTGAGAAGGATGGGGTGAGAAAGTAGAAGGGGGGTGAAGTTAGAAAGAAAGGGGGTGCAGAAAGCAAAGAAGAAGGGGGGTGAAGTGAGAAGGAATGGGGGTGTAGAAAGCAAGCACGAGGACTGGTGGCCCTAAGGCCCAGCCGCACGCTTGGCGCCACCCTGCGCGCTGCTGCTGGCACACGCTTAGCGCCGCTCGCACTCGCTTAGCGCGTTCACTGCTACAGATGAGCGCGCTTAGCGCGACAGTGCGGCTAAGCGAGTGCTTCGTGGTAGCTCCTGTGTCTTGCAGCGGCTTAGCGCGCTCCTCGTGTTGTTCTTCACATGGTTTGCTCCCGCTAAGCCTATACGCAAGGCTTAGTGTGATGATACCTGCAGACGAGACAACACAACCAGATTCACATCTTACCTTGTTTTTCTTGTCAATCGGCGTGAAAATCACAAGGGAAATTGTATGTGAGACGAGGGTGCAGAGAGGAAATGCGGAAAGTACAAAGCGCAGAGAAAAGAAATGAAATGAAATGCTGCACTTAAAAACCCCCCTGGAGGCAACTGAGGAGTTGGGGAGTTTCGAAAACTCCCCAGAATTAATGACGTTCGCGCTTAGCGCGCCTGAGGGCGCTAAGCGCACCAAGGGAAAACGTCCCTTGGTTTCCCCTCAGCTTAAAATTTCAAATTTAAAAATCCTACCTGGGCGCTTAGCGCGACGTCTCGCGCTAAGCGCGTGGTTTCGTGCAGCCCACTGGTTTTCTGCTATTAGCACCCCTCCTTTTGCTGACTTCACCTGTTGGGCTTTTGCTTTTCGTACCCCCTTTTTGTTGTTTGCACCTGTTGGTTTTTTTTTTTTTTTACAAAAATAAAATACTACAACTTTACACTAAATGTTGGGTTGCCTCCCATCCAGCGCTTAGTTTATTGTCCTTAGCTAGACAGTAGGCTCTCTCAAGGATCATTTAAATAGATAATGGTCGTCAATCGCTCTAATTGTCCTCCGTTATACGGCTTTAAGCGCTGGCCATTGACGATCCATTTCTTCTCGAAGCTCCCTTCTCTAGGGTCCACCAATTCCACTGCTCCATGAGGTCTAACTTCTTTTATGATAAAAGGCCCAGACCACTTGGATTTCAGCTTACCTGGAAACAGCCTTAGTCTTGAGTTAAAGAGCAATACCTGCTGTCCTGGCTGGAACTCTCTCCTCTGCAGCTTCTTATCATGATATGCCTTTGTTCTTTCCTTGTAAATTCTAGACGATTCATAGGCATTCAGTCTCATCTCTTCTAACTCCTGAAGCTGCAATTTCCTCTTTTCTCCGCATGCATTTTTGTCAAAGTTAAGCAATCGGAGAGCCCAATATGCTTTGTGCTCCAACTCCACTGGTAAATGGCATGACTTCCCATACACTAGCTGGAACGGTGATAACCGATGGGGTCTTGAACGCTGTCCTATAGGCCCAGAGAGTATCATCGAGCTTCAAGGCCCAATCCTTTCTGGATGATGCAATGTCTTCTCTAGGATTCGCTTGAGCTCCCTGTTAGAGATTTCTGCTTGGCCATTCGTCTGAGGATGATAAGGTGTGGCCACCTTATGTCGGACATTATAGTGCTCCAGGACTTTCTTCAACTGGTTGTTGCAGAAATGTGTTCCCCCATCACTGATCAAGGCTCGTGGGACTCCGAAGCGGGAGAAAATGTTCTTCTTTAGAAACTTGATTACAACCCTGGCATCATCCTTCGGCGTAGCTATGGCCTCCACCCACTTGGAGACATAGTCAACTGCTACCAAGATGTAAATATTCCCGTATGACGAAGGCAGGGGTCCCATGAAGTCTATGCCCCAACAGTCAAAGATTTCCACCTCCATGATGTTCTGCAACGGCATCTCATTTCTCCGTGATATCCCCCCTGTTCTCTGGCATCTATCACAACAACGCACAAACTCGTAAGCATCTTTAAAAAGAGAGGGCCAGAAAAAACCTGATTGTAACACTTTTGCTGCTGTTCTGTCCCCGCTATGATGTCCTCCGTATGATGAACTGTGACAGTGCCAAAGAATACTTCGTGCTTCTTCCTTTGTGACACATCTTCTCAATACATTATCTGCCCCTGCTTTGAACAAGTGGGGGTCATCCCAAACATAGAAGCGTGCGTCGTGTAGGAACTTCTTCCTCTGATTCCAAGTGTACTCCTCTGGAATGACTCCCGTGGCTTTGTAGTTTGCCTGTCTGCAAACCAAGGTCTGGTGGTAACCTGCAAAAGAAACTCATCAGGAAATTCATCTCTTACCTCAGGCTCTTCCTTAGTGACTTCTTCATTCTTTAACCGAGATAAGTGATCGGCTACCACATTCTCGGATCCTCTCTTATCCTTGATGATGATGTCAAATTCTTGCAATAAGAGGACCCATCTAATCAACCTTGGCTTCGAATCGGTCTTGGCGAGCAGGTGCTTGATGGCAGCATGATCTGTGAAAATGGTGACCTTCGATCCTATCAAGTATGATCTGAACTTCTCCAAGGCAAAGACAACAGCTAGCATTTCCTTCTCCGTGGTGGCATAATTCAACTGTGCTTCATTCAGGACCCTGCTAGCATAATAAATAGCATGAATACCTTATCGTGTCTCTGTCCGAGGACTGCTCCTATGGCATAATCACTGGCATCGCACATCAGCTCAAATCTTTACTCCAGTCGGGTGCAATCATCACAGGTGCAGTAGTAAGCTTGTCTTTCAGTGTCTGAAATGCTGCTGAACATTCTTCATCAAACTTGAAGGCCACATCTTTATTCAGCAGGTTGCTTAGGGGTCTAGCAATCTTTGAAAAATCCTTGATGAATCTCCTGTAGAACCCTGCATGCCCCAAGAAACTTCGGACACCTTTAACATTCAGTGGTGGTGGCAGCTTCTCTATAACCTCTATCTTTGCCCGGTCAACTTCAATCCCTCTAGCTGAGATCTTGTGGCCCAGGACTATGCCTTCTCGGACCATGAAATGACACTTCTCCCAATTCAGGACTAGATTAGTCTCTACGCACCTCTGAAGTACCATCTCTAGGTTCCTCAAGCAACTGTCGAATGAGGATCCGAAAACCGAGAAGTCATCCATGAACACTTCGATGCTTTTCTCCACCATGTCTGAAAAAATGGCCAGCATGCACCTCTGAAATGTGGCTGGTGCATTACATAACCCGAATGGCATCCTTCTGTAAGCAAAGACGCCAAAAGGGCATGTGAAGGCCGTCTTCTCCTGGTCTCTAGGGTCCACCGCAATCTGATATATCCTGAGTATCCATCCAAGAAACAATAATACGCCTGCCCTGCAAGTTTCTCCAGCATCTGATCCATGAACGGTAGAGGGAAGTGGTCCTTTCGGGTGGCCTCATTCAGCTTGCGATAGTCGATGCACATTCGCCAGCCCGTGACAGTTCTTGTTGGTATCAGGTCATTCTTCTCATTCTGCACCACTGTCATTCCACCTTTCTTGGGAACCACCTGTACTGGGCTTACCCAAGCACTGTCAGAGATGGGGTATATGAGTCCCGCCTCCAAGAGCTTGAGTACCTCCTTTCTGACCTCTTCCTTCATTGTCGGATTTAGCCTTCTTTGGGGTTGCCGGATTGGCTTGTAATCCTCTTCCATCATTATCCTGTGCATGCAATAAGCAGGGCTGATTCCCTTGAGATCCGATATATGCCATCCAATAGCTTCCCTGTGTCTCTTGAGGATACCTACTAACCTGTTTTCTTCTTCTATTATGAGTGCATTGCTGATTACTACAGGCTTGTCTTCCTCCAAGAACACATACTTTAGGTGATCTGGCAATATCTTCAACTCTACCTTCTTCTTCTCGGACGGAACTTTCTTTTCTAGCTTCTCAAACTTGGCTTCTCCCTCCGGAATACTGTCTTGTCGATCCAAGTCTTCCAAGCAAGCCTTTAGATCTTCCTTCTCTTCACTGGTCAGACAGTCCAAAGCATTTACCATTGCTTTCTCCAGTGAAGACTGTGGTGTCTCGAGAATACTGACATCTTCCTTATCAATCTCTTCTACTCTGAAACACTTCCAACCTTCCTGTGGATACTTCATTGCTTTGAAGAGGTCGAATGTGATCTTCTGGTTGTCAATACTCAGCTCCAAGTTCCCATTCCCCATATCCACCACACAGTTGGCAGTCAGCATGAATGGTCTGCCTAAAATGAGGGGAATGTTTGCGTCTTCTTCGATATCCATGATCACAAAGTCCACCGGGAAAGTAAAGTGGCGGACCTTGACTAGGACATCTTCTACCACCCCGTAAGGTCGTGTAATCGAACGGACTGCTAGCTGAAGCGTCATCTTGGTAGGATCGATCTTCAGATTCCCAATTCTTTTACACATTGACAAGGGCATCAGATTGATGCTTGCTCCTAAGTCAATGAGGGCCTTATTCACCGTCTCCTTCCCTATGGTGCATGGGATGGTAACACTTCCGGGATCCTTAAACTTCTTGGGTAGCTTCCTCTGTATTATAGCGCTGCAGTTACCCCCTACCACAATGTTCTCATTGTCTATGTACTTCCCTTTCTTGGTGAGTATGTCCTTCATAAATTTGGAGTAGAGGGGCATCTGCTGTAAGGCTTCCCCGAATGGCATAGTGATCTCCAGCCCTTTGAATATTTCCAAGAAACGCTTGAAGTAGCGTTCCTTGTTCTTCTTGGTGGGCACCACAGGATATGGGAGATCTTGTGGTAGGGCTGGTGGTTCTTCTTTCCTGGCTTCCCGTGCTTTCTGGCTCTTGGTTTTAGGTGGTGATGCCACCTTCTCTTCTACTTATGTCCTGTCCTCCTGTGTCTCTGTCTTATCTTCCTCTGTCTGGTCTTCTTCCTCAACCTTACCTTCCTCTTGTGCTTTCCTCTGCCCTCGAGTTAGCACAGCCTTGCATTCTTCCTTAGGATTCTTCTCTGTGTTAGCCCCGAAAGTTCTAGTGGGCCTTTCAGCTTTGTCTTGTGCCAATTGGCCCATTTGAACTTCAAGATTCCGAATGGCTGCATCCGTGCTCTTCTGATGAGACCGTGTCTCCTGGATGAATTGCAGCAAGAGCTCTTCTATGTTGGTGGGCTTGTCTTGCTGATTGGGGCCCTGGCTAGGATGCTGGTATGGCGGTTGGTATGGTTGTTGATTCCTCTGCTCCTTGTACTGGTTTCCCTGATTCCTCCACCCTGAACCTTGCGTGAAGTTCCTTCCTTGATTGAATCCTGGTGGCCCATGATTGAATCCTGCTCCCCCTTGGTGGAATCCAGATGAGTTCCCCTGGTTGTAACCTTGATATCCGTGATTTGGTACGCCCATATAGTTTACTTCTCGAGAAGTATCCTGTTGGCTTACACAATGTCCAGGCTCATGGGTTCCTCCGTATGTGGGGCATCCTTCTACCTGCAAAACAGAAGAGTGGGAAGAACTTACCGCTTGTAACTGTTGAGGTAGTTTGCTGAGGGTTTCGGTAAGGGCTTCAATCTGCCTCGTCAACAGCTTGTTCTGTGCCAATGTCGCGTCTTGCGTGCCAAGTTCCAAAAGGCTTCTTTTCGTAGGCACATAGCTTCGATCACGAAGGATTGCTTGATCACTGGCTGCCATGTTCTCGATGAGCTCCATTGCTTCCTCCGGAGTCTTCAATTTGATTTTTCCCCCTGCGGACGCGTCTAGTAGCTGTTTCGAGTGGGGTCGCAAGCCATCGATGAATATATTCAGTTGTACCGGCTCGCTGTATCCGTGTGTCGGTGTCTTTCGTAACAGCCCGTGAAAACGGTCTAGTGCTTCGCTGAGGGACTCATCCGAAAATTGGTGGAAGGAGGAAATCTCCATTTTCCCTTCGGCGGTCTTCGACTCTGGGAAGTATTTCTTTAAAAACTTTTCCACCACTTCTTCCCAAGTTCTTAAGCTGTTGCCTTTGAAAGAGTGCAACCATCGTTTTGTCTCTCCTGCTAGAGAAAAAGAGAAAAGGTTAAGACGTACCGCATCTTCTGGGACTCCAGCGATCTTTACGGTGTTGCATATTTCGATGTACGAGGCAAGGTGAGCATATGGATCTTCGCTTGGAAGACCATGGAAGAGATTCCCTTGGATTAACTGAATAAGGGAATGCGGGTAAGAGATATTTGCGGCTTGCACCTCCGGTCTTGCAATGCTTGTAAAGAACTGAGGAGTGGCGGTGTTGGAGAAGTCTTCTAAGGTGACTCTTCGTGCCGGTTCCCCGTCCATTTCAGCGTGATGTGGAGAGAGAGGAGGTGATGTGTGACTGCTTCCTTCGGTGTCCTGTTCCCTTCTTCTTCTTGCAGCGTTGTTACGCCGACAAGTGGCTTCGATTTCCAAGTTGATAGGGACCACGTCTCCAGATGCAGTCCTAAGTCGCATAAAAACAAGAAGGCACTACCCGTGCAATTATAAAAGAAAGAAGGAAAGAATAGAAGTAAAGAGAAAATACTGATAAAGTAAGCCAAGAAAGAAAAGTTGGGCTTACAAACTGATATAGTATTAAGTGCGAAAACAAAATCCCCGGCAACGGCGCCAAAAACTTGTTAAGACTTTGGCAAGTGCACCAAATCGTTACAAGTAGTAAACCTCGGAAGTCCGAGTATCGTGTCCACAGGGATTTTATTGCAATTATTAAATACTCCTCAATTTGTAAGTGAAAGTGAAATAGTAAAAACAAGAATAAAAGTAGGAATAGAGCGCTATCACAAACAAATAAGTAAAAAGGAAAAAACAATTGATAACAATGCCAAGACCAGACAAACCCAATTGGCCTACGATGCATGTAAATATGATATTCATTATCAATGAAATGGTATTAGTTCTACCCACATCTGTTGACTACTTGCCCCTGATGCCTCACGTTGGCAAGCCTATTTTAAATACCTATCTCCCAAATGCCTTTGCGAAGATTCAATAATTAAAAATGCATTAAGATTAAATTCTAGATGTTGCTTAAATGCATGGGCAGTGGGTTATCATTTTATGCCTAGCAATGCTAACCCAATGATTCTTTTCTTTAAATGTTCTATTAGGCGTTACCCTTTCCCAAGCGTATAACCCCTAAAACTGATGCATGCATTGAATCTTAAATATTTATTAGGAATTACCCTCTCCCGAGCGAATAAAACCCAAAAAGAGATCTAAGAATGAATGCAAGAATAAAAGAAAAGAAATAGAACAGAAAAACCTGGAATAAATTCCTTTGCATTGATAACTCTTGAAGCTCATTGTACATCGTTGGCTTTTTAGGCCTGCCAGGCCCTAGCTAGGGGTTTAGCCACTCATGGCCATTTGAGGGCTTACAACTGGGGATGAAAGAAAGAATAGGCTAACAAAACAAAGAATGTAGAGAGGGAAGAAAACTCAGGCTTGAAGTACTGAGAGTGATGCTCTGAGATGGGATGATGTTTCCTTGGGACTGCCTCTCTATTTATAGTTGCTGAAGTGGGCTTATGGGCCTTCGTAGTCACGCTCAGCGCCACACCTCGCGCTTAGCGCGTTCAGATCGTGCGCTGGGCGCCCCATGCACGCTGGGTGTGCTTTTGTTGGATCGGGCGCTGGGCGCCTAGCTGGGCTTAGCGCGTGTAACGGTTTCCACCTTCGTGCTTAACGCCACGCTCAGCGCCTGCAGTTAGTTGCTCGCTTAGCGCCAGATGCGCGCTTAGCGCCCCTATTGGATTGGGCCTGCTTCAGAATTTCTTCTTTTTCCTTCCTTTCTGTGCCACTTTTGCTAAATGCAACCTTATTTTTTGTATCTGCAACCAGAAATTCAATTAAATTAATTTTCTCACTTTTAATTACAAATAACTGCTAAATAATTAATTTTAAGCCAAAATTTGACTAATTATTTACTATTAATTCACAATTATTTAGCAGTTATCACAAACCACAGATATGTGAATAAACACAAAAAAGAACAATAATATTAATATCATATAAAATAGATGGTTTAGAATTATTATATCAAAGAGAGTTTGATTTGTAGGACTTCTAATAACAACAGAGGAATTTTAGCCTCTTATTGTCATGAGAAGCTAATAAATATAAAGAGTGAAATGAATGGAAGAAAATGAAATAAAAATGGATTGGTCGAAGCTTTGAAACAAATTTTCCTTGCACCAGCTGTGTATGGCTTCTTGCATCTCCTTTCTCTATTTTTTTTTTTTTTTTGCTTTGCTTCATGGTGAAGGAACCACCTCGTGAATGAAAAATTCATTCATTTTTATATACTGCACCACTTGATGGACTAATCATCCTTGTGCATTTAGCGTGATGCTTGCGCTGAGCGCACTTATCCAATTGGATTAGGTGGTCACACGGTAAGCCATAGGATATGTGCTTAGCACGGCTGCACACGACAACTGTCTTTCAATGTAACTTCTTGCACTAAGCAGAATTGCTTGGGGTGAGCAGTTCTGACTCACTAAGTGAGGGCGTCACGCTGAGTGCGACACTTCAGTTCTTCAATCCTCTTCCATAACTCTATTATATCTCTACAAAAAATACACTCAAAATTACTATAAAATCATTAACTTTAGCATCTTCTATATAAAAACTTAGAAGAAGTTAAGTTCTTGTTGTTTCAACACAAAAAAAAAACAATAAAAGAAAAGAAAATTAGATACTTATTATGTGATTTAAATATATAAATAATGTATCCATAGCAGTTATCAAATATATAACAATTAATAAATAAAATGTTTTATGTATTATTTTAATCACATGATAATTAATTATTGTAATTATAAAAATTATTTCAGAAAAATTAATAAATTAATTAAGGTATTATATAAAATAAAAATTCATATAAGATTTAATTGTTTATATAATTTTGTCAAATTTTCTATACATAATTGTTTGCTGAAAAGTAGGGGTGGGAATAGGTCATGCCGGCCTACAAGGGCCTACGACCTGGATTGGCCTATTTAATTAAAAGGTTAGGCTCAGGCTTTTTTAAAAGCCTATTTAATTAAATAGGCTAGGCTTAAGCTTATTAAAAAGCCTTATAAGCCTGATAGGCCAACCTATATATATATATATATATATATATTATTTTTTGGATATAATTAATATTTTTTTTAAACTAGCAGATTTCATTCCTATAATTAAGTAAAACTTTAATTACAAGGTATATTTTAGAGCAAATAAAAATCATATCCTATTATCATATTACGTTCCTATACAAATCATATCTTATCATATCCAATTACGTTCCTATACAAAAATTATATCCTATCATATTTACGTTCCTATACAAAAATTATCTCCTATTACGTTCTATTTATTGTAAAAAGGCTTTTAAAAAGGCTATCGGGCCAGGCCAGGCATTTAAAAAGGTCAGGCCGAGTCAAAATAAAAGTCTTTGATAGGCTATAGGCCAGGCTTAGGCCTCAAAGATTCATCGTAGGCTAGGCTCAGGCCTTTTAAAGCCTGGTCTGACCTGGCCTATTCCCACCCCTACTGAAAAGTAATTAAAATTGATTTAATTAACCTAAAAAATGATTGTATGTCTTTTATTAAATAAAATTTTAAATTAAATATATTTATTAAATCAATTAATTATCAATCAAACATTATTAACACAATCAAATATGTCTAATTAAAACAATCAAATATTCAATATATCAATCAAATTTCAATAAACTATAATTAGCATGAAAATTAATGTTTAATGGTATATTTATATTTGGTATTAATCTTTTATTCTAACTCCATACATTAAAATAATTTTGATTATATATTACTATAAAAAAATTATTTTTAAAACTTAAAATCTTTAAACTAAATTTATTAATGTGACTGAAACAAACAATAAGGAATAAATAAGAATGCACATATAAGTTTATTTATTACAAACACAATTTGATTAGCAAAATTGAATTTACAAAATACAAAATTATTAATTCTTAATTCATAATTCTATAACATAAAAGATTTTTTTAGAGACCTATAAAATAGAAGATAAAATACAATTTTGATTATGTTTCTCATCTACATCCATCTTATCAAAGTACAAGATTATGTATATTATATTCTAAATATCAAAGAATATATAAAATTTAATTCTTACTGTGGGATTGCTATTTGAAACACAAACTTCAACAATCTTTTCCTATTTCATCCATAAGGCAAACATATATAAATGAAACACAAGACTGACAAAAACAAATATAAAATAGAATAAATTAATTGGTTTTTATCTATCTATAATATATATTGTTACAGATTATAATTTTTAAAAATTTAATTGCAATAAATTATTATAATTATATTATAATTATTATATAATTTAAAATAAATTATCTTTAAAAAATAAATAAATTTATTATTTAAAGTTCTTGAAGATATCACGTATAAATATTCCTATTGAAAAATATCTTCATATATATTACTATAGATATAGTAGATTAGAAGAGATATATTCACATTTAATATAGACTCTTCTCTCAAAAATGTTATCATTTTTATATAAAAGATGCAAGTGAGAAAACTAAAATAAATTTAAAATGAAAATCTTTCAATTCGAAAAAAAAAAAACCCCCAATTGTTCAACGCAGATATCAGTTTGTCCCTTGTTTTATCGTCTATCTAGAAAGAAGAAAAAACAGTCAGTTTTATGTAACATTAAACAAAGTCAGTCAAACCTTAAAAAGAAAAAAAGCCAGTCAATGCAGATAAAAGAGAGCATAGCATGCTTTTCAAACCAAGGGCTTCTTATTCAATAAGCTTTATGCTCTAACGTATATTTAAATTTTTCTGTAAGAAAAAAAGTGTGTAAATTTTAATTCGAGTATGTGGCTCAATTAAAATGAAGAGTATTTTTTATATCTTAATTCTGATAAAATTAAATAAATAAATTTGAATAAATTCGTAAATTATTTATTATATATGTAAATGTGATGTTAATCGTTACTTTTTATTAATAATTAAACATTTATTTTTTAAGTAATTTAAGATAATTAAATTTCTTCATTACAATATGTATATAATCGGTCTGTTCCGCCCGGTATTGTTTTAAACTGAATTATCAAATGTTCAGTATATGTTTTATGTCAAGAAAAATGCATGAAATTCGTTAAAGTAATTTAGTTTAGACTTTGGAATAACGTTTTATATCTTTGCTTTTACTTCGGGGTGAACGACCCATTGCACTCAATGTATTTAACCAATAAAAATTAATCTAATTAACAAGAATCAAACTCCTATCTTATAAGCATCGATAAGGTAAATTAATTGACGTGAAATTTTTGTGGTGTTTGATTGTAAAAAATGAAAAATAACTGTTTAATTAGAATGAAAAAGATAAAATATTTAATAAATAATTTTTTTATATTAAATGAAAATATATTATTATTATTAGATTCCTTTAGTTTCTACCGTGTCTTTGGAATTCATTCTCTGACCAAAAGCATGTGGCCATATGCATAACATATAACATATAAGCAGTATTTTTTATTTTTTTTTATAAAAAAGATCACTTTCTTTGACTATGTTTTATCAGACCTTTGAGTAATTTATATAAGCTTTTTTTTACTAACTTTGATGAAAATAAACTTGCTTGTTTGTCTGGTATATAAACTTATTTTATTGGTTTATTTTTTATAAAATAGTTTATCAAAATAAGTTACTTGAATTAACTTATAGAAAATGAATTAGTTTATAATTTACTAATTTTTTCTTCTTTTTCATCATTGTATTCTTACTATTTCATTTTTTCCTCTTAATTTTATCCTTATTATTTTATTTTATCGATTAGGATTAGAAAATATTATTCATATCATGTTTCCCTGTCACGCAAGTGAAAAATATACACATTCAAGTTCTTCTTGTACAAATAGAAAGAATGAATATTTAAGAAAAATTATAATGAAAAAATACTTTTAGTTTTTTTTTTAAAATAATATTATTAATAAAGTATTTAAATGTTAAAAAATGATTTTAAACAATATAATTCTAATAAAATTTATTTTATTTTATTTTCCAAAAAATGAGAAAATTAACTATACCATTTTTTGTAATTCAAAATTTTAAAAATTATTATCCTATGATTTAAAATGAAAAGTAATTAAAAATAAAAATTCAAATATTAAAAATATTAAATATGTCACTTTTAATTTAATAAGCTAGTTTTCAACTTTTCATCTCATAATTTATAACTTATAAACTTTGAGTTAGCTTATATGTTAATTTTACCGAACATAGTCTTGTCCCTTTCAAATTTAAATAATTTTTATACTTTCATCTTTTCTTCCTTTCATTTTATTTCATATGTTTCAAATATTGCCTTAACTAGAATCCAATATATTTTTTAACCTAATGAATAAATTAATCTCACTCATCATAGGAAATTCTTAACATATGAACCCAATAAAATCTTACATCATTTCACTAATTAAATACTCCAAGCCTCAAAATATTAAAGAGATGAATAAATAACTTTTATCATCTTTATTCAATTGTCTCAAAAGGTTCGACTAGAATTATTCTAGCTCCGGATCACTGTACTCGCTCGTCTAAAATGGCAATCAAACAAGCTTCCATTGTTGAATCATGAATGTTTGTTTGACTTTTTCATTTTTTTTATAAAGGTTAAATTATTGGTCTTTATAGTTTTATGATTCATATTTTTTAGTCTTTATAGTTTGAAAGTGATTTTTTTAGTTCCTATAGTTTATATTTTAATTCTTTTTTAATCCTTATAGTTTAAAAATGATTCTTTATAGTTTGTACTTTAATTCTCTTTTAATCTCTAAAGTTTAAAATTGATCTTTTTAGTCTCTATAATTTGTATTTTAATTACCTTTTAGTCCTTACTAAAAAAATATAAAAATAATTAACTACAAATTAATTATAAATTATCAACTATTTTTTATTAAAGATTTTCTTGCGATAAATTAGTTATAAATTACTTGTTAATATTTTTGTAGTTAATTATAATTGATAGTATTACTCATATTTTGATGATAAGAATTAAAAGAGAATTAAAATATAAAATTTAGGGACTAAAAAGACCGCTTTCAAACTATAGGGACTAAAAAAGAATTAAAATATAAAGTATAAGGATTAAAAAACTACTTTCAAAATACATGGACTAACATAGAATTAAAATATAAACTACATAGACTACAAAAACCACTTTAAAACTATAAGGACTAAAAAGTACAAGTGATGAAATTACAGGAACAAATGACTCATTAAACCTTTAATAAATTGGTTGAAATTTAGCTAGTAGAAGATTATGTTGTTTTGGTTTGGCTAAAAAAAAATTAGAACAGAAAACTATTTATTATAATTAAAAATATAAATCAATAATATAAAAAATATATTAATCTAATCCAAATATGTTATTCATGCCGAATAATAAGAATCTGATAATATTTGAGTAGATTTATCTTATCAATTCATTCTATACTAAAAAAAAATTAAATGACGTAATAAAACAATGACGAACCCAAATATTCATCTTGTCTAAAGTTCAAACATGCACTGCATCTACAAAGGATATGTTTGCCGTTAAAAACAAAGATATTTTTGGTTTGAATTTGATAGAATAGATTTTAACATGTTAATATGAAAAGAATTGTTTTAAAAAATGATGTTAAACAAATTAATCTATGTTTAGAAATAATATTTTTAAAATGGAATATTTAAAAACATTTTTTAAAAATGATAAAATGATTCACTTTTGAAATATGTTTTTTTTAGAGAAAAAAAATTAGCGAGTCTTAACCTAAAAAACAATTTCATTTGCCTTAAAATTATGTTATTTATATAAAAACCAATTAAACCTATTACATTTTTTTCAGTCTCAAAACTTTCCAAATAGCATCGTTTACTAGTGTTAACTGACTAAAATGAGGTTGTTAGGTTATACGTAATATTTCACCTACCAAAGAGCAAAGGAGTCAGAACGAGACGTGCATGATCGCCAACAAAAACAAAAATCATGACATAAGTTTGTGTTAGTTTGTTTGACTAATCTAGTACTAGTATCAGTAATTGTTATGACGACTTATGGAAAGCAAAACTTATGTCATGAACAAAACTGTACAATAAAGCAAGCTTTGAATTTTACTTTGAAAATAGGTCTATAAAAATAAAATGATCGATTTAAATGTAGAAAATCCATCTATTAATTGAATATGTTGATTTAATAAGTTTAGCGTTTAATTATACTAGTAAAGTCAATTATATATTATATTTAATTCAATTTAATAAGTATACCATTTAATATTATTATATAGCCAACCCAATTGTACTGATTTGGTACATTACTTTGGTTTTGTTTGAATTTCAATAATAAATTAATAACATTATCCATTATATAAGAACTGGAAAGACAAAAATTTATAGCTCTTTCCAAGGGGCAATGGCACCTGAGGGAGGAGGTGAGTTGGTGGATCGATGAGTACTACCTTCTCTTCTTTTTTTTCTAATTTTTTTTTTTATCTTCAATGGTTCGTTTTCCCTTCCTTTTCATCTTCGATTATTACAATATTTCTTAACATTTATAATAATTTGGTTAATGAATGGCTTGAACTTTCCTCAATTTTTAATTTTGTGCTACTCAAGAAACAAACACGCCCGTCCCTTTCTTTACTAAGACCATGTATGGTCTTTTTCACTGGTTCCCAAAACAATATTTTTACGAAGCCATCTTAAAATATAAAAATAAAAAGATGAATATTAAAATCATTTCGTTACAATATGAATAATGAAACATAAAATTATTATATATTTGTATTATTTTTAATTAAAAATTATATCAAATTATTGGTTGGTTTGGACTACGGAACTCATGGAGCCGCCGGCCGCTGATCAGGAAATTAATACGTGTTTGTTTGGTGCGTTAAACTTGGAGAGAAATGAAGGGAAAATTTTGACATATAGATCAAAGTTGATGGCCCTATAAATACCAATTGATGTATTGCTATACATCATCACTAAGCCATAGCTACTTTGATTACCTATCAAAAAAAAAAACACTGTTTGTTTGGACTAGTTTTAATTTCTTCCAATTCCATGGCTGGGAAAGATAGAATCCTGATTTTGGGACCCACTGGAGCCATTGGAAGACACATAGTCTGGGCAAGTGTGAAGGCAGGGAATCCCACATTTGTGTTGGTGAGGAACACCCCTGGCTCTAACAACAGGGTCAATCTGGTCAAAGCTGCTAATCCTGAAACCAAAGAAGAGCTCATTGAAAGCTTCAAAAATTCTGGAGTTAAGCTGATTCAGGTTGGTGCTTTCATTTGAATGGCAAATTCTTATTTAGAACTAGTAGGAGTAATTGATTTGATAGATATCTGTTTTGATGGAATATTCAGGGAGATATGAATGATCATGAAAGTTTGGTGAATGCAATCAAGCAAGTTGATGTCGTAATCTGCGCATTTGGTAGACTACTAATTGAAGACCAGTTGAAGATCATTGCAGCAATTAAAGAAGCTGGAAACGTCAAGGTTGGTCCTTTTTACTGAATAATTTTAAATTTTCATGTGTTCAAATTGCCATGCACTTTTAAATAAATTAATGCAGTACTAGTAGATTAGTTTTATTTGCTCATGTAACAAAAATAATAATCGTTAACATCACTTTTTAATTAATTATTATAAAAATCAATAATGGCACTATTAGTACGCAGGTTATTTTTTCAAAAACTTATCCAATTGTTTAATGCTGTTATAAATTTTTCTAAACTAATAATTAAAAAATGCTAATTCTTAATTCGTTGTGTCAACAGAGATTTTTTCCATCTGAATTTGGGTTGGATGTAGACCGTCACGATTCAGTTGACCCAGTTAGAGAAGTTTTCGTGGAAAAAGCAAGAATTCGAAGAATAATTGAAGCTGAAGGAATTCCTTACACTTACCTATGCTGCCATGCCTTTACTGGTTATTTCTTACGTAACCTGGCACAGATTGACATCACTGTTCCTCCCAGGGACAAGGTGTTCATTCTAGGAGATGGAAATGTGAAAGGTAATACTCATATATGTTGAATTTATTTAAGACACAAGTAGTGAATAACAGAGACAGTTTCTTCAAGGTGTAAATGTTGTTTACTTGTTTCAGGAGCGTTTGTGACTGAGGCTGATGTGGGAACTTTGACCATCGAAGCAGCGAATGACCCTAATGCCTTGAACAAAACCGTGCACATAAGACTCCCTAAGAATTATTTGACCATAAATGAGATCATCTCCTTGTGGGAGAAAAAAATTGGGAAGACTCTTGAGAAAACTTATGTTTCAGAGGAAAAAGTTCTTAACGACATTAAGGGTAAGTAACAAATTCATGTTTAAGTACATGTTACATCAATTTTGTGAAACTAACCATAAACCATGTCTTGATTTATGATGGTTTTTTGGTTTACTGCAGAGGCTTCTTTCCCAAATAATTACCTGCTGGCATTGTACCACTCACAGCAGATAAAGGGAGATGCAGTGTATGAGATTGACCCTGCAAAAGACCTTGAGGCTTCTGAAGCTTATCCTAACGTGGAATACACCACCGTCGATGAATATTTGAATCAGTTTGTCTGATTTCTGAGGAACTGGTGCAATGCAATTTTTGTTGATCTGGAAAGTGCCCAATAAAACCCTTGCCTTTTTTACTTTTTGCAAAATTGCTTGCTTTTGTCCTACCCTTCGGAAACCATCCACATTAATGTAATCTTCTTTTCACCTAGAAGAATGAGTAATAATACTCTAATCTGCAGTCGGAAGCACTGTTTACAAATTTTTACATTATTCTTGAATACATGTCACTGTTCATTTTCTGCTTGATGGCGAGGGATTCACTTTGAAAAATATTTCAAGCACACTGCACTCACACGTGGGTGCCGGAGTTTCGTCAAAGAGGGATACTCTACAATGTATTCTACTCTACAAATTGTCGAATATATAAAATGACTTAACGGAATAAAAAAATGCTACATTATTTTAAGTATTTTTAGAGTTATATTCCCTATTAAAGTAAAATTATAATTTGGTTGAAACTAAAACACTATAACAAAAATATTTAAAGTACTCCTACATCAATTTTTTTGTTGGTAATAACGTAATTGTTTTGTTTATTTGTATTTTCATTTTTTAACAAATTAAAATATCTTACTATTTTTTTATCTGGCATCAATTTTAAAATTTATATGTGTGGTTTTTTATTATGAAAAGTATGAAATGATAGTCAACAGGTAGAATGGTAGAATAAGTCAAAGAAAACGTAGCATGGTCTTTTAAAAGATATATAGGACGACGTTATTGACATGTTCGAGTCCTTCTTAATAAGCATAATGTTTGGTGTACTCCAAAAGTTAGGTATACACTATTCGGTTTGGTTTTGAGGATGGAAATAAAGAAAAAAATATTTTAATTAAAGTTGAGTATAAAAAGTGTGAAACTCATGTATAATTTACGGATAAAAAAATCTACACGTAATTCATCTTATTTCTTTTTTTATTTTCTTCTTTTTTCACAGGTTATAAGAGATGATAATATAAGAGAGGAGGGAAAAATAATAATATAATAGGGCATATATATGAAAAATAAATAATAAAGAAAATAAAAGTATGTATCATTATTGTTATTAAATTAAAAAATAAAAGCAAATTTAGGAATCTAATTAGAAACAAATACAAGCTCAAGGACCCAATTAAAAAACATAGTTCAATAACCTAATTAAAAATTATCAAATAATTCAAAGACATGTGGGTTAATTTAATCTTGTTTAAATTACTTTTATAATTGAGTAGATGGAATATAGATGAATCATTGGAAATCAGAGAGGCCAGATAATAAGCAAAAGAAGAATAAATATTTATGAAATATGAAGATAGGAGGTTTGACCATTTTCTTAGAGTTATATTATCGAAGAAAAAAATATTAAAATTGTAAGGCATAAAAAAGATAATATATCATAATAAGACGCAAACAATAATTACTACACTAATGTGTTGTCCACGTGAGAGATTTTAGTGGATATGGGTTTAGGGTTTTCCTTAAAATGAAAGACAGAAATTAGTAAGTCGATTTCAGGAAGCCAAAGGTCTAGGTGTTGGTGGCTGGTGGCTGGTGGCTGGTGGCTGTACAAGTACTTGTTGGATGCGGAAATTTAGGCATGGATATGTCACTTAATCTCTATAGTAACGATGCAAGCCCATAACGGTGGTTAGAAGCTCAGTGAGTACTTAAATCTCCTTATAATGTAGATCTTCACCCACAATTAGCATCTGTAAGTGTTAAATTTGAAGTAGTTTTTCCCCCTTTTGTTTTCATTATCTGGTTCATTCATGCCTTGCCATTAGAAGTTTTTAGAAAATCAACTTTTGAGCTTGTAGTTGTAGTTATGTTCATGAAATGACTATCACATTGATAAGTTACTGATGGTTAACGGCCCGTTTGGTTTTGGAGAATGTTGAAAAAGTCTTCGGTTCACAATGATCCTATAATTTTTTTATAGTCATATTATTCATACGAAATAATTTTTAAATAAATACTAACTAATGTCTTAAATATATTAATTAAAGAAATTAAAATAAAAATATTTTTATTAGAAAATAAACATAATTTTTAAAAATTCTCCTATAATTTATATAATAAATATTTTTTCTTTTAATTTCTTAATCAATATTCTAAATATATTAATTAACAATACCCAATATTTTATGCTCCTCTGTCACTTCATTAATAGTAACATATTAAGCAAGTTGCTTAAAAATGATACATGTATGTCTCATAAAAAAAGCTTTTAATATGTGTTGTGTATAGAAGATGTTCTTAACTAAATTTAACTATATATGTATATACTGAAATTTATATAGAAAATGAAAGGTGTGTATTTAACTTTTAAAATTCAATTCTGTAAAAAAAAATTAAAATTCAATTTTATCAAAATTTATTCAGAAACAAACCTAAATATAATGACGCTGTGGTTGGTTTATGATTTGTAACGATGACATGTTCAGTTGACAAATTACATACGATTTAATATAAAATTGTTACAAGAGTCGTTTATGTTGACCAGTCAAACAGTACGGTGTGTATGCCTGTGACTCTATTCAACCCATTTACAACACATATTTAAACTTTTTAAAAATAATCAATTTAAATAAGAGAAAAATTAAAAAAAACATATTAAGAGAAATTAATTTAGTTTTATATTTGAATATATTAAGATAAAAATGGTTTTAAAATAATTCATTTCATTTCAATGATTTTAAAGAATTGTTTTTATAATAAAATTGCAAAAACTAAGTGAAATAATTAACTCAGAAAAAAAAAACTAAGTGACATAATTATTTACAGTGGTAAATTTTGTATTTAAATCATTAGTTGTTAGGGATGAGGTATTCACCAAAAAAAAGTTGTTAGGGATAAGATGGAAAATTAAAAATAACTAAAATACATAAATTAGTAGCTTTTAATTATAAATTCTAAGATTTTATTTATCATAGAAAAATATTTTCATTTATTCAAATTTGAATATAAAATACTAACCGCATTTGAATAATACTGTCGTACTGGTAATGTTTTCTATCAATTATGTTATAATATTTAAAAATAACATAATTCGAACATATTTTGATTCTTTTACGGTAAAGAGAGAGAGAGAAATATGAGAATGCAATTATTCTTGATTAAAAATCAGTAACTCTCTACTATAGTCAACAAAGGTGTGATATGTGTTTTGTGTCTTTCAGTAAAGTTTATTTTAGTTTTTTCCACTGTTTTAACAAAATAAAAAAATCAACAAAGGATTAACTAATCAAACTCATATCTCATACACAATAATCAATGAAGGTTTTTTCCACGGTTTAAGTTATTATTATTATTATTATTATTATTATTATATATATATATATATATATATAATTAAAAATATATTAGTATTATTAATCAGGTCAATAATTGGTGGGGACAACACATTATTAGATCGTTGTTGTAGAGGTTGTATACTCCCATCCTATAATATGGTACGGGTGTTGTGATAATTAATAAATAAATTTAAATTTTTGACTTTCTAATCCAATTCAAATTAATTTATTTGTAAATAATTTTATTAGGATTAAAATTTATAAAAAAAAATTAAATAGTAAATTCAACTCAATCCGTTTAAATTTTGTTAGATTTGATCATGAATTTAACATAATTTAATTCAATTCATCTTATAAAAACTCCTATAGTTATTATAATCAAATCATTGTGGTTAAGAAAAAACTTTAATTACGACTAAATTAGTTATATATTTCAAAATAACAATTGATTTAGGCCTCTAAAAAAATTGACTTTCAAAATTGATTTTAATTAAATATAAAACAATTATTAATGTATAAAATTAATTATAAAATATAAAAAATATAAAAAATATTATTAAAACCGGTTATATATTTATAACTGGTTATGAATATATATCCACTTATACAATGGGTTAAATATTCAGCTTTTTATAACTAATTATGGTTTGATGATAATAATCACTTTATATATTGATTATTAAACAGTTATGAAAATATCCTGGTAGTCGTGGTTGTAAGTATACATGTTTTCTACATCAGCAGGACCTATCCAATAAAAGGTTGTTTCCAAATTGAGAGTGTTTTGGGTTTTTTGGGCTTCCTATGTTGAGTAAGACTTAAATAAGAAGGTTTATTTTGGTCTAGAAGAATCAGATTAGATAGAGAGACCCACGTTGTACAAATGACTTCAATAACTTAAAAAAGTGAATTAAGTTAACAAATTTCTCGTTTAATTGACTTCTAAATTTCCTTTTAAATCTATATGTTAAGAATATTGAAGATGAAGATGAAAGTTATATTAACAGAATACTTTTAAATAAAACATGCAAGATAAAATAATCAAGATAGGGAAGAGAGAGATGCAAACTCAGTTTATCATGTGTCTATTTTCAGTTCTCAAGCAACTCATTTGAGATTTTCACTAATTTTATAAAAAAAAATTTACAACTTCTGAACACCCAAGAAATTTCTTTCATTGTATTCAAGAAACTCATAATTCAAGAGACAAACAATATCTTGATCTCAATAAGTCTTTAAAGAAAGTACATATCTTTTATCTCTTTTAGAGAAAAATATACAAGATGAAGTTCTTAGAAGAATCCTTAATTGATTTACAAGTGTTTGACCAATAATTTGTTTTTAAGAGGATAAGACAACAATATTTATAGGCCCTCGGTGTCTTTTCAAAAACTTATCAAGGGATGCGACTTTTCAAAGTGACTTTTAAAATTTTTTTCACTTTTCAATCGATTACACCTAGAGAGAGATAAGTATTTCACATTCTCTGTTCTACATTTTGGGATTTCATCTAACAAGTTTCAATGCAATTGTTAAAGACTCTCTTATATTTTTCTCCATTAAAATTATTTATTTGGTCTCGACAACTTATGATTTTTATCCTTGTATTAAGGAGTTTTTTATGTTAATCAAATTGGTTCTCTTATCTATTTTTTCTTAATTTCTATGTTGTGTTCTATTTTTATTGATACTTCTCAGGTGTTATTACAAGTTTTTGATGGAGTTTGTTATTGGACGGAAACGAAATGGATATTTGTTTAATTGACGCGGAAAAAAATTTCATAGAGATCATAGTTAGTGCCTTATAAATACTAACCAAAGCATTGCTCTGCACCACAAACCATTGCTAGTTTAGTTACGTACATAGCTTGAAAACACAGTGCTTGTTTAGACTAGTATCTTCCATGGCTCCGAAAGATAGAATCCTGGTTTTGGGACCCACAGGAGCCATTGGAAGACACATAGTTTGGGCAAGTGTAAAGGCAGGGAATCCCACTTTTATATTGGTTAGGGACACCCCTGCCTCTGTTAACAAGCCAAGGCTTGTCACTGCTGCTAATCCTGAAACCAGGGAAGAGCTCATTCAGAGCTTCCAAAATTCTGGAGTTACTCTAATCCAGGTTGGTGCTTTCATTTGATTAGCAACTTCTATTTGAAACTGTTTCGACCTCAAGTCTGCTAACATCATTAGGTATTTGAGAACTTAATATATCTGTTTAATGGAATGTGCAGGGAGATATGAACGATCATGAAAGTCTGGTTAATGCAATCAAGCAAGTTGATGTAGTAATCTGCTCATTTGGTAGACTACTAATAGAAGACCAAGTCAAGATCGTTGCAGCAATAAAAGAAGCTGGAAACGTCAAGGTGCGCACTTTGCTCCCTTTTATTGTATAACCATTTCGCCGTTGGGTGTAAAATTATGGTACACTAAATGTGTGTTTGGTTCCACATCCAAGATCCATGTTTAGAGCAAAATCACATCAAAAGTGATGCAAAAGAAACTATTAGTTGCGTTGGAGATCCACGTTTAGCGGTTTCTAGCTTGTTTCCAAACACTATAACTTTATATTACATTAAAATTTTAAACTATGGTCAGTGTTAAGCGCTGATTCTTAATTTCTTGTGTCAACAGAGATTTTTCCCATCTGAATTTGGGCTGGATGTGGACCGTCACGATGCGGCTGAGCCTGTAAGAGAAGTTTTCGAGGAAAAAGCGAAAATTCGAAGAGTAATTGAAGCTGAAGGAATTCCTTACACTTACCTATGTTGTCATGCCTTTACTGGTTATTTCTTACGTAACCTGGCACAGATTGACATCACTGTTCCTCCTAGGGACAAGGTGTTCATACAAGGAGATGGAAATGTGAAAGGTAATTAATCCCAAGTGATAAATATAAATAACAGTGACACAGTTCAATTCAATTGGGACAAGGTGTATATTTGATTTTCTTGTTTCAGGAGCGTATATTACTGAGGCTGATGTGGGAACTTTTACCATCGAAGCAGCAAATGACCCTAGAGCCTTGAACAAAGCCGTGCACATAAGACTCCCAAACAATTATTTGTCCTTAAATGATATCATCTCTTTGTGGGAGAAAAAAATTGGGAAAACTCTTGAGAAAATTTATGTTTCAGAAGAAGAAGTTCTTAAGCAAATTAAGGGTCAGTAACAACACTCTTTTTATACTTAAAAAATTCATTTTTATAGGATATGGTTTTAAGTACATGTTACATCAATTTTGTGAAACTAACCATAAACCATGTCTTGATTTATAATGTTTTTGGTTTACTGCAGAGACTTCTTTCCCAAATAATTATCTTCTGGCACTATACCACTCACAGCAGATAAAGGGAGATGCAGTGTATGAGATTGACCCTGCCAAAGACCTTGAGGCTTCTGAGGCTTATCCTCACGTGGAATACAGCACTGTTTCTGAATATTTGGATCAGTTTGTCTGATTTCCGAAATCTTAGGAACCAAAGCACTTATATGATTTTATCACTCTGCAAAATGCTTAATAAAACAAATGCAGTTCTTCCTTCTGTTTTTCTTTCAGAAAAGGCCTATGCAGGCTTTTTTGCTGCACTACCATTGTCTGTTTCGTAGTGGTTGCTTGTGTTTGTCCTGTTCTCAAGAAAGTATCCACATTTATCATTTATGTAATGTTCTACCTGAAAAATAATAATATAATCTGTTTTAATATTGTTACATCTCTGCCATTGCTTGTTTAATTTTCTTCGTAACGACGTAGCGTTCTCTTACAATATTATTTAAAGCGCACACCAGTATTGACTTATTATGAATAAAAAAAAGTATTGGTCATACCGTCTTGGTTACATCTGTCATTGCTTGTTTTCTTCGTAACGACGTAGAGTTCTCTTATATATTTTATTTCTTATATGTATTTTTAAAAATATTAATCAAAATAAGAAAATATTTTTTATTATTTCATTTCAATATTCATAAAACATGTTCTTAAAAAATATAACATTTTTTTACTGTATCATCTGTTGAGGGACTGTAATAAAATCAGACCTTATGGAATAGTTTTGTTTAATTATATTTTATTTGGTTTTATGTTTTAATGAAATAAAATATATTATCTTTAAGTTTTATCATTCTTGCTTTATTTTTTATCAATATATAGGTTCAAAGTTCATTGGCAGACACCATATATTTAAGGCCAGAAACACAATACTCTCCTAAACTATGAAAAAATGAATAAACACAATAATTAATATATTTAGTATTATTTTTCAAAGATCAAACTGTCAAAACTTTTTCTCATAATATTCACCGTAATTACATAGTTGAAATTCAAATTTAATATAAAACAATCTCGTGATTGTTGATTCAAGTAGTTGAATGTTTAAAATAATATTTGTAGTGTTTATAAAAATATTGTAAGTTTCTGTAAAAAAAATAGGAAATAAAAATATCGTAAGTTAGTGCACTGAAATTTGTTGCATGCGAGTATAATTATAACATGTTAAAATTGTCTTTTTTTATTTATTTACAAATTAAAATTATTTTTCCATTCTTTTGGACTTCAACTATTTTTGTCATTCCTAAATTACTTATTGTATAATTTGTATTTGTATCATACACAAGCACCACATGATATAGAAACACATTATTGGTCGCCAAATTCAACGGAGTTTGTAAAAGGAAGATAATTTCATGTGACATCATGCAAGTTGAATTACGTTGAATTTTTTATTATATCCTAATCCATTATTCAAGATCCTTGAACAATAGAACAAATTATTTCAATCTCCATCTATTTGTTTTATTTTTCTCAAAGACTCCAATTTTCAAAAGATACATAATCTCGGTCATCTAGTTTCATTAAAAAAATCTTAAACTGAATATCACAAATTGACTTTGTGATTACTGATTATGAACAATCTTCTATTAATAATGAAACAAGTTAGACTAATAATAAAGATTATATTCTATGACTTAGTTGTCATTAGATTTAAGTTCAAGTTAGTTACTAAATAAATTAATTTAAGATATATTTAAAAGTTCATTTAACTAAAAGGGTTAAGTTTTAAGTTATTAAAAAATCTTTTAGATTTAAAATATCAACTTATTTAATCAATATGAATGAGTGAAATTAAGTTCAATCTTCTTAAACAAAATCTCATATTTTAGTTGTGTAAATAAAAAATTATGATTGAGAAATAAGACCTCATAAAAGGTGTTCATACATTTTTCTTTTTGGACAAAAACTAATCATTAATAAAATCAATTAACACTCCACATCAATGTTATCATGATTCCAAAGTAATTAACTTATTTAAATAAAGGTAAAATTATATTTTTGGTTCCCATAGTTGTCTCCAATTTTAATTTTGGTATCTCTTTAAAATTATTGATGCATTTAGTTCTCCAATTATGTTCAATCCAGTAAATATGATCTCCAAGTCCAGATTTAAACATTGATTGTTACAAAGGAGTATTAACTACACGTGTCATGTTCTAATTAGACGTTGATAACAATAATACATTTTTATCGTCGATAGAGTCAACATCCAATCAAAACGTGACACGTGAGTTCAACTAAAATTACGTTACAGTGAATATTCTTTTATAACAATCAATGTCTAAATCGAGACTTACTGATCATATTTATGGAGATTGAATATAATTAGAGGACTAACTGCATCAATAATTTTAAAGGGAGATTGAATATAATTTTACTTAAATAAATGTAAATAATATAATGATAATAATGTCATTGTTGTTGTTACTAGTTTATTTAGCAATAGGTTTATAGATCTATTTAGAGACCTTAATATAAAAGTCGTATTTTATATAGAACTCAACTATCCTGATAAAAAAAAATAGAATTCAACTACCATATACATTCAAAAAAAGATTTTATATTATTAATTTGATATTAGACTAATCTTCATTGATATAGTCTTTAAATAATATTATGTTACTTTGTTATCTGCATTTTCACCGTTAAATAAATTAAAGTATATACTAGTTTCATTTTATTTAAACAAAGACTATATTCATAGAAACTTTAATGCTTAATTCCCATCAATTAGTTTAATTTCATTTTTGAATAAATGAGGATTTAAAAATACAATTTAAAAAATGTATATATGATTATCTTGTCAGTTTCTATTTAACAACAATAAAATAAAAATCCTTAAAGAACTAAAATAAATAAATAAAAGCTTTAAAGGACTAAATTTTTTTTTAAAAAAAATCCTATTTTATAGAAAATAAATTATTTAAGCTTAGAAAATAATCAAAATATACATGCAATTTTCATCTACAAAATAGATTTATTTAACATTAGGTTGACGTGTTACAAACAACCAATTTAGATTCAATAAGACAAGTAGAGATATCATTAAAAAAAAGTACTCATAATTAAGCATGCCTATTAATAACTATAGATATCAATGAATACAAACTGACAAAATGCAACAACAAAAATTCTTTATATAATTGCATAATTGATAAATGAAAAGTCAATTGAGGCAATAAGGGGGTGGTTTGATCGAAGAGAAGACACTATTATTGATAGGGATAGTACTGTAGGAAGCAAAACTTGCTATTTAGATAGGTTGTTAGAAAAGAATAATATTATTAGGATATTTTGTGATTTTGCTTTTTTTTTTTTGGAAGGAAACTTTGTTATTTTCATTCATCATGCCTCCAATGCACCTTCGTACATATATATAGCTAAGAACATCCCGACAACACTAACAACAAGAGAAGTACTATCCCTACCAATATTATTCTTTTCTAACAACTTATCTAAATAGCACGTTTTTTTTTTCTTCCTGCAGTACTATCCCTATCAATTATTTGAAGAGAAATTTTCAAAACAATGGCGAGTCTTATATCTCTATCATGTTACTTTGATTTAAATATTTATTTTTCATTTTTTTTTATTTCACACTACCAAATCATCCCTAAGATTAATAGTATGTTTGGTTTAAAATTACAAAAAAAAGTATATTTACAAATTCTAATACAAAATTACGTGTTCTAATGCATAAAATGAGAAAAAAAATCGTTGCTTTGAAAGTAAAATTGTTTTTGAACTCTCTAAGGTCCCAATTTTATTTCAAACATTCACTACACTCAAACATTCCTAATTTGTATAGAAGGCTTACCGCAATGTTATGGTGTCAAATGTCAAAACATGCTTGTTGAGAAAACGTAAGGGTTTGGACTGGCGTAGAATTGACAATCTAGTTTAGAATTAAAAAAATAAATTCATATTTTCTTAGAATTGAAATTGGTAAGAATCATAATTCTATGTTTGAATTGCATAAAAATAATAAGCTATAGAATTGAAATCTTATATGGAATTTTAATTTCATTTTGTGAACTCTTTTTTTATCAGTCATTATGAGAGCTCTAGACAGTTTTTTTTTTTTTTTCCTGCAAGAGCTCTAGATAGTTAAAGGTGGTTTAAATAGATAAAAAATTCAAACCATCTGTGTAAGGTGGTGGCGTTAGCTGATGGCAAACAATTGGTGATGGTAGATTGGTAGTGATAATAATATTAAGAAAGAGTAAAAAATGATTACAGTGATTGATGATGGTGAGGATAATTACAACTTATGATGGGTAATGGTGGCAATATGTGGGAGATAACATTAACAGCAGGATAACGATCATAATGATATTCAGAGGTAATAACAATAATGGATTGGCTTTGGTCACTTGGGAGTGAGTAGAAGAAAGGAAAAAAACACTTAAATATATTTTTTATAATTTAGTGTTTTTTTTTTATTTTTTATTCTAGTAAAATATTTTTTTTTAATTTTTATTCATTGCAAATTATGTTAGTCAATTTTTTATCCTTATAACACTTTAACATGTTTTTTTCATTATTTAAGATACTATTTAAAGTACTTTAAAGATAAAAAATAAAACAAAACTAAAAATAAAAAATAATTTTATAAAGATAAAAAAATACTAAATTATAAGGAATAAAATATATTTAAATAAAAGTAATTTTGCCATTGTCTGGATCTGGGCCACACAATTTGGGTTAGGAAATAAGAGATTAGAATCCATTTAACTAAAATTTAGCCGCATGAAATAGTTGTTTAACTACTCAAAGGACTCAAAACAAAATCACTACTTGTTTTGAGGTGGGGCACATAGCACTTTAAGATATCAATTCATATTCTCATCATTTTACTTATAAAATAAAATGAACATAAATATATTTTATGATAATATAATTTCATTCATGACATATTTTAAAAATATATCTGGTTTGTAGCCTACAGATCACACAATCACGAATTTATTGCTGCTCTAATTTTGAAGTTTGGTTCCATTCCATGGCAGAGAAAAGCAGGACACCCCACGTTTGCCTTGGTCAGGGAAAGCACCATTGCTCATCCTTCAAAATCAAACTTTATTGAGAGCTTCAAAAGTTCAGGAATTACTATACTCTATGTTTGTATCTTTCAACAAAAAAAAAAGTCAATTAGTTTAATTCGTACTGAATAAAGTTCAAACTAACTGTTCTAACCTCTCCCTCTGATTCTGTAGGGTGATCTAACTGATTATTAGAGTTTGGTTAAGGCAATCAAGCAAGTTGATGTTGTAATCTCCACATTAAGTGAACATCAGATAGATGACCAAGTGACATAAGATAATAGACATGAAGTTGATGTTGTAATCTCCACATTAAGGCAATCATTCTGGGAGATGGAAACATCAAAGGTAACAAATAATGTTATGTGCCAAATTAATCTATTACCGTTTTTTTTCAAGTATAAGATAATAGACATGAAGTTCAATTGCCTCAAGTTGTGTTCTTGAAAGCCTTTTTTCAGGAGTTTATGTCACCGAGGAATACATTGGGACAAATACCATCAAAGCAGTGGATGACCCAAGAACCTTGAACAAAATTCTGTACCTGAAACCCCCTGCCAATGTTTTGACCTTCAACGAGCTCATCTCCTTGTGGGAGAGCAAGATTCAGAAGGCACTAGAGAAAACTTATGTTCCTGAGGATCAAATTATCAAGAGCATCCAGGGTCAATATGAACTCCTTTGATACTTAATTACTGTCACAAATTTAACCTATGCGAATCTTTAGTATCCATCAACACATCAATGATTTATAGATAGAGAGGTGGATGGTCTTGTTTGTCAAGTCTAGAGTCTTAACAACAGAGAAAGAGTTCAATTCACGGATCAACAGCAATCATGTTGGAAAATCAAGTGTGAGCAATTAGTCCTATATTGATTAGGAGAAGGCTCAACAGAAAGATATATAAGAAATGTGACTCATATACTTAATATACGTGATGTTCGCTTCTCTTGGTAATCCTTATCATTACAGTAAGGATATATCTCTACAAAAATTGAAACATTCTTAGTTCAACTCCTCTTAGGACATGAGTATTTTGATACATCATATTAGTGAAATTAAGTATCTCTAATTTTATGTATGATGGTTCCTTTTGTAGAGTCTCCTTTCCCTAAAAACCGATACAAATTCTGAACTTTATCCTGAGGTGAAATACACCACAATAGACAACTATTTGGATCGGTTTGTCTGAAATCTGAGGAATGTGTTAACAGAAATTTAGAAACTGCTCCACACCTCCACCCAAGTCAATAAATTTATAAAACAACAACCTCTGGCCTCTTGTGTATTAGCCAGTTGGCCATCTGTTTTCCTCAAAATAATCCCTCCTAAGTTCTAACCTCCTTACTGTAATATACAGAGCGTGTTTGGTTTCCGGTCTAATTTTCTGTACACGAATTTTGAGACCAAATTCAATAGTCTACCGCAAACTGAATGCAAAAGGAAGGGTGATAATGCTTTTGCAAACTTAGGGGGTGTTTGGTTTGGTTGTTTTCTGTTTTCATTTTCACTGAAAACAGAAAACGGTGATGAAAATGTGTTTGGTTTGATTTCTGAAAACATTTTCAGTGAAAATAAAAACAGTAAACAACTAGAAAATGAAAACAAAAAATTTTAGTTTTCAGTATTTTCAGTTGAGAACAGAAACCTCATTTTGGTTAAAATGAAATCGCGGTGACAATGAATGTAGTTTTAAGCAAATCTAAAAATACAAAAGGACAATAAGTCAATATATCATAAATTTTCAGTATTTTTATTTCATGAAAACAGAAAACAAGAAATCAAACCAAACATATTTTCAGAATTCAAATCTTTTGAAAATGAAAACAATTTTCAAAAAATGAAAACAGAAAATGAAAATGCAAACCAAATACCCCTTAATTTTTCCACTAACGTCCATTTGCAACGGATACCCAACCATGCACAAAGTCTGTAGTCTGTGCTGCTTTTTGCTAGGCTACACGTTGTTAAAAAATTGTTCTAAATATTGAAGTTGTAAACTGTATAACAAATTGCTTATCACTAAACTTCTTTGGCTTCGTTCATATTTTGCTTTTTGATAGTGAAGATTCGTCGTTTATATTAAGTGCAAACCTGAGGAAGGATAGACAGTCTATATAATGATATTTTGTTTACGCTTTGTCGCTTTACGAAAAAGAACAAAATGTTCAAGCACTTTCTTTTGCCCGTATTAAACGAAATAACGATGTGGTATAGTAAATAATAAATATAACTTACACTGCTTATCTGTATCCTTGAAGCTGAATTTACATTAAAATTACATTATTTCTCATGCAACTTTGGTGTTTCCGATATCATGCTAGTATATTTTATGAAAAATGAGTATTGAGATTCTTTGTGAAAAGACACATTCATGCACCATATCTCTACATCAAACATACAAGGATGAAAACACCACTTTGTCATTTTTACAATTATTTAACATTTTTTTAAAGAAGAGAGATAAGTAATTGCAAAAGTAACTCTTTGATCTTCATCTTTATTTTTTTTATAATTTAACAGTCAAATCATCATCACATCACGTTATTGTATTTAGTGGAGGGATCAAATTACTTATTATAAGAGTAATTTAAAAAAATATATATTGTCACGCTATTGCTGCACATCACTTTCCAATACATTCTTGGTCCCCTTTCTCCCCCTCCATGAATAATGAGAAAATGTCATCGTTTACCAATGCATGGTAGGCAACAAAGTCAAAGGCATAATTGTCTATAATATAGAAACAAAATAATGAAGTTAAATAAAAGCATAATTAACCTAATATAATCTATTGGTGAATTTTACTAAGCTAATTTTTAGAAGGCTTGACCAGGATAGAACAACGTTGATAACCAAGTTGGGTAATCTCGTCACAGATTGCTGGCATCTGACAAGATACTCGAAATTCCTATATAAATTGTAATATACAAAATCACCACAAAGCCAGAGAGAAAAAAGACAATTTAACATATGTTAGAAAAAAAAAAGATGCAAAGTCTTAAACTAAATGATAAAATAAATTCAAAATATGACAGGACATATATTAATAATATAATATAACATACAATAAGTATAAAAGAAAATAATTTTAAGGGAGAAATTTTAAATAGTCTGAGTTAAAGCGCTCAAAGGTTATCTAGAGAAAATCCTCTCATTGCACTAGTAGGAAAATCTAATTGCGCTTCTTTTCACAACTCGTGAAAGGATCCCAAAACCTTATGAATATTAATACTCTTGCTCTCAAACAAAAATTTATAAGAAAAGTAAGAGAAGAATTTCAGAGAAAAAATGCAAATTAATTTTCTACTTGTGTCTATTGGCTAATATATATATATATATATATATGCATAGACCCCCTTATGGAGTGACACAAAAAATTCAAAGTAAAAATACCACACTTAGAACAAACAAAAAAACATAACAAACGTAATAAACCAACTTGATCCATTATCCTAAAAGATAGGAATTCTAATTTTACGTAACAAATTCTAAAACAAATATTTTATTTTATAAATACAAAATTAATATAAGTAATATATTTTTATAAAATTTAAATTATAAAAAAATATTTACTAATATTCTCCCACATAATTATAAATTTTAAAACATTAAAAAAAACACAATTTGTGTAGAAACATAAAAGAAATAGCATCTGATATTGTATTTCAATATAAGGAATCTTCCGGGTTTGAGTCCTATACCAAATGTTTATGAACTTCCACCCAAGAAAAATGTACATACATACTTGTCTTGAACTACACCTTTTTTAATCGAACTTTAATACACAACCCCTACAATATTTGTGTTCATTTAGGTTCTAATCAATGGTTGTGCGTTACACAACCTTGCGCATGTATCTTGTTTCATGAGTGTCACTTAAAGATTAGCTCATATCTCACATTGACGGCCCCACCACCACACTCACTAGGTGAATTTTCAAAGAATGATTTGTGACCTCATCCCTACAATAATTGTTATCGGATTCATTAAGAGGTATTTTTTTATACCAAAAAATACACATATGTAAATACCTTAACCTTAATATTGTCACAATTTATAATACACCTCATCATAGGAATGAGAAATAAAACAAATTTGTAAAAATTATTTTGTTGTACTTTAGTCAACAAACAATTTTGTTGTTACCTATTGAACTCCATTCATGGGACCATCAATCACATAAAGACTGGTGTCCATTGTTGTAACTAAATAATGAGCTTTAGTCTCATTTCTCTCAACGACTCAAGGACTTGTTGATGTATTAACCTTTTTGTAAGTGAATCTGCAATATTATTTTCTGACCTGACAAAGTCAAGAGAAATAACACTATGAGAAATCAAATTTCTGATAGACTTATGTCTCACTCTTAAATGTCTTCTTTTTTCATTAAAATTTTTTCTAGCAACTTTAGACATAACAACTTGACCATCACAATGCATTGAAATTAGGGGTATAGGCTTATTCAATAATGGCAAATCACATAACAAATTTTAAGAAACTCAACCTCACTAGTGACAGTATTTAAAGCAATAATTTATGCTTCCATGGTACAACGTGAAATAATAGTTTGTTTAGAAGATTTCCATGATATTGCACCACCAACTAAAGTAAAGACATAACCGCTTGTCAATTTTATTTCATCGGAATCAAAAATTCAATTTGCATCACTAAATCCCTCAATAACAATAGAAAAACATGTATAATGAATGTCATAATTAATGGTTCTTTTTAAGTATCTAAAATCCTTTTCTAATGCAATCTAATGAGAATGATCAGGATTATCAGTATACCTTCCTAGCTACCAATTGCATGTGTAATGTCAAACCTAGGGAAGTTTGTCAAATGCAACAAAGAACCAATAATTTAAGAATATTTATGAAAAGAAATTTTGTTAACTCATTGGCAAGTGCACCAAATTTGTCACAAGTAGTATAGTACTCGGAAGTCCGAGTGTCGAATCCACAAGGATTTTGTTTGTACTTAGATTGGTGCAAACCCAAATTACAAGCAATAGATAAGGAATTTAAAATTAAAGATGCAGAAAGATAAAAGATAAGGTACAGATCTGAAAGAAAAGATAAGAGATTTAAAAAAAATTAAAGATAGAGAAGATAAAAGATTTAAGTTAAAAGATGATAAAGAAAAAAATAGAAGATAAAATAGATAATAAAATTTAATGTAAAAGATAAAGATAATGATAAAAAAAATTAGTGCAGAATGTGGTGATGTCGAGACCTAGCCTGTCTTATTTGACTAAGATGTATTATTTTAGATTTTTCTCTATCAATTTTGTGAATTTTTTCTACCCACGTCTGTTAGGATACTTGTCCCTGATGTCTCACGATGACAAACCTATCTTACCTATCTATCTCGCAAATGTCTTTGCAAAGACTCAATAGATAAAATATAAGAAAGGATAATAGGAAAGAAAACACCCGTTTGCATTGATAAATATGAAGTGTACAATACATCTTTTGATTTTTTAGGCCTATTAAACCTTAACTAAGGGTTTAGCCTCTCATAGCCATAAGAGACCTTACACTTGAAAATGGATTTAGAAACTGATGGAAGAGAAGGGATGGAAAAATGACAGTAAAAGAAAGATTTCCCCTACTAGAGACATTCAGGCTTAGGATGTAATCATCAGAGAGCTTTGAGTCTCCGAGTCTCTAGGGTGATGTCTTTTCTTCTTGGTTTGACTCCCTCCTTATAGTTGTTGGAGTGGACGTAGGTCTAGTGCCAAAAATCTTCCTTATTCATGTTTTTTATATTTTCTGGATGTTTTTCGCTTTTAATCTCTCCTTTTCATATCTGCAATCCATAAATACGAAAATATCAATTCCTAACATTTAAGTAAAAAATAAATGCTAAATAAATATTTTTAAAGATATTTTCAATATATTTTTATTATAAAAAATAACTCATATTTAACAGTTATTAAATTCCTTTACTCAAATTTTTCTTTAACTTAATGGATGAGTCATAAGGCGTAGAAACAAGTTTCACATCAAAATAATTAAACTTCTTCAATAGCTTTTCAACATAATGTGATTGGGTTAAAACCATGTCATCATCTTTCTTTATAAGCTTAATTCCCAAAATCACATCTGCAGGACTAACGTCCTTCATATCAAAATTACTAGGCAAGTCACAAGAAAGACTTCACATCATTTATGAAATGCATATTACTACCAAATATCAATATGTCATTCACATACAAACATAAAATGACACATCCACTATCATCAAATTGTCTCACATACACACATTTGTTACTATTATTGATTTGAAAACCATATGAAAGAACAACTTGATCAAACTTTTTGTGTCATTGCTTTGGAGTTTGTTTCAAACTATATAAAGATTTAAAAAATTTGCAAACTTTCTTTTCTTTACCCAGTTCTACAAAGCCTTCAAGTTGGCTCATATAAATTTCTTCTTCTAATTCACCATTTAAAAAAGCAATTTTTACATCCATTTAACGAATTTGCAAATTAAGAACACAAGCAAGTGCAATTGAAACTCTAATAGTAGTAACTTTAGAAACAAGAGAATATGTATCAAAGAAATCTACACCTTTTATTTATTTACAACCAATCACAACAAGTCTTGCCTTAAATTTTTCTATAGATCCATGAGTTCCTAATTTCTTTCAGAAAACTCACTTACAACCTATACTTTTACAACTAAGGGGAAAATCAGTAAGAAACTAAGTTTTATTAGTTTTAAGAGAACTCATTTCATCGGTAATAGCTTCTCTCCAAAAAGGTGCATCAATAGACCTCGTGGCCTCACCATAAGTTTTAGGATCATCTTCAAGTAGAAAAAAGCAAAATTCAGAACAAATCCTTAACGTTTTTAAATATTTTACTCCTCGTGGGTTCAAAAACAATGTCCTTATTAACATTACTACAAGATAATAAATTAGAACAAGAAGTATCACAAATAGATTTAAACAAATTATTTTTCAAAGAAAAAACATTTTCAAAGAAAGTGACATCTCTAGATTCCATAATAGTATCATTAGAAATTTTGGACACTTTTGAATTAACAACCAAGAATCTACAAGTAGTACTATGTAAAGAATATCCAATAAAAACACAATCAACAATTTTCCGTCCAATTTTCTTTTTCTTATTAACAAGGATGTTAACCTTTGCAAGACATCCCCATACTTTAAGATATTTCAGATTTGGTTCTCTTTTTTTCCATAGCTCATAAGAGGTTTTTTAAAAAAATTTGTAAGGTATCCTATTAAAAATATGACATGCAGAATATAAAGTTTCACCCCACATATTTTTTGGCAAACTAGAACTTATAAGCATAGCATTCACCATATCAAGCAATGTACGATTCTTTCTTTCCACAATACCATTAGATTGAGGAGCATACGGAGGTGTCACTTCATGAATAATACCATGCATTTTGCAAAAATTACTTATATCTAAAGATGTGTATTCTCCACCTTTACCAGAGCGTAGAATTTTAATTTTTCTTTTTAATTTATTTTTTACTTCTGTTTTATATACTTTGAACTTATCAAATAACTCACTTTTGTGATTAACTAAATACACATAGCAATATTTGAAGAAATCATCAATGAAAGCAATAAAGTATCTCTTACCACCACGTGTTAACACATCATTACTATCACACACATCACTATGAACCAATTCAAGCAAGTTAATTTCTCTTTTAATATATGTAGTAAAATCCTTTCTAGGTTATTTTGCTTGAATACATGAAGTTTTAGGAATAAGATTAAGAGATATCATTCTTTTGATAGAATTCAAATTCACATGTCCAAGTCTAACATGCCACATATCAAAACATTCAACATTTGCAACAAAAGAAGAAATGCTAGATATTTTATTAATAGAAAGAGGCAGACTTAACTTAAACAGACCATCACAAATGAAGCCTTTATCAATAAAAACAACATGTCTAGTAATAACAACTCTATTGGACTCAAAAACAACCTTGTACCCTTATTGGACTAACAAAGAAATACTTATTAAATTGGCAAAATTGCAAAATTGGTCTCCCACTTTATCTTCAATTAGGGATTTGGTCCCCCTATAATTTAATTCATAAATTTGGCCCCCCAGTTTTATAAATCCATGTAAAATTGGTCATGGAAACCCGATTTAGACATTGACCGTTAACCTCAATGTCACGTGTCAACGTCTGAGCGGTTCCCTGTAAAAGTTTCATTTGTTGTAGGTAAAATTGCACTTTGGTCCTCCAGTTTTACTCCAATTTCGATTTTGGTCCTCCTATAGTTTAATTCACACATTTAGTCTCCCATTTTTATAAATCCCTTTATAAATTGTTCCTGCAAAATTGATCTTTTGAATGGTTTAGCCACTGGTGCTAGAGACATAGTAAGTCTTGATAAATCTCGAACTTTTTTTTCATCGCAAGTTTTTCACTCACTTGGAATCTAGAGAAAAATCACTCTTTGTCTCTCTCCCACTTTCGGGGTTGTTCAACTTGGGAAAGTGACGCATGAATCTCAACCTGGGTTTGAAATTTTCAGATCTCTTACTTTAACAGGTTCTGTAATAATCCCCTATTTTTTTTTCTTTTTTTGCTCCCCCATGCGGTATTATGTGTATACAACTGTTTAAGTGGCCTATGTATGACAATGGTATTTTTGTTTGAAATACAACTTCTCCAGTAGTGAAATTTGACTGAATTTATAAAGGGATTTATAAAACTGGGGGACCAAATGTGCGAATTAAATTATAAGGGGATCAAAATCGAAATTGGAGTAAAACTAGAGGACTAAAAGTACAATTTTACCTACAAAAAATGAAGTCTTTACAGGGAACCACGTAGACGTTGACACGTGACATTGACATGTGTCATTGACACGTGACAGTCAACGTTTGAGGTTAACGGTCAACGTCCAAATCGGGCTTCTAGGACCAATTTTGCAGGGATTTATAAAACTGGGGGACCAAGTTTGTGAATTAAATTATAGGGGGACCAAATCCAAAAATTAGAGATAAAATGGGGACCAAAAGTAAAAATTTGCCTATTAAATTTTTCCTAAAATTATAAATGTGATAGACTCCATCTAAAACAAGAAAATTTACTAAAGATAGCTCTAGTTTCACTTGACCTTCTCCTAACACATGTTCTATACTCCCAAATCATATTTTAAATAATAGTAGAATTTTGTAAAGAGATAGGCAAAATATCTACTGTTAGTGTTATGTTCATTTGATTGTTTTGTGTGTTGTATTTTCATGTATTTACTTTTTTTATAACAAGGAGCTACATATATATAAAGGCAACCAGTCACCAACGTGTAGCAACAAAATACTTGCAACAATAACATTAAGAAACAAAAAAATAAAATCGAACAACAAACTTTCTAATGTTAAAGACTTGTAACGTTTAGAAAGGAAATTGACAAGTAAAAGATAGCTTCCTAAGATATAAGAATAGAAGTAGTGGAATGCTTTTAGTTTTTCAAGAAAACTAATTCTAAAAGTATTTTATCTTTAAAAACATAATTAATAAGAAAATATATTTTAATTTTAAATTATAAGAAAATATTCCAACAATCTCTCACTCCTTTAAAATTTAAAGAAATGAAATAATATAATAAAAACATTTTTAATGGAGCATAATACATTGTGTTTTCACCCATAAATTGTTCAGGTGTACTAGAAAGGGACTCAATCATATCCATGATAGACATTTTGAGAAAACAGAATGATATTGCAGAAAAAACTATGCAAGAAGAAAGTGATTTCTCTCCCTAAATTTGTTAGAAAAATAAAATAAAAGAAATAAACAAGAAGAAGATGCAAAGCCTTAAACTATAGAACACAACTACAGTAGCAAATTAAATTTAGAATATGACAAAATATGGATTAACAATACAATATAAAATACAATAAACACAAAAGGAAAATAATTTTAAGGGAAAAATTTTAAATAGTATGTGTTGAAGCACACAAACCTATCCTTAGAGAAAAAACACATCCAGGTAGAAAAATCTGATTGTACTTCTCTCTTAAGAGACGACAATTCGTTGGTTCCGATTGTGTGTAGCAAAAGGATTCTCAAACCTTCTGCATGTTGTTGTCCGAAAAAATATTTTTTTATAAGAAAAGAAAATAAAAAATTAGAGAAAAATGCAAATTATTTTTCTACTTGTATCTATAGGTTAAATAAAAGAGAGAGATATACATAAAAAAAAAACTCAAAATAAAACTATCACACGTAAACCCACGTACAAGCATGTTGTCATTATCGTCACCAACCGGTCTCATTTCGAAACCATCGTGCTTCTATCCCCAATTCTTCTTCTTTTTTCCTTGTATTGGAAGATACCATTTTGTAACATTGTCACACAGTATCAAACTCGTCTTTTTGTCTGTCACTATATCATTACCACTCACGAGATTCCACCCAACCTCTTTTTAGTTTCTAAACTCATGAGAGCCCAAACACCAGTTTCATTAGTAGTTGTTTGTGTGCAATCAAGGTAAACTAACCAACCTTATCCATAAATGGATCAGTCATCACCTTATTATAACCGATTTCCTCAGACTCCAAGCTCAACCAAAAAGGGAAGAAGTGGTTATGAACCATCAGACACAGAGTCAGAGCGGCAAGAGATTCCACGGCATGAACGAGAAAGAAGAAACTTCACTTTAGAAGAAACAAAAGATTTTACTCTAATGAACAAAAGCCCCATGGCACTACACAGGAGGCACCCTTCAAGGTTTGAAAACGAAGTCTCATCAGCTTCAACAGCTTCAACAGCTTCAGCTCCACGAAGAAGACACCATAGTAAATCACCCTATAAGCTGCGCGTAGCAGAAGCAAATGTTGCTGTTGCTGTTGCTGGTGTTGCATCATCATCACCCATAATAGGTTTGAATACAAGGAGAAATATCAGTCCCTTGTCGAGACCTGACATTGGAAGAACCGTGTCTCCTTTCAGGGAGCAAAGAATTGAGAAGCCACACTACAAGAGATCAGTGACTGCTCCAAGATTGAGGATTCAAGAGAGCAACAACGGAGGGAGAACCAATGAAAAGGTTAATAGACAAAGAGAAGCTTCTCCTTTCAAAGCTCCTTCGGTTGGAGAAATCAACGAGATGATAGCACAGGTGAAGCTATCTCAAGATCCCACCAGTGATTATTCGTCAGTGCTTGAAAGCACTGATTCCATTCATCCGGGTGACCTTTTCTTTTCTCGCGAATGCAATGCCTTTCAAGCGAAGAATTCTTCGTTGCCAAGACGCATCGAACAACGTGAGCATTTCAGTCCAAGGCCACCGGTGAACACCACGAGAGTCCCATCCGAAAGAAAAGGAAAGAATGCTGACATTAAGATGAATATGAATATCTTGTCTCGATCAACCACGGTTTTAAGTACTTCGGCTACGAGCAGAAAGGGCAGTGGCACTGGGAAGCCAAGTAGTGTAACAAGCGAAGGTAGTGGAAAGACAACTGAAAGCATGAGGAAATTCACAGCCAACAGAAAAAAGAATCAGAAAGATACATGGTTTTCTTGCATGAGAACAGGTAACTGTAGAACCACTAGAAAATCGCCTGAACGTCGACCAATTGATGAATCTTCTTTCATAGAGAGGGCAGTGGTAGTCGAAAGCCTCCCACAATTCTGGGCAGATAAGCACGAACCTGCTTCACTTAATGGCTTCATTTGCAACAGACAAGAAGCTCAACTTCTCAAGGAATTGGTATGCTCTCAAACACTCAAATATGGTCCCCATTACATCCCTTGAATTCTTCTTGTGGACAAAACTAAGATGTAGTTCCCTAGGTAGTTTTAGTGTCTTTTTTCAATTAGAATTGAAGTTTCATTCAGTACCTCGAGCAGATATTTAATACTAATCTTTAATACGCGAATTACTGAGATAAAACTTTCATTCTGGTTATAGAGCAATACTAAAATCACTTAATAAATTACGTCTAAGTTTTTTCCTCTTCTCTTATTGTTACTTGTATTTGTATAATAACTTATGACTCAAGCTACTTTGCTTTTCAGGTGTCTCAGGGCTCTTGTCCTCATATTTTGCTTCAAGGACCCTCTGGCTCTGGGAAAAGAGAACTAGCAATGGCTCTTCTTCGAGAAATATATGGGGATGCATGTTGTAACGTATGCTTCTTCCCATAACTATCATTCCAATTATGTTTTGTATTTCTAGGCTGACTTTATCAGACCCTTTTGCAGCTGTCTCATGATTTAAGACATTTCCCTATTCAGGTAGAGATTTCTCACTCTCCTACCTATAGGTTTTGATATATGATAAGTACAGATTAAAAAACCGTTTATTATTATTATTATTATTATTATTATTATTATTATTATTATTATTATTATTATTATTATTATTATTATTATTATTATTATTAATTTTTTATTTCAAAAAGTTGCATCTCCTATAGTATTACTACTTTGACAGGACCAAAGGCTTAAGAAAGTATCTGTTCCAATAACATCCAGTTCTCATCACATGGAGCTCGATGTAAATTCAGAATCAAATGCTAAATATGCTTTAATGGGATTAATCAAAGAAATTAGCAATATATATGCAGTTGCCCCCGAAGTCAGCAATATTAATTTCAAGTCAGATTTTAAAGGTTAGTAGCTTAAACGCATGCTTATTTTACGTCTGAGTGATCCTTTAATGTGAGCCTAGCTAATGTGGTTGAGTTCTGTTGATTTCAGTTATAGTTCTTTATGACGTCCACAAAGCAGTAGATAATATCCGGCACATTATCAAATGGATCATAGACCGCTATTCGGATATTTGCAAATTAGTGCTCTGCTGTGAAGATGATGCAGACATTATTGAACATGTGAAAAATCGATTCAAAGTTATCCAAGTTGATGCTCCTCAAAATCACGAAGTAAGAATAAAAACACTATAGAAATTGTAAAAGTAAACATCAATCTGCAACATATCAGATCATGGATTTTTTCCCCTGCAATTCTATACGTATTTTTTTCTAGATCATTTTATCCTACAAGATGTCTTTTTGTTGTGGTAAATTGCAATTTTGGTAAAGATCAAACTTTGCTTCCATTACTGTCAAAAAAGAAAAATTAATTAACACATATGCACCTTCAACTATGCAGATTATTGAGGTTCTTATTCAGATAGCAAAGAATGAGGAAATTGATCTATCCATGAATTTTGCTGCAAAAATTGCTACAAAATCTAAGCAGAACCTCAGAAAAGCAATCATGGCTCTTGAAGCATGCAAAGCACACAAGTAAGAACTTCTGACTGGCGACATATTTATTTTAACATTTCTAGAAAATTCTCTATAGAGACTAAACGGGGCACTATGATGGGCAGCTATCCATTTTCTGCAGAACAACCAATTCCGGTTGGATGGGAGGAGATTGTAATAGAAGTTGCCGCAGAGATCCTAGCTGATCCATCATTTTCACGGCAAGAAACTTCTTTTTCTATCTTATGTTTTATAATAGAGAATTAGAAGCTAACAACATCTTATCATTTGGGTTCTGAACACAACTAATATGCTTTACTTCTATTCTTTTTAAGACTGACTTATTTGAAGGCAGAAACAATATAAGTAGCATCGTTTTGTAACTTGAAAAGTGTCGATCAGATTATGGTTTAAGTTTTTAATTTGAATTTTGTTATGGTTTTATCAGCTTACTCTCAATACGAGGGAAATTTCAAATGCTTCTCTTGGATTTTGTCCACCCGAAATTGATTCTCCAGGTAATAAACTAATAATAAGAGTCCATAAACAATTTATTCAACTCATCAAAATAGTGCATAAAGTACATTCTGTTCAAACATGCAGAAACTCGTGGGACATCTCCTAAAAAGAATTGAGGTCAGCTTAAGAAGGGAGCTTTACTACTGGCATGCTTATTATGTGAGTTTCTTCCTCCATAATTTGTCTTAAGGTGATGGTATATTATAAAATAGAACTTGGCGCATTTCTAACATAACAGTTCTGTGCTCCTTCCCCATTTTCCCTAAAATTCTAGACAACCCCTCCACCCCATAGTTTATGTGTGTTTCTTGTGGTAAATTAGTAACCAAAGTCTATAATGAACAGGACAGAAGACTCCCCCCAGGAATAACTGCTTTACTAAAGTTAGAAGGTAAGGCAAAACACTTCTAATCTTTTTTAAACTAACCATATAGATTGCCTAGCAAAAATAACCCAAGAATTAAGGCATACATGGTTTTAAGTTGCGACCCGCAACCGCAATTGCAGCCACAACTTAACAGTTTCTTGACTGTCCCCAACTGCATCGCCCCGCAATTGCAGCCACATCAGTCACATTTTTCTGCAATTGTCCGTAATATAAAAGTTTTTTGACTTACCGCAACCGCAATTTAAAACCTTAAATATGCATGACTTCCCTAAATAACCTACTGAGATGGGTATACTGTTATTGACTAATATGCTATTCTCTGCAGAATTCGTGGCCAAGTTCATGAGCATGTGCAGAAAAAACTCTGGCAATCGGCAATATGTGTAGGTTAACATGGATGTCATTACAGGATGAATCCTCACTCAGACACAGTTAAGAATGTTAACATCATATGAGCAGCACTAATGAATGTTTTAATTAGTAGAAGAACGTGATTCCGTATCCCCTTTCGAAAGAACAATACTTTAGTAGAGATCAGAAAGGAAAGTACTTAAATCAGATTCTGTTTCATTTGTAAAACGCATGCATAAAATATTTATTATTGTTCAAGCAAAAAGTCAGCTTTTCGGACCTGATTTCTCTCTTGTTCTTATATTTTTTTTTAAAATTGAATCATAAAATTAAATATTAACATAATTACATAGACAACACACAGTAAATAATTGAAAAAAGAACAATAAAAAAAGCCAATTTACTCAAAACTCATAGTGAACCACAGAGAAGTCAGTGAACCTTAACACCGTGATATTGTAAAATGTTTGAGTGTGTTTGGATGCCACAGGTAATCGATTTTGGGAGCTAAAATCCTGATGTCACCGTGAATTTTTGGAAACAACAATGTGTTGTTTAGCTCCATCATGAGATTGGCGATGATTTTGCTTCACTGTGTCGTCACCCCGAAAACACACTGACTCGCGCCTATGAGTTAGTCAAGAAAACACGTTATCTTTTCTTGGGCAGCGGTTTATCAAATTTTAAATTTTATTTTATTTTTAATTTAAATTTAATATTTTTTCTTTATTTTCTTTCCTTAAATCCAAACAGAAGTTTGGATGTTTGGTGGAATGATGATCCGAGTGAAAATCATGTCATATTCTTACGTTGAATGTGAAAAAACTTATTATTGCTAACTTGCTATGACATTATTGGATTTGACTCCATATTTTGTAAATGATTTTAAGAATAGTTGGAAAGTAAAATAAAATTAACAAAATATGAAGACTATCAAATTGAACTGTTAGACCATATATTTAACCACAAGATTTATCAATTATATCACAACTTTATCAAAAACAAAGAGAAGTATTTTATAATATCATTACTTTCACTTTATATATTGTTTCAGTTATTTAAAATATAAAAATAGAATATATTTAAATCTTATTTAAATTTCTTATTTACTTAACTTACTTTTGTATTCATTTAATTTATAAATAAAATTAATTTTACATGACATACCATATATTTTTAATTTAATAAATATTAATCTAATCACCTATTTTAATTATCATTAAATTGTTAAAAATTAGTAATTTTATTTTAGATAAATAATTATTTTTATTCTTAAATAGGTAAAATATTGACAAATTCAATGATAACATACAGCTTGGATGAATAAATTTATAGTATTTTTATTTTTTTCACTTTCGAAAATTTAAATTTAGATTTTTATTTTTTGAAAATAAATTTATTAGTCTTCTAAATGAAAATAAATATTTATTCTTTTATTTTTTATCAGCCGTCAGCACAGAGGAAAAAGTTCCTTTGCCAGCAGTCAGCAGTGATTGACAATTTGACATATGACGTTGTCCGAAATCCAAATATTCCGTTTAGCCGCTCCAACCATAGCCGTCCGATGGAAACTCCCTTTAATCACACGACACATTTTCACTCAACGACTGGCCGCTGAACTGAGTGCTATACGTTACCTTTTTACTCTTCACTTGTTTCGCACTTTCTTTCAGTCACCATCTCCGACTCTTTCTCTTATCTGTAACTTCCTTTAACCCTTTCCACCCCAAAAATATTCACTATGCTACTGTTTTTCTGCTTTCCTTTTGATGATTCCTTTTTTATTCTCTGCATCGCCCTCGTTGATCGTTATGCTCCTTCTTTTCCCTTTTTTTTTTCTTTTGTTTCTCGATCTAATGCAACCTGAAAAAAATGAAGTAATCACCATTTTTCATATATGCTAGTACTTTTTAAGGTCCCAAGGTTTCTTTTTGCTTGATGCTGTGTTTGTCAATTTCGGTCTTTATTCTTCAACAGCTACGTTTTAATTGAATCATTTTTTTTCACTTGTCTTTTGGAATCAGTACTTCTAAGAAACTGAGGTGGATTCTTCTGATTGTTGTTTTGATTGCAATGAATAGTAATGATTTTGAGAGATATAAGATTGGTTTTGTAGTTGGAAAGAGGGCTTAAGGGTGAAGGGAGAAGGGAGAAGGGAGGAGAGGTTGTGGGTTCGGATTCCCCATTGACATTTCTAATCAAACTAACAAACTAATATTTGCTGATAAAGAAAAAAGAATCGTAATGATTTTGATTGATAGTCTCTTATTTTGTGTGAGTGATAATTGTGATGCTTATGTAGCTAAGTCAACATGGCTCACCTTGAAGATTCAAGTGCATGGAATTCGAGTATACCTCACCCTAAGCTCAATGAAAGAATTCTGTCTTCTCTGTCACGGAGAACTGTTGCTGCTCACCCCTGGCACGATTTAGAGATTGGTAAAACACCCTAATTGTTTTGGATTTTTTTTGTCACTTTTAATTATAATGTAATGAAATATGGTTTATTTTTTAAAAGCGAAAACCTTTTTTGTTTGTTTTCTCCTCAATGAAGAAGAAGGAGTTCCTCTTCAGTTTCAACAAAACATCTTTTCACTGAGGTAGCAATATTTGACGGAAAACTATCAAATGCTTTTGTGCACATGCAGGGCCAGGAGCTCCAGCTGTTTTCAACTGTGTAAGCTTTTACTCTTTTGTAACTTAATTGCAAATCATAGGAAAAAAAGTATCAAAAGATTTCTTGCAACACCATGGCCATCTGAGTTTTGGGGCTTATAATAATTTATTTCTGGCAATCCTTCAAATATTTAATCTTTGTACTTGTATGTAGTGAATGCAGCTAAAAAAAAGTACTATAGCATTAACAAGGATACGATGGTAATGGAATCCTCATTTTATGACTTGAAATGAGGTTGTGCTTAAATAAAGAGAAATCACTAGCAGTCTGAAACTCCAAATCTTACATTTTGCCTACATAGATTATTCCATTTAACTCTTGTTTCTAGAGAAATAAATTGATTTCCATGGCAGGTGGTTGAAATTGGCAAAGGCAGTAAGGTTAAGTATGAGCTGGACAAGACAAGTGGACTTATAAAGGTGTCGTTTCCATTTTCTTTCTTGCACTCCTCTTCTTCCATTCCATATGCTTAATGTATTAGCAAAATGTGAAAGACTTTCTTTTAATAGGGCAGTATTCTCATTTACCATTTCCAAATTTATTTCTCATTGCTACCTGTCTGTGGTGAAGCATAACTAACTCACTAACGAATGTTCTGATCAACCCAACTTAGGTTGATCGTATTCTTTACTCATCAGTTGTCTACCCACACAACTATGGTTTTATCCCAAGAACCATTTGTGAAGACAGTGATCCTATGGACGTGCTGGTTCTAATGCAGGTACCAATGCTTAAAATTGTTGTTTCTGATACTTAAGAGAAAATGTTTGTTTCCAGCCAAAATTTCAACTGTATTAAAATTTGAACTTTTGTTCTGAGAAGGAACCCGTGCTTCCTGGTTCCTTCCTTCGTGCTCGTGCTATTGGACTAATGCCTATGATTGACCAGGTAAAAGTTGCCTCCTCCTTGCTTTCTGTTTTTCATTTGCATTGGAACAATGAAGAAGTGAGGATCTTTTCTGAAAAAACATAAAAGGCATTAAGCATTTTTAATTATTTAGCTGATTAGTTAATTATTTGCTCCTCGCCTAGTGGTAGTGTATTGAACATCAAAGTCTATTGAAATGAGAAAAAAAACATTGCCCTACCTTCTTAGTTGATATGACATGGTGAAATTTGTCACCATTAACCTTTCAAACCCTAGTCCAATTTTACCTTGGAGAGTGGTATGATTGAGATGGAGGTTCATTTCTTGGGATCAAAGAAATAAAATTGAAGGTTGCGAGGAACATTGTTAAATGCATCTCAACACCATTATAAGGATCTGACTGCAACTTCTGTTCACTTTATATTTCACTTGTCTTTCAACATTGCATAATTCGAATAATTTGTCACCACTTAAAGTCCAAATTTGGAGAAAAATTATTTTTTTCTAACAAATTCTGCTACAGGGTGAGAGGGATGACAAGATCATAGCAGTTTGTGCTGATGACCCTGAGTTCCGCCATTACACTGACATCAATGAGCTTCCTCCACATCGGCTTGCTGAAATCAGAAGATTCTTTGAGGACTGTATCCTGTTATTTGCACGTACAAATAAACCACATGCATCTCTGTTCGTAGTTATTGACAATTATGCTCATTAATGATTAGTTTTCTTTTAGAATAAAAGCCTATAGAACGTTTGGGCCAATATAAAAACTTTTACTTTCACATTTTCTATCTCGTAACATGTACGACGAATTTCTAATGGATTACCTAATACACTCTAAGTCCCCCATAGGTTTTGATGACCTGTTGAATAACTTTCTTCTATCAATGCCGCATCCCCTGGTTTCAGTGGTTTGCTGCATGTTTTCCTTAGCTTGTCACACTAGACAAGAAGAATGAGAACAAAATAGTTGATGTTGAAGACTTTCTACCGGCTGAAGCTGCCATTGATGCCATCAATTACTCCATGTGAGCTATTTTCCTTTACCGTGACTCAAATTTTGTGTCCATTTTTGAATTCTTGGCTGTAATTTGAATGATTATTTTATTTTTCTTACATGGATGTTTCCCTTTGCAGGGACTTGTATGCTGCTTACATAGTTGAGAGCTTAAGGCACTAACTTCTTTAGAAACTGAATAGCCAATTTCAGTGATCTCCAACTAAATATGTAAAATGTGAATGAAACTCCATAAACATTGTGATTTCCGTGCTGTTCTGTGATGCACTAGTGCTGCCTCGGTTATTGACACAACAGTGTCTAAAACTTCTGCTTTGGATGCGGTTGTACTGCCCCCCAATAATGAGTTCATTTCTAGTATTGAAGTCCTTATCCTTTGTTTGGTATTGGAGAAATAGTAACACATGAATGAATTTTCAGTTAAGCAAATTCCTCGAGTTTTATTGTATGTTTGGTTTTACTTTTGATAAAGTTACAAATAATAGTATGTCTTTTTCTTTAAATTTCACATGAAAAGATAGAGACTTGCATCGAGTACGTGTGTCCTACCACATTAGTTTTAACTTCAAACTCAGTTTGGTTTAGATTTTGAAAAAAATAAATTTAAAAGATTGAATTCATTTATTTTGGACCGAAATAGTATTTTAAAGTAAAATTGTTTTGAAATGTAAATATACATATGTTAAAAATTTAATGGAATTTCATACTTAGAATCAACGTTTTCATGTTGGAAAAGTTTAAAACTTTTACTTCTTTCAAAATTAATTTTATTTACCACAATTAATTTTAAGAATCCAAAAACCAAACGTGTGATTATTTTGGAATCCAATTATTTTACCCTCGAAAACTATTACAATGGAAACAAATACTCAAATAGACATTACAAAGTTGCATGTTTGTGAACAATTTTTCTTATAACTGTTTTTTAAAAAATTATTTTAGGCAATCAGTAAAGATAAGCAGGGTTTTTTTATAAAAAAAATTAATTAAACACATCAACTTATTTTCTATTTTTTTCATAGTTTTATCAAAATTTAAATAGTCTCTTATAACTTAACTTTTTTATGAAATTCTAAATATTTTCAGTCTGAAATTTTAATCAGGTCCTACTTCCTTAATTTTCATTAAAATATAGAAGCCTATTTTTTTATACATATATTGAAACTTATTTAAATGCACATATTGATATTAAGTATTTTCTTTATTCGTGATAATCGAAAACAAGACCAGTGAGTTTCTATTATATTATACTTTATATAAGTTGTGAAATAGGTTCGATAAAATTAAAACATTTTTTCTTAAAAAACACTTTAAAATATTCCCTTAAAAAAAGTTTAAAATATTAATAGTTTTAATTGATATTAACTGCTAAGAAGCCTCTGTAAAAATAAAAATAAAAACTGCTAAGAAGCCATTTTTTTTTAAATATAGGAAATCCGTTAAATACTTTAAAAATCAAACTTATGTTAATAATATATTTAAAATAAGTTAATTTAATATATGTTATCGGCACAAAAGCTTTTTTTTTTTTTCTAACAACACTTGTTATTTTTTATTAAAAAAAAAAAAGAAAGGCAGCCAGTAGCAAGTGGCTATGCAGCTTTTTTTTATATAAATTTTTGTAAATAAAATACTATTTTCATAAGAGGTAACAAAAATATGCTCAGAGGAGGAAAATCTAAATAATTTCTAAATCTACGGAAATGGTTTTTTCTTTTTTATCTTAATAATTAAATATACTCTTAGAAAGAAGCATTCTGGTTTTATATAAAATAATAATAAAATGAGTGTAAACCGTGAAGTGATTTCTGAGATTGGATGCGAGAGTTCTGAGAAGAAAAGAGAAGATCGGTGAGTGAGGAAGCAAATAGCAATAGCACCGCCACCGTCACCACTGCCACTGCCACTGCCACTAGCAACAGCAGAATGGGAACCTTGGGCAGAGTTTTCTACGCCGTCGGATTTTGGATCCGCGAGACCGGCCAAGCCATCGATCGCCTCGGCTCTCGTCTCCAAGGCAACTACCTCTTTCAAGAACAGCGTATGCTTTACTTACACTTCTCCGTTTCCATTTTTATTAGGGTTTCATTCCAAACTCCATTAATTCTTATTTCGATTCGAAATTATTCAGTGTCTAGGCATCGACCTCTGATGAATCTGTTCGACAAAGCTCCCTCGGTTCACAGGGATGCATTTGTGGCCCCTAGTGCCTCCCTCCTCGGCGATGTCCACGTTGGCCCCGCTTCCTCCATTTGGTATGGATGCGTTCTCAGAGGTAAAACCCCACAGCCACCGCAGCTGTTTCCAACTTGTTATTTTCATTGACCGGGGTTTGTTTGGTTCATCTGAGGTTAGCCTGGTTTGGAATGTAAAGTTGGTTCAGAGATTAATGAAATGAATGTATACTTTACACAGGATTGGTACAACAACAAAATGTGGAACGATTTTAAGTGATTTTTGGCCTCTCCTTCAAATTGCTTGAAAATGAGATAATTAGGTTCCTGCCAAACATTACCTTGGTCTGTTAGTCGTTAATCGTAATGTTTAGAGACTTGCCCTCTCAGGCACACACTATCAGTGTTTGTCATCTAAAGAGTAAGTGTGCCTGATGAGACGGTGTAAAATGTTTGCTTTAACAGAAAATGTTAAATGTTTGACTTAGGCTTCTAAAATGTGCTTTTATCGTATATGTTTGGATAAACTTTTCTGAAAGCACTTTTAGGAGAAAAAAATAAGGACAAATTTTCTCTCATAAACTTAAGTTAGCTTAAGCTTTGATAAAAATAAGCTTTTGGAGAAGCTAATATGAGAGTGCTTCTACAAATTAGCTTATGCATAAGCTAATTTGTACTTTTGGAGAAGCTTATTTCATTTTTCCTTCTTATTTTTCTTCTTGTATAAGTGCTAATGGAGAAATTTACCCAAACAAGACTAAAATGTAATGCTAAAATGTATAAGTGTAACTCTGATGTATATCTGCACACTCACCTTAAATAACTGAATGTGAAATTCTTCGCTTACTAGGGTATGTTTGGATCAACGTTTGGATGGCCTCAACTTGAGTCTAGGATTGGTCAAACATAATTTTCTCATTTACCATGATGTTTGGCTTTGTGTTGGAAACATGATTCTTTTTAGACTCAAGTCTCATTGATTTCATTAGCTGTAGTTTTTTTTATCTACACTAATGTGACTCATGATGTTTGTTCCATGTATCCCTCCAAGTTTGTGGTTCCAAATCCTATGCGGCAGCATCCATTTTATAGTTTACTATAACAGAAACCCAGAAAAGTCATGTCCCTTCAGTTCCACCTAGACAAACTAAAAGACATAGATAATAATGATAAATTCGAAGTGACAAAAGAGACACTTACGCACCACGCTCCAAATGCAGCTAGTACTATTACTATACTTCAAACTTCTTTTGTTATTATATCAATACTCTGAATATTAACATAAAAAAAATATTTGAAGATTAGCTGAAGTTCTGTTTCCTGTCAACATTATCACATTTTCTCTTTATTGTAGTTGTATGTCAAAATTGTGTTGTGGTATGAATTATTTCTCTTATTTGTATCTTTTGTTTGATACTTTGTATTTGATTGTTATATTAATTTGTTTTCTAAGTTTTTATCAAGGTTATGGAATTTATTTCAAAATAATGAATTACAATACAAGACATCTACATAATATATATGCTCATTAAAACCCATTTTTGGCAATTATTCACCCAAAATCAATTTTGATTGCAAGTTTCCAAACAATATCATGTATCAAAATTAATTTTATAATATATATTATCCAAACAAAAATCACGTTACTTCATGCTCTTGTTTACTTAGAATTAATTCGATAAAATCATATTGATTCAAAATCAATTATACAAATGCATATCCAAACACACACCAAGGGGGTGTTTGATTTGATTGTTTTCTGTTTTCATTTTCACTAGAAATAGAAAATGGTGATGGAAATGTGTTTGGTTGGATTTCTGTTTTCATTTTCAGTGAAAATATTTTTCCAAACAAACAAAAAATTGTTAACAATAAAATTTCGTTTTCAGTGTTTTTAGTTGAAACCAAGAACTTCATTTTGGGTAAAATGAAAACACGGTGACAAGGAATGTAATTTTAATCAAATCTAAAAATACATTTCCTTTTGAAAATGCATTTTCAGTGTTTTTATTTCTTGAAAGCAGAAAACAAGAAGTCAAACCAAATATGTTTTCAGAATTCTAATATTTTGAAAATGAAACCAGTTTTCAGAAAATGAAAACAGGAAATGAAAATACAAATCAAACACACCCTAAGTTATTATGCATTTCCTTTTTCTTTGGGTAACATAGGAAGGACCACATATTTGTTACCTCTTTCCTTCACTTTTCATTGCTTCAACTCACATTCGATGGAATGTGAAGGACAACTGTTGTACCTTTCTTATTGCTATTTGCTATGCTGTATGCATGTTCTCATTATCATTTGGTATGCATAATTTGCATATTGCACACTCAATATCTCGGGGTTGAGTACTGATATATCCCAGCTTCCTCTTTCTGATATTTGCACTTATCTTGCTGTTTTCTACCTTTAATTAAATGGTATTCTTTGTGTGAAGGTGATGTTAACAGCATTACTATTGGATCTGGAACTAATATACAAGACAATTCTCTTGTTCATGTTGCCAAGTCTAATTTGAGTGGAAAAGTCTTGCCAACTATCATTGGAGATAATGTCACTGTAGGTGAGTGAAAGTGATGAATTATTATTGTGAGTGACTTCAGCATTGTTTTAGTGTGAAAACTCTATCTAAGGTTTTGACACTGTGATTTCAGGTCATAGTGCTGTGTTACAAGGATGTACAGTTGAGGATGAGGCATTTATTGGCATGGGTGCAACCTTGCTTGATGGTGTATATGTTGAGAAACATGCCATGGTTGCTGCTGGAGCTCTTGTCAGGCAGAATACAAGGATCCCCTATGGAGAGGTTTGTATGAACCTTCTGTTTTTCCTTTGGAGAGAATGGGAAAGTGCTTTGTTCTGCTCTCTTGAAAATCGAAATTAAATGAAGTTTCACTTGTTAGGTTTTGTCAGAATTAACAATGGTAGTTGACTAGTTGTCATAGCAATCAGGCCTAAATTAAAATGAATGGTTCAAGAGGTGTTCATCTTATTTTTTTACATCAGGCATGGGATTATCATTGTCTTTGATTTAAACTGATTGAATGAATGCTTTTAATTGCAGGTTTGGGGAGGTAATCCGGCAAGGTTCTTGAGGAAGCTCACGGAAGATGAAATGACCTTCTTCTCACAATCTGCCTTAAATTATTCCAATTTGGCTCAGGCTCATGCTGCTGAAAATGCAAAAGGACTTGATGAGACTGAATTTGTAAAAGTTCTTTACAAGAAATTTGCTCGTCGTGGTGAGGAATATCATTCAGTGCTAGGTGGTGTTCAAGAAACTCCTGCAGAGCTTAACGTTCCGGATAATGTTTTGCTAGACAAAGTTCCCAAGGCTTAATTTTTTTTTTCTCTCTTATGGTATCTTTATGTGCGATTTTCCAGAGAATGGCTGCTTTTGTTTCCTGTAAGTTTGGAGAGCTCCCATTGTTATCTCAAATATCAACACATGCTGCACGAGTTGGCATGTGGCTTTGCTCATCTCTGTGCTCAATAAGAAGCCTTACTTTTAATTCCTTGATAATGACTACAGTGGAACAGTTTGGTAATAGTTCAGTCATCCTGGGACATCTACAGTTTTACAGTACTGTAGTTGGGCATGTATTTTAAAATAAACAATATCAATTCAGATGTGCCTTGAACCTGTATTTTCATGGATTATGATATTTCCTTTTTTGGTCACATGTCAGTTATACTGCTTTTGCAAAATAAATTCAATACTTTTTTTAAGACAATTTCAATACTTTAAAAACTACTTTGATTGTAATATTTCGTTAGCATGCACGCTTAATATGTGCTATGTGCCTTAGTGTTGCGCAAAACAAGATTGACAATCAACTAATCCTAATTATTAGTGATGATTAGAAAATATTCTTCATCGAAATATAAATCATTTTTTCAGTTTGTTTAACTTACTTAAATTAGATTATTTTTCTTTGAAAATACAATACTTACTATTTGTTCATATTTCAGATTTAATAAATATTATTTCAATATAATCTTTCCCCGTTAACTATTAAAAATCATTATAAGGTAAAACACTAATTAAAATAGTGTCTGAAAATAAACTAAAAGTTATTAAAGTAAACCATCTATTAAACACATTTATTTTGATGCAAAATGTTGATTGAATACATTTGTATTTTAATTAGAAGTTATGAAAAAATTCTGCTAACTTAATAATAAATTATAGAAAATGTAATATTTTTTTAATTGATAATTTAGAAAATATTTCTCACAAAATAAAATATAATAATATAAAATCAAGAAATATTTCAATGTCGAGAGTACAAACTTGAACTCATCATATACTAATGGTAGATTACTACTAGATTTGTTCCTCGTGGAGCTGAAATTCCCATGCGAGACTGATCAAACTTACTTATTGATAGCATGCTTGGATATAAGTTCAGGATCCACATTTTCCAACAAATCTATTACAGAAGTTTTTTTTTTTTTTTTTGTTTCAAAGTTGAACATCAACGAACGCCCAACTGAACAGGCACTTACATTGGATTTATGCAATGCTGGCATACACAAGACCACAACTTTATTTTGAATAATGCATGAGTTGCTATTTGCTAAAGCATTGATTTAATTTTAGAATTATGAAACAAACAAATTGATCAGTAAGGGCAAGGAACACGACGCCATGAGCTTTGCTACACGTGACTTAATAGTGAATATAAAGTGGCAAACAACAAGGGTCCCATTAACTCCTTTTTTAGGTTTTGGCAACTGGTATGAGCCTTGTACAAGGGTCTATATTTTTTTTCTTGATTTCAAATCTTCTCAACAGTACTAGCAGCAAAGATAATCATTTGGATCAAAATGACATAATCACCCATGGAGCAAAAAATTCGTTGGAATGAATTGATTCACCAAGGAAAAGTAATTAAACCATTTGAACATTAACTTTTTTCTTTCACACTCTAAATAACATTTAAATCTGAGTAGCAAGAAACAACTTTGCATATGGATGATGGTGGATACACGGGAACAAGTCTCCCAATTGAAGCTAAGTGTTTGTTTGGTTTGGAAAGACGAAACACAACTCAAATACATTAGCACTGAAAAGCAATGAAATGCGAAATGTGTGCGTGTTTGCTATGAGTGAAAGGGTGTGAAAGTTTTGAGAGAAAAAAAACGATGGGCCATGCATTTTATTCTCATCTCAAAATGAAAAGAAATGGAATAGAAGGAACAATGAACACGGACACAAATTTCGTTATTTTATGACCTGTCCAAAATTGTCCTTGAGTGGATGAGAACAGTGAACGGAGAATCCTATTTTTCTTTGTCAAGGATAAAATGAGTATTTAGTTAAATATTTAAATTATCTTTTTTTTATTTTTATTATCTAACCATTTTAATTTAAATTGTTCATCTTTTCTATATTTTCTTTCATCTTTACCAATCAACTTTATTTTCTACTCTTTCATCTCTCTCACTTTCATCTATTTGCATCCCTCTCTACCAAACATACCCTAATAGTGTGTTTGGATGAAGAAATTTAAAATTCTAAAAAATTTTAAATTTTAAGAATTTCAAATGCTTCAATTTAAATTCTTTCATTTTTAAAATTTTGTGTTTGGATAAAAAATTAGATTTCTTCATTTTTAAAATTTTGTATTTGAATAAAGAAATTAAATTTGTTCATAGGATTTTAATAGGATTTTAATAGGATTTAATTAGATTGAGTTCTGCAAGGATGTTAATAGGATTTAATTTTCTAATGATTCATCGGAAACACCCCGTAACATGTGTATGCTTTCTTCTTCTTCAGGGGAATCTTAATGTACCAAAAACCCAGAACTCAACTCAAACCCACATCTCTCTCTTCTCTCTTCACCCCAAAATGCCTTCTCAATCAGAAACTCCTTCTCCTCCCATCCTGGAAGCCCAAGCCCAACAAAACCTACAAGTCCGTCACCATCTTGGCCTCCTTCCCTCCCGGGCCCACCTCCGCCCCGACCCAAACCCTAATCTCGCTCCTCCGCTCCATCCCGGATTGGGCCAACGCCGTGCAGGAGTGCGACATGCAGAAGAAGCGCGCCCTCTACACCCACCAGAACTGGCGCGACCACTGCAGCTCCCTCCGCCACCTCCGCCACGTCTTCTCCAGCCTCTCCTCCCGCGTCATCCTCTCCCTCGTCCCTCCCGTCCTCTTCTTCACCGCCTTTGCCGCCGCCATCGTCGCCTACAATGAGGCCCTCCTCCTCCACCTCCTCCCGGACTTCCTCCCCCTCCTCCGCGCCTCCTCCCTCCCCTACCAGCTCATCCTACAGCACAAAAGAATTTGAAATGTTAATATTTAAGTTAACTAAAATCCTTGAACAAAATACTCAAATTTTAATTTTTTTTCAAATTTTTATCCAAATATCTTATTTAATTGAAAAGTAATTAAAATCCTTTAAAAAATTGAATTACCCTATTAAATTTATCCATCCAAACATACTCTAAGAGATAAGAGTGGTAAGTCCCTTTTTTAATATTAATGTTTTGATTTCAAGTCCAATAATATCATGGATAAATAAATTATTTTGTCCTCGAACTATCTATTTATTGATAATTTAGTCCCTATATTTTTTAAATGACCAATTTACTTTACAAGTATGTAAATATTATGATAAATTAGTCCAACCATTTATTATATAAGCCATGCAAGTCGCTAACTAATTTATCAATAAGTATTGTAGTTTTAGGATCACTCTTACATTAAGCGTCATAGTTTAATTATCAAATTTTCAATATATTTAACAATTTCACTAAGTTGTGTGTATATGTACGTATCATTTATATTATTTTAATTTAAAAACTAGCATGAAGTAAAAAAAAATTCCTATATGTCTATTTATTTTAATATATATGTATCGTTTGGGTCCATAAATTAACGTGACAACTAAGGTGACATTAAAATATACATGTCAATCCTAATATGAGGTAATTGGACTAATAAGCTATTGATATATGTTTGAATTTTAATGATTGTATTATTATCTTCTTATTACGAATTATCTATAAGTTGTTTATGCTTATTAGTAAATCGCCTATAAAATGACTATGAATTATCTATAAGTTGTTATGTTGTTAGGTAATCACTTATCAAGTGACTACTAATTATCTATAGATAACCAGGTTCAAGGTTCTTGTTTAACACTATAAATAAATAAGTTCTATCTTTACTTTTCATTGATTTTCAACTCACTCAAATACTTACTTGAACATCGGAGTCAGTATCTTTTGCATGTACACCTCTCTTGTTTCTCTAGTGGAGGACACTTTGACAAAGATTAACTTTGATGTAATCTATTCCAAATTTCGGTAAATAGAATATACATAAAAATAAATTATTATTTTAGTAAATACAAATTAAAATTATTTTTAATTAAAAATATTCTAATAATATTTATTTTTTAAAATATTTAGTATTTAAACGAATTTTTTATTATTTCAAAATTAAATGTAACCAAAATTAATTTTATAAAATTACCTTTATTAAAATTAATTCTATCGATGTATACAAACAAGGAAAAAGTTGATTGATTATTATTCAAAAAAAAAAAAAGGAAAAAAAGTTGATTGAGACATTTACCCCCACAAACCGTACAAAGTCCAAACAAATCCAACTTCAATTATATAACATAGGATAGGACGGTAGCGGAGTGCGTCACCTTTGTTTTGTCCGCATGTTTTTAATAAAATAAATAAATAAATGAGTATGGATCTCGCTTCATTTTGTTTGTAGCAAACATAGGTTTTCCAAGATTCAGACCTACATCTAGAAACACATATTACATTGATAAATTGTATTATGCATTTTTTAAAAATTGTAAGATAAAGAGAGATAAAAAATTAAAATATGTCATATATAACTTTGTAAGCACTCTTTTATTTGCCTTTAAAACTGAAATGTGAACTGTGAAGTCTAACAACGTAGAAAAAAGATTAAAAAAGTAATATTAAAAAGTTGTCATAAAAAATAATGAATAAATAATGTAACCTTTTTATTGCATTCTTCTCTTGGTTTATTGTGGTTGCCCAAGTTTTTTGCCCATCTCATTACTTTTCACTGTATTTTGCAGAGTGTTTATTGCCAATTGATAAACTTATCATTATTGATAGTGGGTGATTTGTATAAAAGTTTTAGGAATGAGACACGTTTTCAAATATATTATTTATTAAATATTATAAAAATTTATGAATCTAACTTCATATTTAACGTGTTTCTCTTAAGATTTTCTAATTTTCAAATGAATTTTTATCGTATAAAAAAATAAATTTTAAGTAATAATAGTCTCTTTTAATACACTATAACTTCTTTTTATTTTAATAAGAATTGAATATACATGGACTATATTCATTATAAGAAAATACTAGTTATGATAATTATAAAATATAAAATATAAGTATTAACAAAACAAACTTACCGGTATAATATTATTTATTCTTTTAATAAATCACAGGCCTATATTCTAAGACCGTTGCAGTAAAAAAATACTACTATTCTAAGACCGTTATCGTCATTTCACGCTTCATCTTTATGTTTTTTTAATATTGGAATGGAATTTCCACTTTCTCTTTCGTCGTCCCCCTCTGTTCCCGAAACAGTCTCTGCACACTACACTGAACTCCATTCACAAAGGAAAAAAAAAAAGCAGAAGCATAAAGAAGAAGAAGAAGAAGAAGAAGAAGAAGAAGAAGAAAGAAATGGCGCATTCTCGGCAACAGAACAAGGCTGGCTTCACGCTCTCCAGCAAGATCAACAACAATGGGAGCTTCTCTTCCGGTACTGGTAGTAAGAGCATATACGACGACGTTTACGGAGGTCCACTGAAGTTCGGCGTTTCGAGCCTCTCCCCTCGTTTCGAAGACTACGGCGAGATTTTCGGAAGCTTCCACACCGTACGCGCCTCTTCCATTCCTGTCCTCGATCTTCCCGCCGTCCACCACTCCGAGGCCTTCTTCGATCCCCGAAACCACGCTTTCAACTACACCGAAGTTTTCGGTGCTTTAGATTTTGCGGTTCCATACGAGAATTTGTTTCACCCCCACACTGCTCTTGACGGTGCCTCCGAAGAAGAAGCCTGGTAATGCAAATGCTACCACTGTTGAAGTTACTTAGCTCACAGTTCGTGATCCCTTCGCATGTTGGTTTTTTTTTTTTTTTCTGTTAGGCGTAGTGTAGAGGATTGGAAACTGTGTTGCTTGCTTTTTTTTTTTTTTTTGTCTCAATTAGAGTGAATTAATGACTTTGATTTGAGGGAAATTGTGGCATGTGGATAAGGATGGAGCGTTGTTGATTTGTTGTGATTTAATTTCATGAACTGTTCGCTTAGAAAATTAGTTCTCGTGTGATGAAATTATGGCCGCTTTGTTTTTGAGGACTTTGATCTTTACTCATTTTTTATTTTCCATAAACAGGACTGGGATTTGGGAGTCTAGAGTGTTGTAGATTAACTAGTGTCTAGTGAAGTAGTGAACTATTTATTTGGAGTTATTTTATTTTATTTTTGTGAAATAACTATTTGGAGTTTGATTTATGTTGTATGCACTCCTGGTAGTGTATCTGTAATTCCACGTGTTATGATTTGAGGTATTTTTATACTTACTGTAAAATTTGCTTAATTGCATGAAATATACACGCACACACATTACTGCTTTTAATGTACTTCAAAGACTTCAAATATTGCATAGATTGCATGCAATGCAAATATAATTCTGCAACATAATCACGATCTTTCATCATCTACAGGAGTCTTGCAGAAACGGACTCATTCTCTGGAGAATCAGATCAATCTGCAAATAACCAAAGCATGTCGAAAGGAGATCTTTTCCATTCTGTTGACGGTAATGCAGGGTTCGATGTTTTGTATCATAATAAGGTCAATGGTACAAGCAATAAACGTAAGTCAAAGGGGAAAACTCACATGACTCAGCTACATGCTGTTCCTGGTTTCGGTCGAGTATATGATGAAACCACACAATTGCATCAGACTGATCCATCCTTTCAGATTGCTGATGATATTGATCTTGATATGGAATTTAAAGCAGACAAAGTGGAGGGAAACCACCCAAGGAAAACAATGGCACATTTGCGCAATTTTGCCTTTGGGGATCAGACTTTTGATAGTGATCTAAATATTCAAAATGGAGGCAGCAGAAAGGATTCTGATTCCAGGGAGATGTTCATAACTGTGTCAGACATCAACCTCAGAAGTTTGCCCTCTCAAGTGCCTCCCCCGTCTCGTCCACCGCCTGCACTGGATGTAAAAAAGGGGAGTATGCCTGGATTTCATTCAAACAGCAGGCTGGTTGCTTCTGAAGAGACACCAGGTGCTGGTTCACCACCTTTCTTTGATGTGGAGGATCATATGAATTCATCTGCTACAGCTTCTGTTGATGCTATAAAAGAAGCAATGCTTAGAGCGGAAGCAAAACTTAGGAGTGCCAAAGAATTAAAAGAGAGAAAGAAACGAGATTGTGAAAGCCATTTAAAATCAAGTTATGATGCGAAAATTAATGAAGCAAAGATGTGTAAGGATATCAAAAGATTAAGTAGTTTGAACGATCAGACAACGCAGGGAAGTCATGATCAGAGACATTCAAAAACAAAGTTATCTGTCACAGATGACAGGCAGAAACTTAAGAAAGCTTCCCCAGAAACTCTGGACAATTTAGAAGGGAAAAGAGTTTTAAACACGTTCGAGGAAAAGGACAAGATGGAATCCAGGTCATCTCAAGAATCTGATAGAAGTTCAGGAGTTGGGACATGGAAAGATGAATGTGAATTTTTTGAATTGGCGGGAATGGAAGAATCGAGAAGGGTAACTCAACCAACAAAGCAGAGTAAGGATTTGGTGCAAGGTACTGAAGCCCAAAAACATGACCAGATGGAAAGAGAAGCATCTAATGTGCAAGAAAAGCATAAACAAGTAAAAGCAACTGCAGAAAATTATCAGGGGGAGGAGTACGAGAAAAAATATAAAGCAGCAAAAGAGGCTTGTGAACATCATGAAAACATTATGAAATCTGAAGCATCTAATGGTAAACATAGGCAACGAGAGCAAATGAAAAAAGAAAAAATGGCCAAAGTATTTGAGGTGGAAGACAATGAGAAGGCTATAAAAATAGCCCACCAGCATGGAAAAACCGAGAAGAAAGTAACTGAAGCTGACCAATCTAGAATCGTAGAAGATGTGTGTGAGATGGAACACAGAGAGCATAAACAAGTGGAAATCCAGAAACCCAAAGAAGTAAATAGACAAACACCAAATGAAGTTCAGCTGACCATGGGGCTTAGGGAAAATGAGAAGAAACTCAAAGAGGTTGAAAAGCAACAGCAGAGTATGAAAAGGCACAAGCAATATGAGAAAATCAAAGAAAATGGAAAAACAGAAAGAGAAGCTTTTGCCCTAGGACAGACTGAGCATGAGGAAAAACTGAAAGGTTCTGTGGAGCCAGAAGATATGGATGAAAGATCAAATGTGGCTTTTGAACCGTATTACACAGAGGAAAAAGAGGTCTCCAAAAGAGAAAATGAAATGAAACTAAAACTAGGTGAACAGATTCAGGTCAAAAAGAGACTGAAAGAAGCTCATGAAAGAGTAGAAATTGAGAAAAGCCTCAAAAGCTCTTCTGAAAATGAAGAAAGTGATGACGGCCTAACACGTGCTTTCAGGTTGGATGGGAATGGAAAGCAACTTAAAGAAGACTTTGAACTGGAAGTAAATGAGATAAGACTGAAAGAGGCTTCCAAGCAGAGGGAAAATGAGGCATATGAAAAAGATCAAAATAGAAAGAAATTTAAAGATGTTTATGGAGAAGGAAATAGACTTCAAGAAGCAGGTGACAACAAAGGGATTCAGAAAGTTATGAATCAAACTCCAATGCAACAGATTAATGGGATGTTGAATGAGGCTCAAAGGAAAAAAGTCACTGAGAGCACATCAAGCCAAACATTTGCAATGGAAGGAAGTGTAGCTGTATCAAATGAGAATAGTCACCTGGAGCAATCTGAGAATATGGAGCAAGATGTAGGTGAAATGGAAAAAGATAAGGGACTGAACAAAGCTTTTGACATGGAGAGGAATGGAGAAGGGGGAAACATAAAGAATGCTAAAGCAACTAATGAGACAAGGGAAATAGAGAGTGACGAAGATCTTGCAGCTCAATCAGCCTTCGTTCATGAAGAATTTATTGGAAAACAGAATGTATCTAAAGAATCTGTTGCTGACCAAGATATTGGACTGATGAGAACAGAATGCAAAGTTGGAGAAAAGAAATTGAAAGAGATAGGGGTGGAAAATCAACAGGCTAATGAAAAAATCAGAGCACCTGAAATGACTGCAGGAGATGCAGAGCATTCAGGAACCCAGACAAAAAAGGAGGGAGACACAGTGACAAAGGCTGATTACAGAGGCACAGAAGCAGCTGGACCTGCTGCAGTACAGGAGACTTTAAATGTCCAGAAAGCTGCCCAGTGGTTCCATGTTGATCAATCCACAGAAAGCAAAGCAAAGAGTACTAATGAAACTTCTTCTATAGTGAAAGATGCAGAAAGGATGGGAAGAGAAAGAGAGTCGGAAAAGGATCATCTTACACAGACAGAAGAGGAGGGGGATAGAGAAAGAGAACGAGAAAAAGACATCGAGAAAGCAATGCTGGAGGCTGAGAGGGAAAGGGAAAGAGAAAAGGATAGGATGGCTGTTGATAGAGCAACTTTAGAGGCTCGTGATAGGGCATATGCTGAATCTTGTGAAAGGGCTGCATTTGAAAGAGCAACTGTGGAAGCACGGTACAAGGCACTGGCTGAGGCCAGGGAAAGACTTGAGAAGGCATGTGCTGAGGCCAGGGATAAGTCAAACATTGATAAAGAAACTATAGAGGCAAGACTGAAAGCAGAACGCGCTGCTGTAGAAAGAGCAACTGCAGAGGCTCAAGACCGAGCTATGGAAAAATTAAAGAATGAAAGGACTGCATTTGAGTCCAGAGAATGGTTAGCGAGATCTGTATCTGACAATTTTTGCGGAAGACCAGACTCTTCATCCTCCGTGAGTATCATTTTAAATTTGCTATTGATAATTTTTGACATTTTTCAGTAAATTTCCTATGAATTAATTGACAGGATATGCTGGATCCTGAGTTTCAGAACTTAAGCTCTACCACAGGTTCCAGACATCCATATTCACTTTATGGTGGTGTGTAAAATTCATCACCCCTGCAATGCTTTAGTATGTACTGTCGATCTACATCCTGCTATATAATCTTAAATAAATCTTGTACTTTGCTTGAAGCTGCCTCTTTTTCTGAGAGATCAGATAAAGAAGGTGAATCAGCTCAGAGGTGTAGAGCTAGACTGGAGAGGTATCGCCGAACAGCTGAGCGTGCAGTAAGATCTTCAATCTTTTGATACTCACATATAAAGGCAGATAGACAGTAACATAATGATGATTTTTCTGGAAATTTCAGGCTAAAGCTTTGGCAGAAAAGAACATGCGTGACCTTCTAGCTCAGAAGGAGCAAGCTGAAAGAAATGTAAGTACTCATCTATATAATTTTTCTGTGTATAAATTGGTGTTTCTGTGTTTCATTGATTACTCAAGTCTGGTGCTGTTTGCAGAGACTGTCAGAGACTCTGGATGCTGAAGTAAGGAGGTGGTCAGGTGGAAAAGAAGGAAACTTGCGTGCCTTACTTTCTACCTTGCAATATGTAAGTGAAAAATATTCTTAACTAGGCTTATGCTGCTTCTATCTCCTCTACTCCCAATTTCTCTATGACACAGTAGTAATTCACAATAGGGTGTGGCATGTTTAGGTCAATGATACGAGTCTCAAATAAATGAGAAATGTATGTATTGGCATGCTTGATCACGATGTTTTTAACTTCCTGCAATTTGGGACCTTTTGAGTTAGGATGAGCATCCATCGAGTCTAATCTAGACTGATAGTTTTGAAGTTGCAGAAAATATGCTGTCTATATGAAATTTTTAACTTTTCTGCCTTATCAGATCCTTGTGCCTGATTCTGGATGGCAAGCAATCCCATTGACCGAGGTCATTACTTCTGCTGCTGTGAAAAAAGCTTACAGGAAGGCCACCCTGTGTGTTCATCCTGACAAATTACAGCAACGTGGAGCAAGTATTCAACACAAATACATATGTGAAAAGGTTTTCGATCTTTTGAAGGTATGTAATGCTTGCTATTGCTATCTTTCACTTTGTTGATTTTATTCATTTTTTATTTTGTTGCAAAAAAATGGTCCTATACCTAGTATGGATAAGGAATAGAAAGTTGTTCCTGGTTGACTGAGTGGATTACTGGATAGCCGGAAGGTAAAATATTTAGATTGACCACTTTATACATGGTACAACAAAAACATGAGAAGGCGAAAAATGAAATGTACTTGAATTCACTTTTGGTTGACAACGATGTGCAACCCTGATTCTTTTTTTTTTCACCTACTCTACCAAGAACACCAAAAAATAAGGGCATTATCAATTCACAGGAGTAGGGATCAAGTGCTTTCCCGAAACTTAGGTGCTACTAGACTATTAAGGGTGTTGGTTGGTTGGCCTTTTTATTTGGAGCATGTCAGTAATTGTTATTTTTCCAGGGTCTTAATTCTTATTTTATGTGCTTTGAAAGTTGGCGTTTTCCATTAGAAATGTAAGAAAACTATTTATGAGCATTTATGTAACCGTGTTAGGTTTCTTGATAATTATTCATTGGCATATACAACCAAACATCATTTGATGAGTTCACCGTGCAGTTTAAGATTACCTTTTGGTATAGTTGGCCATTGTCAATGTACAATCTCACGTCATTTAATGGCAAAGCTTTGTAGTTTGATAAAGCTTCATATACTACATTAATTATTATACTTAATGTACTTCAGGAAGCTTGGAACAAATTCAACTCAGAGGAGCGGTAACAGCCTGGCAGCCCAGGTCTGTTTTTTTCTCCCTCCCTGTCTCTTGCAAGTGTGTATAGAAGCTTCTTCACCTTGGCCGGGTAATTCCTTCCCCAAGTGACACACAGTCCAAACTTCCAAAACCGTAATAATTATTTTGTCATAGTCTATGTTCTGTTGTAATAGTCTCATAAGTGTTTGTATTTATGAAGAAATTTTTTGCCCATGGTATAGCAAGAAATTAAGAAATACAAAAGTAAATAGATATAAAGCATGGGGCTAAGACTGGCTTTCTGTTAGCAAAATTGGGAATTATTGTTACAATAACTTTTTAATCAATTTTAAGAATAAAAGGACCAAGAAACTGAACAAATTAGGTGGGTGCTGTCAAAGTCAATGTTTAGCAAGAAAATATGTTAGATCATACATTAACTACTTGAACATTGTTTTGGTGGTGCAACATTTGCTGCTGTTCATGTTATATATCTTATATCAACATCGTTAATTGTTAAAATTGCAGTCAAATGTAGTTCCATGATCCATCCGGGTTTAATCGGTATTATACTATTATTTAAAGTTGGTAATGACCTAATGTTAATTTAAAATAGAATTTTTATTTATCATTTATCAACTTATCTGGTAATGAATATAATCCACATTTTATGTCACGATATCATCAAAGTTCATCTTTTGAGGTTGTGGTGCATGACCTGATGACCCATAAACAAAGAGGTTGGAAACGATAGCAAGACACTAACACTAACAGGTTTTGGAGATTAATTTGCTATTACTACATGGTATAAATAAGAGAGAACTCCTTTCAGATATTTAAAAGCAGCGAAAGAAGCCTGACCTTGTTGTATACTGCATTGCCTTAGACACTACTCCCCAAATAAAAATCTCTTGAAATAATATAAAATGCATTTGGGTGCATGTTTTTATTTTACCTTGTCCTGTGCGCAAGATGGATTTATACAGGCTCTGGAATAGTGCTTAAAACCATTTACATTGACATATAATACAAATAGAATTGTGATTCTCAGTGGTTTTAATGATAGGGTTTAGTGATCCAGATGAATCCTCAGGGCCTTTGAAAAGATCCAGATGAATCCCCCAGGAAAAAAGAGAGGAGGTAGCAACGAGTAAGCTGGATTTCATTGTTTTCACATTATATTAGGTATTTAGGTGGGCTCTTCCTGGTGAAACACCTTGTGTTTTTTATGATTGATGATACACATGGATATAGGAAGCCATAGGCATAGACGCAGCCTTCCTATTTTTTTTTAAAAAAAATTGATTTAAATAATTTTGAACAGTTAGATTAGTAATTTTCACAAATTAGTAATTTCACTTCAGTTTCTTGAAACTACTGGAGATGCTTATTTAATTATTTTTTCTTGAACAAGATTTGCGGAACTGTTTTTTTAATGAAAACATCGGTATAAAAATTCATTATTGAAATATAATATTTTTTATTGAGGATGAAAATTTTAATACTTGACGTAATCGTTAAATATACCTTCACTTGACTTTTAAAAATATTTTAGTAACTTAATCCATTTTATTTTAGAGCAAAAATTCAACATTGTTAATATCTATAAAAAAAAAAATAGGGGAATGTTAATAATATACCTTCACTTGACTTTTAAAAATATTTTAGTAACTTAATCCATTTTATTTTAGAGCAAAAATTCAACATTGTCTATCTTTAACTACTTAAATTCAAGGCTGTTAATATAACTTCAATGATTTGGTAGCTTGTATCAGGTTAGGTTGAAACTTTATTGTTATTATTGTACAAAGAAAATACTTTTAAAATTTTATTTATTTAAAATATTAGTTTTCATACTTTTTCTCTCCTCTCTCTTTTCTTTACCTTTTCCTGTTTTGCTCTGACGAAGCATAAAACAAATGGAATTGGTCCCACTATTTCCATTACGCGCGAATGGTTTTGACTATCGATTTTGTGACCCCACAGGGACATAGAAGCATAAAATCGAAGTGTCACACGACAGTCAGGAAAAAAAAACTAATACTCAAGTCCCACCCTCACCCAAAAAATAAGGACATTTTTTATATCTTAAAATTTATTATTAATTGAATTAGTGTTAATTTTTTTAAAAAAATTAATCAACAATATAAACATGAATAATATAAATACAAGAATAAATTAAATTTTCATACTTAAATTTATATAATAATACATAAATAATTAAAAGGAATACATAACTATTTTTTTGGAAACTACCACAAATTTGGGAACAAGTAACATCACTTTCAATTATTAAAATGCACCCTTTCTATATTTTTTCCTTTTTATTTATTTATTTATATATTTATGGTTTTGGGAATGCATGACCCATGTTAAATTTAATATAAATGTAAATTAAATATTTTTATAATGTGAAGTGGTAAAAATAAAATAACAAGGAACATATTAAAAAATTTAGAAGTCATTAACAGGAAAATATCCACCAATCAATTTTTCAACTAATGGCGCATGTGCAAGTGCTTGAGTGTGTAGGTGTGTGCTTTCAATATTTCACCCAGCAAAGTCGTTAATGCATAACCAACGAAAACCTTAAATTGTATTAAAAAATGGGTTGCCATACTCAAAGTGATTGGAAAGTTGTGATGCCTTTGCCCTAAATTCTATGGATGGATTTATTTTTCACTTATTTCAGACTTGAGCGCTCTTCGTACAATATTCTATATATGGTCTGAGAAAACAGTTACGAAATTAATTAGTGTGTTTGAAGTAAATTGATTAATTATTTAGAATTTACACAAGGGCCTCTAGGTCATGAACATTTATTTTAACAAAAACATTTGTACGAAAATTACGAGCAGATAAATCGTCTAATCACATCATAGATGAAAAGGTGCAAGCTAGCATGCATGACCATACAAGGATGGTCTAAAGTGTATTAGTGTGTTCTATATATGAAACTGTCTTTGTACGTAACTTTCGTTTCGTAGTCTTTCTCTTATTTTTAAATTCTCAGTCATATTGTTCTTGTCAACTTTTACCAGCGATTCATTTGAATGTTTCCATGTTTCATGTGCAAGTAATAAATATTTAATCAGAACATGCAATTAAGGGGCACTTTGACCGAGGAAACAAAGCTTGGTACACCAAGAAAAACTAAAATGTCATACTCGCAATTTATTTAAAAAAAAAATATTCTTGGTCATGGATACTTGGATATTTCATGACTTTGATTTTATTGTGGGTGGAATTTTGTTGGGACGGCACAAAAAGTCAACCAAAATTGCATCACTCCTCCTGTTTTGTACACAAAACATTGAAAACAAGACACCAAGCACCACATCAAAGAACACAAATGAAGAAACTTGCACACCAAACCTCACAATATATAAAGCCCTCCCAATCATGTAAAGTGCTATAAGTTATCTCTAATCCACAACTCTCACCAACCATTTCCTTTCATCTACACATTTGCTATTCTATTTTCTCATTCAACAGGATCTAACATGTTTAGATCCACTAGCACTAGAGGACCTGCCAAGTATGAGAGATTAGAAAAAGAACATGCTGACAATGGAACTTCAAATGAGGAGTTTAAGAGGAGCACAAGTTTGCCTTCTCGGGCTATGGGTTCAACCTTTGGAGACATCAATCTACACAGAAACCCCACAAAAAAAGCCAATAGTAAACCCAAGGAGAAGAAGAGTCACCCACTCTTCAGCTTCTTTGATCTTCGCCGGAAGAAGAAAACAACAGCTAGGCCTGAATTTGCGAGGTATCTTGAGTATGTGAAAGAAGGAGGCATGTGGGATTTGAATTCCAATAAACCTGTCATGTATTACAAGTGATAAGATGTAGAGCAAAATGTAAGTGTGATTTTGTTCTTGATCATTAATATATATAGATGAATCAATTGCAAACATCAAGTTCATCTTCCTATTGCTTCCAGTTGGATTTGATGACATAAATTTATGACTTAACATATATATTGAATTCTTAGAGGCCTAAAGACACTGCCATATACAACGTTATTCCTCTTGTCACCTTTTCTGAAAGTTGATTAGAGATATATGGTTTATGTGTTAGTGTTGCACCTCTTAATATCAGGTTTCAGAGTAATTTGAAATGAAATTTGAGAATGTTTTTCATAGGATGTTAGTAGAACTCGGAAATTTTTGTATAGTTGAGACAAACACATTTACAATTTTATACACTAAAATTCATGTAAAATATGAACCCAAGAAATATGTGACCGTGCAACCAGCGTACGTGTTGAATTATGCTTGGAGAGGAGCCGCAATCCCTGACCATCATCGCCATGGTGCGATCAAGTGAGAACAAGACCATTTGACCCTTAATTACCAAGCTTTTTATTGAGTCTTGATTTCATAATAAATTTAATATGCTTTTTTTAGTTTCTTTTATGTAAAATATTAATCGTCTCTCATGATATTATCAAATCCCTGAAGACAGGATCTATACCAATGAATTATTTTTATACATATCAATTTTGTATTCTGTACTTAAATGACTAGAATTTCTTTGACTTGAACCACCATACATAAGTAAATATAGTTTGGAACTTATAGTAATAAAATATTTGATAACTCATAAAAAAGAGGCGTTGGTTTAGATCTTCCTAACTATCTCATTAGTGGTACCTATTATTCAGCACCAGGGATTTAAAGTAGATTCCCAAATAGAACCTGTGAATGATTCTCATGCACTCTACTGGAATGCAATGCAAATATGTCTTATCAGTTATCACTTTGTTGTTCTAGTTATTCCCTAGTTGACACTTGCCATAATTCTACATCATGGTGCAACTGTTTGATTCTCCAACCTATGTTGACATATGGATAAAAATTAAAAGTTTAGATCCCCTAACTCGGAGTGTTATGTGACCATAAGTTCCAACGGTGATATTGTCTGTATTAATGCAGGGGTGTCTAAAAAATTTTACTCTTTAAAACTAGAGAAAACCTTCACTTTAAGAAATGTCTGGTTTGCTTATTTATTTATTTTATTTCCGTTATCATTAAAAGTTAAAATAATGCTAAAATATATACTTGATTAAATTTTAGAAATAATTTCAAATTTAAAAATTAGCCCAAAACCATAAACAAATTGCAATAATAGAGGATAGAAAAGTGAGAAAAAAAATATTCTTATTTTTTCTGATGTATTACACTCTAGCACAAGGTTGGTATTTATAGCATATCAAACAACTAAAATCAATCTGATAGCTAAAAATGGTAATCTGTCAAATTGACTTTATTTAACTAATCTTATCTATTGGTTAGAATCACTTCTAACACCTCCCATTGATTCAAACCAATTACAAACTAGCAACATTCAAAAACTCTCTCAACTCCTTAAACCTTTCACTCTTCAAGGACTTAGTCATAATGTCAATAAGTTGTTTCTCAATTCTGCAGTGTTGAAATCTGATCTTCCCTTTGCTCACTTGATCTCTGAGGAAATGAAATTTGGTGTCTATATGCTTGCTTTTGCCATGTGACATAGGGTTCTTAGCCAAATCAATTGTTGATTTGATGTCTACCAACAAATCCACTGCCTCACCAGTAAACACCTTCAATTCTTCAAGTAGAGAAGATAACCACAAAGCTTGACAGGCAGCTGCACAGGCTACAATGTATTCGGCTTCACAAGTGGACAATGCTACTACTGTCTACTTTTTAGAACTCCAGGATATGGGAGACCTTGACAATAAGAAAACTTGTCGCATGGTGCTCCTTTTGTCAACCAGATCACCAAACCAGTCAGAATCAGAGTAGGCTACAAGGTGTAGGCTATCATCTCCCTTAGTGTGATGAGGAAACAAAATGCCATATCTGAGTGTTCCTCTCAGATACCTCATGATTCTTTTAGCTGCAATCAAGTGTTTTTGTCTAGGATCACTCATAAACCTGCTGACCAAACCAACATCGAAGGCCACTTCTGGCCTGCTGTGACAAATAAATCTCAAGCTACCAATAAACTGCCTAAACATAGTTCCATCAACAGAGCCCTCATCTTCACTCTTCACAAGCTTTACATTCAATGTAGCTAGAGTGTCTGCTGGTTTACAACCCATCATTTTAAATTTCTTTAGGACTTCAAAGATATATTTCCTTTGATGCATGAAAATGCCTTTCTCAGTGTAGGCAAATTCAATCCCCAGAAAATAGGATAGAATGCCCAGATCAATCATCTCAAATTCACTCTTCAATCCTTGCTTGAGTGATTCAATAACAGTCAAACTACTACCAGTGATGAGTAAATCATCAACATACAAGCACAACATCACAATATCACAATCTCAGTTTCACTTATTGTTTTGATATGCACACCATGCTCAATTGAGCATTTCTGAAAGCCAAAACCAGTGAGAAAGGAGTTAATCCTTTTGTTCCATGCCCTAGGTGCTTGTTTCAAGCCATACAAGGCCTTCTTCAGTCTCAAAACCTTTTATTCTTTACCTTTACATATAAAGCCAAGAGGTTGTACCATAAAAACTTCTTCATCAAGTGGCCCATTTAGAAAGGCTGACTTGACATCTAGTTGCCACAATTTAATTTCTCCAGCTAGCCAGGGAAACAATCAATCTTACAGTCTCCAATCTTGCTACTAGAACAAATACTTCAGTATAGTCTAAACCTTCCTGCTGCATGAATCCTTTAACCACCAGCCTAGCTTTCTGTTTGGCAATCAACCCATCAGGCTTGAGTTTAATTTTAAAAACCCATTTAACAGTAGTAACCTTTTTGTTCTGAGGTAAATTTACCATTTCCCAGGTATCATTCTTTTCAATGCTCTTCAATTCTTCCTCTATTGTTGATCTCCGTACTTCCTTAGAGATAGGTTCCTCAAAAGTAATAGATTCCATGTCTGCCATAAGTGCCATATGCTGAACCAAATCACCATCCTCCGTAATTGCACTATCAAGATAAACCTGATAATCTTTGAGTCTTAAGGGAAAACTTATGGCTCTTACAGGTCTATCAACCACCATCCGAGGTTCATTATTGACCACTTCTTGATGTATCTCTCCTACTGGATCATCATCTTTCAATTCAAGATGAATCTTCGTCATAGAAGTAGGTTAAAACTCTCCCCATGAGCTTAATTCATCAAAGTAGACATCTCTACTAAATAGAACTTGCTGATTCTTTGGATTGTATAGTTTGTATGAACTAGTAGAGTTGTATCCAACAAAAATCATTGGCTCACTCTTGTCATCCAACTTCTTTCTCCTCTGATCAGGAACATGCCTATAGCATAAGGATCCAAAAATCCTGAAATGTTTGACTGAAGGTTTGCTTCCTGACCAAGCTTCTTCTGGAACCATGGAGTTAAGCCTCTTGGTTGGACACCTATTTAGAACATGCACAACTGTCATAGCTGCTTCACCCCAAAAACTATGAGGAAGATTCTTCTTTTTAAGCATGCTTCTAACCATGTTCAAGATTGTCTTATTCCTTCTTTCTGCAATGCCATTATGTTGGGGAATGTAAGGAGCAGTTACTTCATGAACTATACCATGCTCCTTACAGAAACCTTCAAGTTCTCCAGATGTGAATTCGCCTCCATCATCTATTCTTAGAATTTTAATGCACTTTCCAGATTGCTTCTCCACAAAAGCTTTGAAATCTTTAAAGATGTTGAACACATCACTCTAGGCTTTGATTGGGTAGAGCCACACCTTCCTGCTCAGATTATCAACAAAAGAGACAAAATATCTATTTCCTCCTAATGATGGAGTGTTAAGAGATCCACAGATATCTAAGTAAACAACATGCAGTTTTTCACTAGCCTTAGAAGTAGTAAAATTGCTTAAGGAATTCCTAGGTTGTTTGTTGATTAAGCAATTATCACATATCTTCTTAGGAATTTTAATTGGAGGGAGACCAGTTAACATTTCTTTGGATCTCAAGAGGCTCATATCTCTAAAATTTAAGTGGCCTAGTCTAAGGTGCCATAACCATGAATCATCTTGCAGTGGAAAGACACTGAGATTCAATGGTGCTTAGGCTTACCTTGAAGGTTTTGTTCTTGGCCAATGGAGCTTTCATCACCAGTCTCTTTGCTTTGTCATGGATTTCTAGAAAACCTTTAATTGAATTCACTGAACATCCTTTCTCCAAGAGCTAACCCAAGCTGATCAAATTAGTGGTCATTCTAGGAACATACAATACTTCTGTAATCATTGCTTGTCTTCCATCTTCTCTTTTGACTAGTGCATTTCCAGAACCTTCAGCCTGAGTGGTTCTATTGTCTGCAAATTTCACAGTACTCTTCTTCTTTGGATTAAAATTGACAATCCAATCTCGATGCCTTATCATATGATTATAACACCCAGAATCTATGTACCATACTTCATTGTTGTAAGATTCTGGATTAGTGATCATCATTAGCATCGAAGGTTGCTCCTTGGAGCTTGCTTCATTCTCTTCTTTAGCCATGTGTGCCTGATGATCTCCGTGTGACCGGCTCCCTTGATGATCTGTGTGACTTGTTGGAGCTGTACATTATGTAGAAAAGTGCCCAATTTGATTACAATTGAAGTATTTGAGCCTCTTCCTATCAACCTTTTTCTTTCCTCCTCGCCAATTATTGAAGTCCCCTCTTTTATTGGAGCTTTCTGGTTGATCTTGATCGATCTTTCCTTGATCTTGGTTTTGACTATTTCTTCCAAAGACACCTCTAATATCTTTTCCATGACCTCGACCTCTGAAATGTCCTTTGAAGTTGTGGCCTCCTTTTTTTAAAGTATAAGCCTGCAATGCTTGATGATCACCAGACTTCTATGAACCTCTTTCAATAAGTCTTTGCTCATGTGCCTCAAGAGAACCTTGAATTTCTTCTACCTTCAAATCTTCGAGCTTCTTGGATTCTTCAATGGCTACAACAATGTGGTCGAATTTGGGATTGAGAGTTTTGAGAATCTTTTCAACAATTGTTTGATCTATGATTTTCTCACCATAATTTTTCATTGCATTCGTGTGGAAGATGACTCTGTTGAAGAACTCAGCTATCTTCTCATTGTTCTCCATTTGCATTAATTCATATTGTCGTCGCATCATCTGGAGTCTCACCTTCTTTAGTTGCTCTGTGCCTTCGTTCCATTTTTCCAGAATCTACCACGCTTCTCACGAAGTTGCAGCACTTGCAATCTTCTCAAAGTGCTTCGCATCAACACATTGATGCAGTAAAAAGGTCGCTTTACAATCTTTCTTCTTATTTTCTTTGTAAAGTGCCTTTTGCACATCTGTGGCATCGGTTGTGTGTACCAGAAACCCTTCTTCTACAATTTCTGTGACTTCTTGATAACCAAGAATCGTCTTCATCTGCATGTACCATTGATCTCAATTCTTTCCATTCAAGGGGGGAAGACTTGTTGAGTAATTGACGCCTGTTGGTCCCATCATGTGTGTCACAAGGATCCCTCTATCGAACCTTGACTCTGGATACCAATTTGTTGGAGCAAGAACAGAACTTAAACACACACACACACAGATTACAATAACAAAGGATAGAAAAGTGAGAGAAAAAATATTCTTATTTTTTCTGTTGTATTACACTCTAGCACAAGGTTGGTATTTATAGCATATCAAACAACTAAAATCAATCTGATAACTAGAAATGGTAATCTGTCAAATTGACTTTATTTAACTAATCATATCTATTGGTTAGAATCACTTCTAACAGATATTTACTCGCAATGACATATGTGATGATTTATGGGTTATGTGTAGCGATGCATGGTGGTTGGAGTTAAGTGTGAATGGAAACTTCTATTGGTGGTGAGACTTGTTTCGATGAGGATTGGTGAGGGAGAGCTCACAATTTTGAGTAGAAGTTAACAAAGGAATGGTGGTCGTTTCAATTTGACCAATTATGCAATTAAGTCAACAACTATGTTGATTTGTAACTAGTTGTTAGGTGGTGATGTGAGTTTTGGCGCTAAGATAGCAATGTGAATAAGAAAACAAAAACAAGAAATGGAAATGAAAAATGAACAACAAACATTTTTTGTTTAAATCTTAAAACAAAAGTTATATTTAGAAAATGAACATGGAAAAAAAAGGTTTTGCAAACCAACCACATTCCAAATTTACAAGAGTTATTAGGTTAAATGACTTAGTTGGTGAAAACTTATAAGCCATATATGTGATTGTAAAAAAAATAAATTATACCTTCAAGAAGAAATTTTTTTTTTTAAAAAAAACTTAATAGTGTAATTTACAACTATAGGTGAAAAAACAAAAAATGGTGTTTTCATCTTAATTAATTATATAGTCAAACTTAAGTGGAAATTAAAAATTCAGCTTATAATAATAATCTACATATAAATTTCTAAAACAATTACTAAAATAATGTCACACACATAGTTCATATTTTAACATATCTATTATTTTATTATGCATTTACATGCAATGTTGATTATTAATTTTTTAATTAATGAATGCATTTTGAAGTAAATGGTTCATTTTTGTATCCTTCTGGTTGTACGACCTATTTATTTGATAATTATTTGACCCTCTAAAGTGTGAAAAAAAACACTTATCTCATTTCTATTATCATGTCACACAAACCTTCTATAACCACTTATAAAATATATTTGAAAATATCCTGGTAACAATAAAATCATGATATGAAAAAATCATCTCTCGAAAATATTAAAAGATATAGGCACAAAAATAAGAGGAGAAAGTTGATCTAAAAAAGTAACACCACACTTAAATGTTTATGGTTAGGTCTTAGGTCTTCTTAACTCTTAAAAAAGTCAATCCACATACATAAGAATGCAGACTAAAATTATAAAATTTATTTTTCAAAATGCACATGCTCCATAAATATAAAAAAGAAAATGCAAGAGTTGATTTGGACATGTCTACTAAAGAATTTTCGCGGTTAATGCTGAAAATTGAAATTCAACACAACATTCTACGTATCTTATGCATACCTATTCGAAATTTCAAATTCTAAAAGAATAGAAAACGACGTGTCTTTGGCAACAAGGAGGAAGAGTGGCTTTCCCTAGTTCTTTTTTTGAATCCGGTTCAACGGGCCTCGTCCTAGATATTTATTTATTCGCATTCATTAAACGGTGTCGTGCGTCGTTGAGATTTTTTTGTTTTTGATCCCAGTGCTTTCTAAACATTGAATGGGCTGGGCCACGGAGGGTCCACAGAAGAAGGAACCCAAAAAGAGAGAAAAAACTAAAGAATAGAAAATAAGGCCTGGTCCCGACCCCAAACAATTGCGGAGGAAAAGTTGCATCAAATTCCAGAAGCAGAGAGAAAACTCCACAATTTAACTCAAGAAGAGGCGGTCACAAAACACAACACTGAGAAAGAAACGATGCGATTTTCTTGGAGAAGAGGTTAGGTTGTTGGGTGTTAGTGTTAAATATATAAAGAACAGAACAGTCGCCAACGTTAACATTAACAAACATCCTCAAAATATGCGCACGCCTCTGCTTCCCGCTGCTTCATCTGCTTCGTTCTTCACTCTCTTTCTCGCTTAGCCTTCACTTTCTTCTCTCTGTTTCTTCTTTCTTCTGCCAGGTATTTTCTATTTCTCTTGTGTCTTCAGACTCTTTCTTCTTCTTCTTTTTTTCTCTTTCTATGTTGATGTTTTCGAAACATTTGGATAGTTGTTTGAATTTTGAATTCTGTTTCTGAGAACAGTTTAGGTATCTGTTTTATTATTATTTCCTGATTTTCTGGGGAAGTGAGTATGTAAATATTATTGTGTCACATGCTTTGTTTTAAATATGTTCAAGGAAGGAGGGACGATGGCATGATATTTTGTTATTAGGAGTTTTTCTTTAACAAGAGAAAAAAAAATTGTATTTATCCCGCCTATATCGACTATCCGTCAAATTAGATTAATTGGGAGATTTTGCGTTTTGGAATATTTTTTTTTTATCTCAGCTGAATGTAATTTTTCTGCATATGGTGGTGGTTTGGGTTGAGGGAGGCAATAATCCTCCCCTTGCCTCTCTTGTTTTCTCATTCTCTCCAGAAGAACAAAGCAACATTCAATTTCGTTAATTTAGTTTGTATTCAATGATTCAATCGTGAGTTAATGGTAGTTATTGCATTAGGGGTTTGGATAGATTGTTAAAACTCACATATATTTGGCTTTATGTTTGTACAGCGATGCCGACTTTTACTGCCATGGCACTGGATAGGTTGATAGAGCCCGGAGCTTCTAAGCCAGTTGATAAATCTGCTCCAACTTCAATGCCTGTGCCAAACTCGCAGAAGCTGGAGAGGAGTACTAGTGCGCCCGCCAAGAAAAGTAAGGTTCCTCAGCCTCCATTGAAGCCGGCACTTTATACCACTCCTGAAGTGACACCACTTCCAGATGCGCCTTCTTCGTTCCCTCCTTCACCATACATCATCAACCACAAACGCCGTGGTCCACGCCTCCTCAAGAGTTCCTCTGAGGCCAGTGCACTGTCTGAGGTGAATATTCGTTGTGATGATGATAATGATAAGAGCGTAGATGCTGTTGTTACAAGTTCAGCTGGTGACCTCCAAGTTACTTCTACAAAGCCTGAACTTGTTAAAGAAGAGAAGGTGAATGGTGTTTATGACGGCCAACTTGATAGAAGCAATGATGTTGACCATGCAAATGGACACAGAGAAACTGGAAGTGGTAGCTTAACCAATGGATTACTCAAGGAAAAGCCACCGGCATTGAATTTGGACAGAGTTAGCGAGGTTGAAGACTTTTTTTATCCATTAGACTCAATGAGTTTCTCTAGTAACACAGATGGGGAAGAGAATGCAGGGACAGAATTGTCTATGAAACTCAGCAGTCCCAGTACGGAGTTTTATGATGCCTGGGAAGGTAAATCGGGTTAACTTTGCTAATCGTTTCTGTTACAGTGGATGGTGTATTAATCTTATTGCATATTCATTTACTGCTCATATAGGGGAGGAAGTGAGGATTATTACTTTTGTAATGAAGTGCCTTAGAAATATTTCATGTCATAAATTAACTTACTTGGCTCTTCTCTTCATGTAGAATTATCTTCTGAAGGCATGTCTCAAAATTCTACATACGACATTGAAGCTGAATTGCGTGAAGTAAGGTTAAGTCTGTTGGTGGAGATAGAGAAGCGGAAGCAAGCTGAAGAATCCATCAACAACATGAGAAGCCAATGGGAAAGCATTAGGCAAGGGTTATATCAAGCAGGAATTATTTTGCCTGCATATCTTAATGCCACTGCTGAGGATGAGCAGCTGACTTCTGATCCCGTGGAAGATCTATGTCAACAAGTTTATATTGCTAGGTTCATATCAAATGCCATTGGAAAAGGAATTGCCAGGGCAGAGTTGGAGACAGAGATGGAAGCTCAACTAGAGGCAAAGAACTTTGAGATTGCTCGACTTTTGGATCGTCTCCACTGTTATGAGACCATGAATAGGGAGATGTCTCAGAGGAACCAGGAAGCAGTAGGTGAGACTTATGTCATTTAATTGGTCTGGGGTTGTTTGAATCAAAGAAACATCAATCATTGTTTTTTCCTACATTTAACTGCATATATCCATCTAGCTATGGTAATTTGATCTGTTAATTTATTTTTCCTCATTACACAATCATCATTCTGCTGTGCATTAATTTGGATTGGCTCAATTACACATCTAGGCAGATGTTGATAGACATGAGTTTATGTGTTGATCTAGTATTCTGGTCATACTGTGACTGTGGTGTGGTTGCTTTTATGACTGTTCAGTGTTCAAACTTGTTTGTCCGTGGGTGGTCCAGGGATTTTTATCAGGTCACTTCAATCTGCAGATGGTTATGATTTTGTAAATAATGAATGGTGATTGGTGGTTGAAAATTATTTATGGCATTCCCTCATCCCACCTTCACAAAAAAATAATAATAATGTGAATCATTATAATTTGGAGAGATAGTATGAGCTTATGGCTTAAGGCTTGTATGGATTATTATTCCTATAATAGAAAAAATCCCTAACACATTTTGCAGCCATTAAACCTTATTGAAACATATTACTATTGCAAAGTGTGTTTGGAACGTGTGATGGTGTTTGACTATTTAGGTCCTTTTATATAAATTCTATATGGTTCTGATGTTTCTTTAAAGCTTTAACTTTGTATTTGGTTTGCTTGAATGACTTCTGAACATTAGGTGCATGGAATGTTTTATAAAAAAATATTGGTCACATGGAATAATACACTTGTAGGGGTGACAGTTGTTCACTTGCTAGTTTGGCACAAATTTTATGTTGTCTTGATGTGATCTTTTGGGAGGTATTTGTTATCAGCGTTGCAGTAAGAGAATAAACCTCAGCTGTCATTGTGAGCAAAACCTGCATTTTTTAAACTACTTTTACTTCTAGTGAGTCCATTGTCCAAGATAGGAGAATTTTTTTTATGTCTATATTGTGAACCATTGCCATTGACCTCTACTGACTAGATGATTATGCCCTAATATTCTATTAATATATACATCAGGGAAATGCCTGCTTGTTAGTTGGCATGGGTACCTTGGAGGGTCATTTTATGCAACCTTATCCTTGCATATGCAAAAAAGGCTGTTTCTATATTCGAATCCATGACCAACTAATGTCCCATTCTACTTAGCTTGATAAATTTGTTACTCATTTATGCTTTTTGCTGTCTTGTCTAGAGATGGCACGGTGTGAGAGGCAAAGGAGCAGCAGGAGGCAGAGATGGATTTGGGGCTGCATCACAACTGTGATTGCTCTTAGTACTGCAGCAATAGCATGGTCTTATCTCCCAACGAGTAAAGGATCATCCTCTGCTGACCATGATCTTGTTCCTGAATATGATGACACAGCCAAGTAGTTTACCACAACCACTAACTGCAACGAGTATTATGATAGGAGAGCACAATATAAGTTTTACATACCTCTTTGATCAGTTGCAATTTTCTGGCATTCTGAGTATGGTGCACAATTTAGATATACAATGAATTAGTGCGTTCCTAGATCAGTGAAGTGTTTTGATCCGTATTGTTGAGAAAATATCCCATAACTAACTATGCATTCGAGGGGTGCTGGCAGTTTCACTTGGAAATTTTCGAGGATTCGTTTGACCATCCGATCCATCGGGCACGATGCTTTAGCATTCTCATACAGCAAGAGAGAATTGGATTGACATCATCTGATCAGGGAAATCTGGTTGCACTAGTAGGTTACAGATGCATTACGTTAGCGATTCTGATAAAGTACTGTTTTATTATGTTAGTCAAAAGATGTATTTGCACCCATTCATATTTTTAACCGTAGGTGAGATTTTTTTTAATTATTTATCATTTGTTGAATACCCTTTCATTGTTGTTGTTTTGCATAACCAGGTCTTAGTGAACTGTGGATAAAACGTCGATAATGTACAATAATTTTTTATTCACGATTTATTACTTGAGTAATTATAATTATAATTCTAATTGGGTTTAGTTGACGTGTGTGCACATGTTAAGAGTTCAGAAATTTTATTAATTTTATGTAAATTTTAAAAATTAATTTGATTTTTCTTATTTTCTTATAATTAAACAAATTATCTATTTGATTTTGTTTTCTCTCTCAACTATCTATCTCTATTATCTTCTATTCCTTTTTTTTTTAAAAAAAAAAACTCATTTTCTTATCTCTGATATGTTCTATTTTAGTTATCCCTCCCCATATCTTCTATTTTTGAAAACTCACCTTTATTAAATAGCCTATACTGGTACGGTAGACATTCTTTATTTATCTTCGGCAGTGCCATAGGATTGTGTGTGTGTGTGTGTGTTTTTTAAGTCTCTAATTCTTTGTATATATCACTCCTAATTGGTTTGCCGCTATGAAGCTCGACATATAGTACCAAAGTAGTAACAAAAAAGATTCTCATTTTCTAAATTCTTAAACATTTAAGGATTTTTATTTTAGCTCTTTAACTCTTCTTTAGCCGGTCAACATTTCTAGCTCTTTATCATTTTTTAAATTCTTATTTAAAAAGAAAAGTTAGGGACTAAACTCATAAATATATGGGGAATAAAAATAGAAATCCTGAAATATTTAGGGGTCTAAATTCCATAAATAACTTTTTTAAATCTCGAGAATGTATTTTTTTCTAAAAATATAACATGGAAATGTTATTTTTGGATATTATTAAAAAATGTGTTTGATTAATTATTAAAATTGGTTGAGATTATTTTTTATATTTTTAGGAATAATTAAGACATGTATTTGGTTGAGTTATTTTTTTTTGGATATATATATATATATATATATATATATATATATTATAAATATTAAAATATTTTTATTACAAAAACTCGTGTTATATCCATCATTCTCTTTCACAGAACAAAGGAGTGAGATTGTCTATTAACAAAGGTGCATTGAAGGAAAAGGAAAATTAGCAAAATCTAAAAATGAAAATAGAAGTATATTAAATTGTGGGGACATTAATTGCTGTTGCACACTTAAAGGAATAAGAGGAAGCATGAAGATAAATGCAAGATGAGAGAAAAGAGGTTTTCTCATTAATTAACTTTTTGTCAATACAGGAAATGAGTTTCTATATACAACAACATACAACTGGATGGTATGTATATCTGTAATCATATTAACTAACTTTCAGATTTTTGGATTACACACCAACATTCCCCCTTAATCCAAAACATCCAGCTGATTCTAAATTCATTAAGGTTCTCAACTTCGCAAATCTTTCATATTTCAAAGGTTTGATAAAAACATCAGCAACTTGGTCATTGGTGCTGCAATATACAAGCTCCAATCTTCCTTTGCTTACTTAATCTCTAAGGAAATGATATTTAGTTTTGATGTGCTTGCTTTTTCCATGAGAAACTGGATTCTTTGACAAGCTAATGGCTGATTTATTGTCAACATACATTTGTACTGGCCTTTCATACTGTAATTTCATCTCTTCGAGCAAAGCTTCCAGCCACAAACTTTGACAAATGGCTTCAGCTGACACTATATATTCAGCTTCACAAGAGGAGAGTGCTACTACACTTTGCTTCTTTGAACATTAGGATATTGGTGCATCCAGATACTTAAACAAGTATCCAAAGGTACTTTTTCTTTCAACCTTATCACCACACCAATCTAAATCAGAGTAGGCTTTAATGCATGATTTGTTTTGATCATTCCCTATTGGAAACAATAAACCAAAATCACTTGTTCCCTTGAGATACCTCAAGATATGCTTAGTTGCAGTCATGTGAGGAGCTCGAGGATTACCCATGAATCTTCTAAGCAATCCCACTCCATAACAAATGTCAGGTCTGCTGTTGCATAGGAATATGAGTGAGCCAATAATTTGCTTGAACAATGTTGCATCAACTGGCTTTTCATCCAGTTCTTCTGTTAATTTTAAGTTTGGCATCACGGGTACTGGGACTGTGTTGCAATTCTCCATATTAAAGCGTTTTAGAACCTCACTAGTGTATTTTTTTTGGTGTAGGAAGATTCCCTTCTGTGTATGCATAAATTCAAAACCAAGAAAATAATGCAGGATTCCAAGATCTGTCATGTCAAACTCTGACTTCATCTTTTCTTTGAATTGCTCGATTTCTTCATCCACATCTCTTGTAATGATCAAATCATCCACATGCAGGCATACAAATAGCAAGTTCTTGTGTTGAGTTTCCTTTACATACACACCAAACTCTAGTGTGCATTTCACAAATCCTTGTTTGCTAAGGAAATTTTCAATCACCCTGTTCCAAGCTCGAGGGGCCTGCTTGAGGCCATAAAGAGCTTTAAGTAATTTGTATACTTTGTGTTCCTTCCCTTTTATTTCAAATCCTGGTGGTTGCAAGATGTATACTTCTTCTTCTAATGGACCATTCAAAAAAGTAGATTTGATGTCAAGCTGACATATGGTCCAATTTCTAGAACTGGCAATAACAATAACTAATCTGATTGTTTCCATTCTTGCAACTGGGGCATATACTTTTGTATAATCAATTCCTTGTTTCTGAAGGAATCCTTTTGCAACGAGCCTGGCTTTGTGTTTTGCAATTAAGCCATCTGGTTTGAGCTTTACTTTAAACACCCACCTCACATCAATTGGATGTTTATTATGTGGCAAATCAACCAACTCCCAGGTTCTATTTTTCTCTATGGCATCCAACTCTTCTTTCATAACAACATTCCATTCTCTGATGTCCAAGGCCTGCTTCCAATGTACAGGTTCTGTGTCAATCATAACAGCAAAATGTACCATTTCACCAGCATCAGAGATTGAACTGTTACTATACAACTCATAATCTGCAAGTCTTGTGGAGGGAAATCTTGTTCTTTGTGACCTTCTTATAAGAGGTTGCATTGAGCTAGCAGGGTTAACATCCTTGGCTCTTGGGCTATCCTCGAGAATATATGAGTTGTGAATTTTAGAATCATTTTCCCACTTCCAGGTTGCAGTTTCGTCTATCACGACATCTCTACTAATCACCACCTGCTGCTTCAAAGGGCAGTAAAGTTTGTATGCACCAGTTGGATGATATCCAACTAGGATAAGAGCTTCACTCTTATCATCCAGCTTCTTCCTCCTTTCGTCTGGGATGTTTTTGTAGCTAAGAGACCTAAAGATCCTTAAATGATTCACTATAGGCTTGTCTCCGGTCCAAGCTTCTTCAGGTGTTATAGATTGAAGTCTCTTGGTGGGACATCTGTTCAAAACATAAGTTGTTTTGGTGACAGCTTCTACCCAGTAACAATTTGGTAGTCCTTTCCCTTTAAGCATACACCTAGCCATATCCAATAGGGTTCTGTTTGTCCTTTCTGCCAAGCCTTTGTGTTGAGGTGTATAGGGAGCTATTACCTCATGTTCAATTCCTTTAGCTTCACAAAATTCTTTGAACTCCTTAGAGTTATATTCATCCCCTTCATTTGTTCTAAGGATCTTTAGCTTTAATTCAGATTGTCTTTCAACTGATTTGACAAATTTCACAAAGAGAGAAAATATTGCATATTTCTCTTTCAACATATATATCCAAATCTTCTTGGTAAATTCATCCACAAAAGTTAGGAAATACCTGTTACCACCAAGGGATGGAGTATCGAAGGATCCACACACGTCTGAATGAACTATTCCAAGAGGTTGTTTGGCTCTTTATGGTGCCTTGGTCTTGAAGGCTTTTCTGGGTTGTTTGCCAATCAAGCATCCTTTATAGGTTTTCTATGGCGAGTGAATGGATGGCATTCCAAGCACCATTTGTTTGCTGCTTAGTTGATGCAGACTCTTAAAATTTAAATGATCATATCTGTAATGCCATAACCAGCTATCTTCTTCCGTGTTATCAATGGATAAGCATTGAATTGCAGCAGTACTTAAATTCACCTTGAAGGTCCTATTTATGGATAATGGTGCCTTGAGCACTAGTCTTTATTTATCATCAAAGATCTCAATATGGTTTCCCTACATTGCCATGGTAAATCCTTTCTCAAGGAGCTGCCCCAAGCTAAGTAGATTATTTTTCATTGAAGGTACATACAGTACACTATGCATATACGTTGTCTCTCCATTCTTTCGTGTGATCATCACCTTCCCAATACCTTCTGCAAGAATGGTGCTATTATCTGCAAACCTCACACTAGTGGCAACATTTGGGTTGAAATCAACTAGTCAGTCTCTATTGTCTGTCATGTGGTTTGAGCATCCGGTGTCGAGATACCAAGAAGAACAGTCTTCTTTACTGCTCATGGTTACCATAAGCAAAACTTGGTCTGAATCAGATCCATCTTCTTCATGTGCCAAGTGTGCCTGATCATTCTTCTTGCATTTGCAATGGGCATTGTTGTTGCCAATCTGCCAACATTCATGGGCAAAGTGCCCAAATTTATCACAATTGTAACACTAGATCTTTCTTTTGTCAATGGGCCTCTTACCATCTCGACTTTTGAAAGAGTTGTCTCCTCTAGAATTGGAATTATCACGTTGCTCATTTGAATTGCTTCTAAGAATATGCTCTCGGGAAGTTGAACTTTGTGTTTCTGCATTTCGATCACCACTTCTGCCTCCTCTTTGTCTTCCTCTTCCTCTTTTGGTCCAGCCACCATGACCTCTAGACTTGTGGTTGGTTTTGGCTTGAAGTGCCTGCTCTGCAACTTTATTATTATTCTTTCTTTCAAGCACCCTTTGCTCGTGTGCCTCCAGGGAGTTTTGCAATTCTTCCACTTTCATATTCTCAATATCTTTCGATTCTTCAATGGCTACTACAATGTGATCAAAGTTGGGTGTTAATGTTCTGAGCACCTTCTCCACAATCTTTGAATCAACCATTGCTTCATCACAGGCTTTCATTGAGTTTGTCACCACCTGAATTCGATTAAAATAGTTTGCGATGATTTCTTGCTCTATCATTGATAACAACTCATATTGTCTTCTGAGAGATTGTAGCTTGACCTTCTTTGTTCTCCCAGTATTTCCATAGACTTGTTGCAAAATATCCCATGCTTGCTTCAAGGTTGCAACCTGTGAAATTTTTTGGAACACGTTTGCAGAAACGCATTGATGCAAAAGAACTTGAGTCTTGCAGTCTAGTCGCTTGTTCTCTCGATGCAACTACTTTTGTTCTGTAGTAGGATTCTTGGAGGTTTCTTGAAACCCATCTTTCACGATCTCATCAAGTTCTTGGAATCCAAGAATAGCATCCATCTTCGCGCACCAATCTTCATAACCTTTCCTGTCAAACACAGGGAGATTTCCAGGTATGGCATTCATAGCAGCCATAATAGCATGCCTGCAGCAGTGCTCTCAACAACAACAACAATGTTGCTTCCTTTTCACGGGTCCCTGCACAAGCTCTAGTACCAATCTGTTAGAGCAAGCTAGATACACATCTGCACACTGAGAGGAATAAGAGAAAGCATGAAGATAAATGCAAGATGAGAGAAAAGAGGTTTTCTCATTAACTAACTTTTTGTCAATACAGGAAATGAGTTTTTATATACAACAACATATAACTGGATGGTATGTATTTCTGTAACCATATTAACTAACTTTCAAATTTTTGGATTACACACCAACACTCTTGAATAATTAGATAGTCTATGAAATAAACGTGTAGATTAAAAGATAATAAATTCTTTAAAAAAAACAGTTTGGCAAAAACTTTCCTCGTACCCATGAACTTTTTATCAGCTAGCACTGACTGAATAAAATCCAATCTTAAACTATATAAACGTAATTGAAATTCAAAATACAGAACTAGAATCCAATATACAACTTTAGATAAACACGTAATTGAGTTTGTAAACGCAAAACTAAAATTCAATCTAAAAAGGGTGATAATTGGAATAGGAGAGATAAAAATGAGTATTTTTCTTTTTTAAAAAATGTAAGATTTTTTTTATCAGCAAAAAAAATAGAAGATAATTGGGGGAGAAAGATATAAGTTGTTATTTAACAAAATAGGACCAGATGAATTTATAAGATTAAGACAGAATTAATAAAATTTCTAAACTGATGAGTATAATAAAATACTTAACATCCGCATGTATGTTTTTAAACCCGTTATAAAATTTTCTTACCAGATTCTCAAAAAAAAAGAAAAAGAATTGTTATGATTTTGAAGGAAGTGATTATGAAATATAGCGTTTTGTATTTGAATAATATTGCGTTAATGCATGTACTCATTTTTTTTTTTGTTGGTTTATTAGTGAGCAAAATAGTGGAATACGTGATTTGGGCTTTCTATAAAGCATGAAAACATGGCTTGAGATCAGAAAAGGAAAAGAAAAATATAGCCGATGCTAAAGGCTGATTTAGGCCGTTTGATAGAGGTTTTATGTTTGGGAATTGGGTTGGGACTTTAGGTATTTTTGCATAGGCTAAGAACTCAAGTGCTGTAGAAGGAGAGTTGGATTGATTACTGCGAAATGCGAGTTTTGTATGGGTTTAAAACCAGTGAACCAAATGTCTCAATTATATATTTAGGGTATCAAAATCACAGTTCATCACATTAGAAAGATAAAAATTATATTTTAACTAAGATATAAGAAGAAAAAGAAGTTGAACCATTAAATAATAACTGTATGCTCAACTGTGTGAAACCTAACTGCAGAAAGTCCAAACCCCAGACAAAGGCACGAGCATAAGATGGTGTCGTAAAGTGTGTTAGATTTGGTGATTTATTGCGCCAATCGTGGAGATATCCTTCACAAACACTCATTCACGCATTGAGACGTGCCTCTGTGGACCCACGCGTCACCTTATCCCCATCACACACACACACACTCTTACCATATTTATCAAAAACGTACCCTTTACCGTGATTACTTCATCTGCATACCCTTTAAATAGGTTTGTTTTTATCGATTTTTGTTCTCACTCTAACATATAGTATTTGAATAATTGAATAATTAATAGTAATGTTATATCCTTTTATTATATTTATGTAAAAAAAAACACTATTTTTTAAAGGAAATGTTAAATTTAAAAACATCGTTGATTTACAGTGAACCACTAAATTTAAGTTAATTTAAATATACTGGTTATTTTCTTCTTCTTTTTTTTTACTTTTTTTGTTCATTCTACTAAAACCAAATTCTACACGCAAATGTAGTTAGTTGAGCAACTGAATTTTGGATATTATTATCCACAGCTCCTACCGACTCTGAGCTAGGTCTAATTCGAAGTATATGGCATTATGACAATGCAAATGGTTGGGGAGGGACACAAGAAGACATGGTATTATAATAAGTAGTGGTGGACCAGATGAAAAGGACACTGGTATGTGAGCAGATGCTGCTGCAAAAGCATATATGGGTCCAATCCGAGACTTAACTTAACCAAACTATGCCGCGTGGTGGATTAGCTAGATACTAGATAGATAGACATTGCAAAACAAGAGATCGAGGAAGCCATGGAGAACAAACCACCATATCAGCAAGCAAGTGTTAATTGACACAACATGTGCTAGAACAATCAAAAGGACAAAATTTAATTAAGAAAAATTCTTCTAGACTTATTTGTTCTTAATTATTTCCTATTTTTATGTAGTGAGCCTGAAAATATTCTCATGCATAGTATAGCATAAATATTCAGTTCAACTATTGCCTTTCTTTTTCATCTTATTTTAACTTCTAGATTAACTTTTTTGTTTTGAGTGGCTCTGGATGTATATGGAATCCAATTATATGCCTGTTCAACCATTCATGTACTCGGTACATTTTAGATCCGTTGAGCACATGGTGTTACTGTCGGTGCAGTTCTACCAATTACTTACACAAGCTTCAGTGTTATACTGTTAATTACACTGCCTTGGATTAATGCATGGCTAGTTATAATTTTAATAAGGAAGAAATGGAATTAAGTAAATTTGAGGAAGATATTTTTTTCTCTTCAATTTTTAAGTCATATTTTGATAAAACAAAAACATTAACTAATTGTTCTTGTAATTAATAAGATGACAATTACATAAAGTTGTCGTTAAATATAATTTAGTTTTTATAGTAAAAAAAATATAATTTAGTTTTAAAGGATATCGTTTTTCCCCTTTTTCGTTTTGTCATTTTCCATTGACAAAGTTGATAACAATATTTTTTTTCATAATGCCTCATTAAAAAGTGCAGTAGTTGGTTTGCCTGTTTTACACATTATACCAATCCTGTGTCGGTAGTTATAAAAATCCTAAGTGGACTTTTCTGTCCCGCTATTTTTTCCTTTACACATTTGTAGTACTTGATAACTGGAAAAGCTTTAAAGAAACTCATTTAAATTCGAAAAATTAATTTCTAATTTTTTAAACTTATTTAATAACATTCACCATCAAACCTGCAATAAAACTATATAGGATAGGGATTATTTCAACTAAAGAATCATACTACCTTCCGCGATTGGAACAGGAACAATTACTTTTTCACCGCAAAACATCAATGAATTAATGAATAGATTTAGTGATAAACATTTCTTCTTGTTACTAATTTTGGAATCACAGAAATTTAGTAATATTTTATAAAAAAATTACATAAAAATTATAATTGCACTTTTCTTATGATTTTTTTTTCTGAAATGAAATAATTGCATTTCTAATGTAAGAAGACAAACTCCCTTTTTCACTTTTCAGGTTCTAGCAACTGCCAAAGTGCTGTTTTTTCCCTCATCATCTCTATATCACTAAGCATATAAACAACAAGAGAACACTCCATAATATACTCCATAGTCCAGTGTGTGTAAGAGACAGAACAACAGATGAAGCATTTTGCCTTGGTGTTTCTTTTGGCCATTTTGGTCCCTCAGGAGTGTTTCCATGTCAGTGTGGAAGCAAGGGATGATTTTGTCAGAACTAGAGGCATCCACTTCATGCTGAATGGATACCCTTACTATGCAAATGGCTTCAATGCCTACTGGTTAATGTACACAGCTTCTGACCCATCTCAGAGATTCAAGGTTTCAAATGCCTTTAGAGAAGCAGCAAGTCATGGCCTTACTGTTGCTAGAACTTGGGCCTTCAGTGATGGTGGCTATAGACCACTACAATATTCCCCTGGCTTCTATAATGAACAAATGTTCACGGTAAGACCTAGTTTGATTTTTATTTTTTTTTTACCTTTTAACATGTCATTTTCTTGTTGGACGTGTTATGTTTGTATTTTTTATTTTGAATGTTGTCTGTGTGTTGTTGGAATGAAGGGGTTAGATTTCGTTGTATCAGAGGCCAGAAAGTACGGGATTAAGCTCATACTGAGCTTGGTGAACAACTACGAAAATTTTGGAGGCAAGAAGCAGTATGTGAACTGGGCTAGAAGTCACGGCCAGTACCTTACTTCAGATGATGATTTCTTTAGGAGCCCTGTTGTTAAGGGTTACTACATGAACCATGTCAGGGTTAGTACAATTGCTGTTCTCTTGCTTGGTAAAATTCATGTTTATGCAGATTAAAGCCTTGAATGGTGAAAATTGCTTCCTTTAACCTGTCAAGTTCTTGTACTTTTTTTTGTCTCTTCTAATTTTCGTTCCTTCAACCATGACCATCTAATCAAAATACACGACAAGTCAATAATCTTTTATTTATAATCACTTTTGCATATGTTCTGCTCATAATTGAATAATAAAAGTGCTACGTTAGTAAGATGAGAACAGGAAGATTGCATTTTTGGCTCTTGGGAAACATAATTTCAAGTTCTGATAATATGTGCATCTTCCACAGACTGTTCTCAACAGATACAACAGATTTACTGGTATGCATTACAAAGATGACCCAACAATCATGGCCTGGGAGCTTATGAATGAACCTAGATGCACATCGGATCCTTCAGGAAGGACTATTCAGGTCAAATATCTTCACTTGTTTGTTGCCCTTTTTCTTTTTCTTTTCTCTTTTTTCTTTTGACTCTAACCTCTAGCTTTTCCCCCTCAAGCATAGTGCTCCATTAAAATCTTGCACTAAAAATACCTTTTTTTCCCCCGTGAAATGCACTAAAAATACATTATTCAATACTCCATTTAAATGAAATGAAACTTTCTGGAAAATGATTAGGACAAATTAACCTAGAGTGAGTGTCCTTGTCATGATTAGGACAAATCACGGGTTAATTTTCTGGTTCCATTCTCAATCACGAGTTGACTCGTTAACTTTTTTTACCTTTTTGTTTCGTTATAGGCGTGGATCACGGAAATGGCTTCGTTTTTGAAGTCCATAGACAGGAACCACTTATTGGAAGCTGGACTAGAAGGGTTTTACGGACAATCAACACCACAAAGAAAAACAATGAATCCCGGTTTCAACATAGGGACAGACTTCATCGCAAATAACCGAATCCCGGCCATTGATTTTGCAACAGTCCACTGCTACCCCGACCAATGGTAACTTTGTTTTTTGGACAAAAAATGTTAGTTTGTTAAAACATTAATTTGTTAGCAAATGAGAACTAGCTAGCCAACTTTTCTCATCTTTTATTCTCTCTTAACCATCTAGTCCTCCTTATTATATCTTTCTGACCAATGATAACTCACTAAAATAAATTAATTCAGTTAACAACATCCTCAAATTCATGTGTTAATTAACGTATAATTTCAATTTGATTGCGTAATAAACAGGGTATCGAGCTCAAATATTCAGTACCAGCTTTCATTCTTGAACAACTGGTTGAGTGCCCACTTCATAGACGCGCAATACCATATAAAGAAACCAATACTGGTGGCAGAATTTGGGAAATCATTTAAGGGTTCGAGTTCCTACGAGAGGGATGAGGTGTTCAATTCAGTGTATTACAAAATATACGCTTCTGCAAAGAGAGGAGGTGCAGCGAGTGGAGCACTGTTCTGGCAGCTTCTAACGGAGGGCATGGAGTCTTTCCAAGACGGTTACGGAATCATTCTTGGGCAGAGTTCCTCTACGGCCAATCTCATTGCTCGCCAGTCCCGCAAGCTGTACCTGATTCGGAAGATCTTCGCAAGGGTCGCGAACATGCGGCGATGGCAAAGGGCCAGAGCCAGAGGATTTTCTGGCTCCGGAGGTGGAAACGGAGGCAGATACATTGACAACTGAGAACATGTTTGGTTTGCAGTTTCAGGATTTTATCTGTTAAATTTACATTGAAGCGCGCGTCACAGTATTTTTAACTGAAAAGCTTGTTTGTGTTGGGAAGACAGACATCTTTCATATACGAGTTTCTCTACCGAGTGTTTGGAAGGCGATGGAGGAGGGCCCACCGGAACCAACGGAATACCTTGGAGATGAATCATAATGTTTTCTTATAACTACGTTGACATATGTTTTCATTGTTTCAGCTTCTCTCTCTTTTTTTTGTTTATACAGAGCAAAGCAGCTGGTAAGTTTTTCCATGGCGTCTACTTGTAGGTTACTCAACCTCACTTTAGTTTTTAACTTTGGAAAGAATGTTATTTGTGTTTAGTACTTGATATCTGTAGAAAAAGAATGCAAAACAAAGCGCAAATGTAAGTTTGAATCAAAATAAGTTATAAACTCAAGTTTATACTAACATGATTTATGTTTAGATTTTTTTCTTCTTCCTCAATTTATGTTTGATAAAATGAAATTGTAATATAGCCTAATCGCAAATTTGAATGTTATGTGCCAGAAAGAATTAGACCGAACAATATTGAAGTCAAACATAACAATAGCCATTTTTTTAATGGAAGGGGCACAGTCCCCAAGAGATCAATTAAAAATCGCACGGAAACACAATGGAACATACATCAACTAAGCTGAGGCATTTGTTAAAATTAATTTTAACAAATGAATGTTAGTAAAATTAATTTTAAATGAAGTTAATTTTGTAAAATTGATTTTGGTTAAAATTAATTTTGAAGTGAATTTATGTTTGAATATTTTATTATAAAATCAAGTTAAAAATAAAATTTTGATATAAAATTTTGAATCCAACGCAGAAATTAGTCAAAGTTGTTTCTATCCTGTAATGGGATCGCTTGGGTACCACATTAGTGGTGGTGAAGCCTCCCTATACCTTAGTAGGATCTAGTTCCAAAACAAAATCCATGCAAGGTTGTGCTAAATTATATTTATATTAAGTATCAACACTACTTTAAATAGTAAAAAATTTGCTGCCATATACCACAAACAAGTTTTACGACAGTCTTAACAAATGATGATGCTGATTAATAGAGAAGACTTTTATAGGGGTGATTTGAATGACAAAACCGCATGGCCTTTTCATTTCACCGTCATTTATAATTCCTTCAGACTCCAGAGCATGTTGTGGTACTGAACTTCATAAAGAAGCATCTAATTTGATGTCGGATTCAAATTATCATTACTTCAGGCAGCATTGTCCTAAACAATTTTCATTTGATTACTAGGCAACATAAAGACTTCAACCTTGAAAGAAACAAAATGAGATGTGCCATTATTGCAATGTTGTACACGTCTTGAAGTTCTAGTCGTCTTGAAGCCAATGACGAATCACAAATAAAACAAAACCTATGCAAAGTCCCGCAGACCCCAAAACAACAATGATTCTAACCCACAGAGAAGATACAAATGCATCCAGCATATAACCGTTCCATAGCCAGTACCATAAAATAGAGGAAATGGACCCAATAGCAGCTCCAACAACCACTTGGCTCACCGTATGAAGCTGTTGCACCACCCTCAGGTACGACTGAAACATAGAACATGCATAAGCAACTGATGCTTACAAATATTTGTTATTATGATGATACTATACTCAAATTCAGAAATTTCCATGTCATGCACAAGGGAATTCTATAAACAGCTTCAGTCGGCTAGAGTTACGGAATTTTCCATTTACCATAAAAGGAAAATATTTATTATTAATTCCTCTCTATGATTTCACTATGCTGGGATAATGTACAGTGTGTGACAAAATGCTAATTTATAAACAGCTTACATAGATAAATTTTACACTCAATACACGTTTACTGCTCTCAACAAACCAATGATAAAGGTATTCATGTCTGACCTAATCGCTCTTACTACCGGTATAAATCTATTAATCTAATACACATTTAAACACCTATTCTGAACATTTTCCAAGTTTTTTTGCTTTTAACAATCGATAATGATTACATTGAACAGACCTTTGTGTTTTTGCTGCATGAGATCAGAGTACTTTGAAAACTAAACATCAAATAAGTTGTCAAATGGCACATGCCAGGCCTCAGTGTTGTAAGTATAGAAAAGTATTCAGTACTTATGTAATGATGCACATGCACCTAATGCAAGAGGTACAGTAGATATGGAAATTGAGATAACCACTTTTAATGGATCAAATGGAAAAGCTGAAGAAGATATAAGGTCAGTTGAGTGGTTAAGAAAAAAGGGAAGGAGGGAAAGGTCACGGGTTCAATCTCACTTGTTAACAAAAAACTAACAAACTAGCAATATTAACATTTGCCGATCAAAAACAAAAATTTGGAAAAGCCGAAATTTGAGGTACCATTGTACCAATGAACAAGGAATAAAAGCTATACCAACGACCTAAAAGGCTAAAGCGGAAGTATTATACACTTACCAAAAAAGAACCAAATGTTAGGACCAATCCACTGATGGCAATGGTGAATCCATTTAGCCCAAGCCATTCTACACCTGTAACATTATAAGAGAAACAAACAAACAAAATTTCATAATGAAACCATATAATTCTATTTTTGTGTTAAAAAAAAACAAAGAAATCTAAAAACATCAGCACCTACATGAAGTAGAAAGAAAACAATTCTAATTATAGAAAAAAATAAATATATAAACTTTTGCTTGCATTTGAATCTTCCAGATGATTGCCATGGCAATCTCTTTTTTTTATTGTTATCACTAAAGAGGAAACAAAGATGATGAAGTTTTTCATTTCATGAAGCAATACTAAAACAAAAAAGCAAACCAGAACTTTTAATGTTAACAATATAGAAGATTGAAGATATGTGCTAGAGTACATTTAGTAAAATTTACAAACACCAATACTATATCAGTTCCTTTAACCAGAACTTTGATCTCAATAACCTTTTGAGATTCCAGAACAATGAGCATATACTAAAAACAGAAAGCACTTAATGCAGTGTTATGTTCTATCACTTTATCAGTGCTACCTTAATTTTCTCTTCATAGTTAACAATGGATGCTGAAAAGAATACGTAAGGATATTCATGCAAGTATCATAGAACTAAGATTTGCGAACCACTTCTCTTGGTAATTTGTTTTTGAAAAGAAACAACTAGTAAGAGATATTACCTGACAAAATAACAAAGAAGACAGTAAAGAATATTGATTGTGCATGTGACGATGGCATCCCAGGGTCAGATTTCAGGGTTGAAGGTCGTTCCTGATTCAGTATACGTTTGAGCAAAACAGAAAGCATAGCATTCAAAACAGACCCTGCTGTAAACCATAAGGCTTCTGCATCATGCCTCCAAAGAATGAAACTGCCAAAGAGGGCAGTTACTATCCATTTGCTCTGTAAACAATACCACCAAATGCGTTAGCTTATATAGTTAAACTTTAATGTTGACTTAATTTTACAATGAGCACTTTTTAAGATGGGAATTCAAGAAGATTAGTGAAATTTCAGTTTCAATACAAAACTCAATTTTGTAAATCTAAAAGGTTTATCTTATGAAAAGCTCGTGAAAGATTTTTTTTTTATACATACTTTAACTTTGGTAAACAATAACACTTTAAAGGAACCTTGATCATGGAGGCAAACATCCTATAATCAGATATGATGATTAGGAGTTCCAAAATTGCTCCAAGAAGGACAATGAAGTCTTATAACATTATTACCCTATGCATTGTCTGAAGAACATACATAATAAACTTAGAATATTATGGGAGAATCTGTGAATGATTCAAATATATCAGTGACAATAGTAGGTTGCAAGCAACTTGGTGGGACATCTTCTCAAAAGCAAGATATATCTAATATGCAGCCAGTGACCAGAGCAGGGTATACTGTATTTATGAATGTGCAGCAGCTTCATGCGCTTAAGGCTGATTATATTATAGGACTCCGGAAATAGCAACATTGTTAGATTGCTATTATTTCTGGTCGTTCATATTAGTTGTTCTACTGATTGGACAATAAGCCATAATGCAGTAGGCTCTTAAGGCTGAGTATGCCTAGCAAACAAAAAAATTTTAAACATGGATTTGTATTCTTTCCTCTTCTTCAATAACATGAGACAGATCATACAGTCTTGTTAAAAAGAGAAAGGCAACTTTTTGTTTCGATATAACTAAGTAATTAACTAGTGGATCCTCTTCTCAATCACGGGCTCACGGTTAATCCCCTTGTATGATAAAAAATGTATATTTTACCTCTTGCAACAATATTTCAGTTCTATTAACATTCATTGCTTATAACAAATTCCATGCATTCTCAGTAACCATGTCGAAATAAACCTTGAACATTGAAATAAATAATATGGAAAATTTTCCTAGAAGAGTAAACATTTCCTCTCATGTTAAGCAAAGGAGGGGGGGAATCATATGAGTGGAAATTCAGAACTGTAATGATCAAAACATGATTGGAAGAGGTTAGGGAGGATTACGAACCAGTCGATTGAGCTTGTATTCCACCTCAGGGGACAAAAACTTGAACCGAAACGGTGATGAGCCATCGATGAAAGCTTCTTGTTCAAACACTTGGATCGTTTCATCCCCCTTTGCATCTCTGAAAGCAGAAGTTCCCACGGATTCATCCATGATTTTTGATACCCAGAAAGAGTTTCTTCCCAAAGCAGGCTTCCTTGGAACAAATCCGCTACAAAGTAATGATCTTGAAGGAGAAAAACGATCAGCAAACGAAGTGTTTTTCAAGTGTCTTCGTTTAAGTAAATTTGACCCTAGAACAATAGAAGAGGGACCGTAGCAAATTGTGGTTGCTGCCGCCATGTGAGAGGGTGGCGCTCCAATAGTCCATGACTAAAACGAGAGATTCTTAACTGCTATTTATTATCTATGAAGGAAGATACTCTACGGAAAGTCCAAAAAACGAGTTCATTCTGTGTCCACAATTCCAAAACTCTAAGGACAGAAAATTTTCCTTAAATAAAACGAAAAAGTTTTTTCTTTCCAATCAGATGATATACATCTGGTTTAACCGGGTATCTCTGGAACTAATTCGTTGAGGTACATCTATTTAAGGTAGTCAAACTTGTTTAACCCAGCAGTTTTTTTTTTTTTCTTTTTCTTATGCGCAGACCTGTATCTAATTTATAAAAGATAAGATCACATGTTAATCATGGAACACGATTAGATGATACATTTATAAGCAAATTATGTATCATTTTTTAATAAATAATATATATAATCATTTGATTTTTTTTAATAATTATTTTAAAAATCATATAAAAATATTTTAATTATTAATTATATAACAATTGAATAACACTAAGAACACACTCTTTTTAACTGATTCTTATATTGAAAATTACTGAATCATGGAGATCATTAAATTGAATATGATATCATGTGTGTGTGTGTTACCCACACTTCCCTCAGAAAAATTATAATACATGTTTATTAAACTTGTAGGTTTATTATTAAGAGTTTATAAAGTTTTACAAATCTTGAATTTTTGTTTCAGGTAGCTCACATTTTAAGTATGTAAGTATATACGATTAAATAATTTCTTTTTCTATAATTTAGTATTTTTTATCTTTGATCCTCTATTTTTTTATTTTAGTTGTAAAATGTATTTTTTCTTATTTTTCATCTTTAAAGTATTTTAGATAATACTTTGAATAATAAAAAATTATTTTCAACAATATAAAATGTATTATTTAAAATATTCTAAGAACGAAAAATAAAACAAACATATTTTACCGTGAGTAAAATAAAATATATATAAAAAAAATATTAAATTGTAAGAACGGAAAATGTATTTAAACAAAACATATATTTTTCAATTTTTATGTATCAATTATAAAGTGTTACCAGCACTCCACTATAATTTATGTAAATACGATATGATACCCGAAATTATATATGTATCAATTGCAGTTAACACTCTAATGAAATTATTTTATCCTATATATATATTCGCTCTATTAAAATTTGAGAGGATGTCACAATAACACAACTATGATAGCTGAAAGATTAAAAATACAATTAACATAAATATATAAAATAATATCTATGACAAAAAAGAAATATCTATTTATAACTTTTTTGGGAATAATTTTGAGCCAAACGCGACATAATTTTTGTGAAAGCTCTGTTGGTCTTTTGAAAAATATACCCTTTCATCCCCTTGTAAATACATTAATTGTTTAAAAAACATTATAGCGTGCTATCCTATAAAGATGTTATTGTAAATATTTTTAAAAATACAAAGAATTTGTGCAATTTTATGAAAACTCAAGGACAATTAGTATAATTGATTTATTAAATAACATTTGCACATTGTGTAATTCGATTTTAAACTTATGATTATCTCAATCTTTAGATATGTTAAAAAAGTTCACATCATTTCCTATTCGTGTTATACAAAATAGATCATCATTTGAAAAAGCAAGTAGAAAACTTATCACCATGTGTTGAGATTGATTCCTGATAGTTGGGATGCCCCATGTGTAACCATGTTGGATGTTCAGAATAATGCATTCCCACATATGGCGTCCAAGGTTTAGTTGGTTTATTGTATGTGTAAAATAAGAAGTTGATGGAAGGTATTCCAAACTGGAGGAAAGAAGGCTTTAGTATAAGAATGTGATGTTAGTGATCACTTATAGATACAGGCCGGTCCTGGACTAGGGCCCGAGGTGTACCACCACTAGGCCCATAAATTTGGGGTCCAAAATTTTTATTTTAGCTTTGATAGCCATTTAAAAAATAATAATTTAATGTCATCCATTTGCCTTTCTCGGTTTTTCACCTCCTCTGTTTTAGCTTTCCAATTCACAAGTGATAAATTCCAACCGAAATTTAAGTTTAGCAATTAAAGAGAATCTCCACTTATTAAAAATCTAAGCTAAAGTAACGGAAATATTGTTTTTTTATTATAAAAGGCATGGAAGTAAAGAAAAGAATCAGGAAAAAAGAAGATAAGATATTATTGATACAACTACCAAGTACCAACCTGTGATTACCCAAAGTCACTGCATTAGCCGACGACTTGTGAATTGCTTCCAAAGTGCAACTGCGTGACATAGTGTGAGTATGAATGTCTAATTGATTTTTTTTTTCAATAATAACAAATTTGTATAATTTTTTTAATTATCATTAGTACAACGTTTGAAATTAGCAAACGTTCGAGCAAACATTCAAATTTGACTTTTACGATTCTACTTCCAGGTGCTATTGTTTTCTTTTGTGTGCGTTAATTGACTATTTGATTTATATTTTATAAGATGATGTTTAAAAAACATTTATCTAGAAGTGAAAAAAAAAAAAAAGAGGAAACAAGAGGAAGAGTTAATAAGATCACAATAAGAGACTATTGATAAATTAGTTCTTAAAAAATGTAGGGTTTGATGAAAATATAAATCAATCAAATGAAAATATGAATAATGAAAATCATATAAGGGAAGATGAAAATAATGAAATTAATTATTCAAATGAGCCTATTATTATGTCAAATGCATCCAACAATCAATTCCCACATTAGATATATATGATCCTAGAAATTGGGATAATATTGATAACAAGGCAAAAGATATTTTAGTTGAAAAGAGAAATGGATATTGTTTTTCCTTTAGATAACATTTCAAGACATTTTTCATATGCTTGTTATTCTAGAAAGTTGAGTAATGGTGAGACTAATGATAGAAAATGGTTGGTCTACTCCAAACATGTTGACAAAGTATATTGTTTCTGTTGTGAGTTGATCAAATATGAAAATAATAAAAGTTTGTTGGCGAATGAAGGCTTTAGAGATTGGGGGCATATTAGTGAGAGACTTAAACAACATCAAAATAGTTTTGTGCATATGAATAACATGATTACTTATAATGAATTAAGAGAAAGATTGAATAAGAATCAAACAATTGATAAGAATTTGTAACAAGAAGTAATGAAAGAGAAAGAACGTTGGAGACAAGTTTTAATTAGAATATTTTTAGTTGTAAAATGTCTTGTTAAACATAATTTAGCCTTTTGGGGATCAAATGAAAAATTATATCAAGATAATAATAAATTTTTTTAGGACTAATTGAGATGATTACGGAATTCGATGTGATAATAGAAGATCATGTTAGAAGTATTCAAAATCATAAAATTCATTATCATTATCTTGGGTATAAAATTTAAAATGAATTGATCTCTCTTTTGACTCATAGTGTTAGAAGTTCCATCGTAAACAATATTAAAAAAGCAAAATATTTTTCTGTAATTCTTGATTGTATCCCTAGTTTTAGTTATCAAGAATAAATGACTCTAATAATACGATGTGTAAATATGTCAAATAATAAAATAAAAATTGAATAATACTTTTTAGAATTTTTAAAAGTGGATGACACATTTGGATTAGGGCTTTTTAATGAATTGCAAGATGTTTTGAAGTCTCTTGATCTTAATGTTGATGATGTAAGAGGTCAAGCATATGATAAAGGTTCTAATATGAAAGGAAAACACCAAGGAGTTCAAAAACACTTTCTTGAAATAAATTCAAAAGTATTATATATGTCTTGTGCTTGTCACACTTTTAATCTTACTCTTAGTGATATGAAAAATTCTTGTATTAAAGTTGTTTCATTTGTTGGAGTTGTTCAACACATATATTCATTATTTTCAAGTTCTCCAAAAAGATAAAAAAAATTGCTTGATAATGTTCATGTGTTAACTGTAAAATCTTTATCTAATACTCATTGGGAAAGTTGAATCAAAAGTGTTAAAATTAGATTTCAAGGTCCATGATTAAGATTGACTTTGTTGGAATTGTATAAATCTTGTGAAGATGCCAAGTCAAAGAGTGGAGCTGGGAGTTTAGTTAATGCGATTGAGAGTTTTGAGTTTTTGCTTGGTATGATTATTTGGTATGATATCTTATTTGCTATTAATGTGGTGAGTAAGAAATTAGATTCTAAGTCTATATGCATTGACACTACCATAAAGTAAATAGAGTATGTTTTATTGTATTTTGAAAAGTATGGAAATGAAGGTTTCACATCTAGTATGAATGTTGCTAAAAGTGTTGCCCTTGAAATGAATGTAGGACCTACTTTTCCAACAAAACATCGTGTTATTAGGAAAAAATAATTTGATGAAAATAATTTGACAAGTCATTTAGAGTTAATTATTTTTTAGTTGTTATAGGCATGGTAATTATATCTTTAAAGAGTATATTTGAGCAATTAAAGTCATTTAATAGTATTTTTGGATTTTTTTAATTCAAATAAATTAAAGTCATTAGATGATAATAATTTGAGAAAATGTTGTGCTCATGTCCACTCTACCTTTTCCCATGACAATTTATTGGATGTTGATTTAGAAGATTTTTTTTTTCTGAATTGAAAGTGTTGCAAATGACTTTGCCTGATAACTTAATGACATCCATTGCAATTCTTGAGTTTGTCAAAGTTGTGGATTGCTATCCAAATGTGTCAATTGCTTATAGAATATTATTATTGTTCCTATGACTATAGCATCAACTGAAATGAGTTTTTCAAATCTAAAATTAATAAAAATTTATTTGAGATCATCAATGTCACAAGAAAGGTTGAATGATTTAGCAATTTTATCTATTGAAAAAGATGTTAGAAATATAGATGTTAATGTTATTATTAATGATTTTGCATCTCGAAACGTTAGAAGAAATCATTTTTCACTATAATTTGTGTATTTTGTTTTATAGGTGATGAGTGAAGTAACAACCGCGCCAATGATGGAGAATAATATAGGAGTTGATTGAAGAAAAAAGTTGTAAAAGACTTGATAACTACGAAATCTGAGTTAACTTGATAGTTGATTTTGGCTAATAATGATTGTAATTTCTTCACTTTACTATTGTTTTTAATGAAATAATGAAGAAATTAATATCTTTGCATTTTTTTATTAGTAGAAGTCAAAAGAAGAAGATTTCAAGTGTTTTAGAGGAAATTGATGCAAAACTGAAGAAAAAACCTTGAAGAAGAATTGGACGGTCCGCTCATCGTGCAATCCAGACTTAGCGCGAAGAAGGCCCACGAGGAAGCCCAAAGGCGAGCTTAGTGTGAAAACCCGCACTAAGCGTTAGCGTAAAAAGTAAGCTACCTTGAGCCTATAAAAGGAGTAAGAAGCAAAAGGAAAAGACACACCGAGTCTCACAACTCTCTAGTGAAAAAAATCTAAAGTTTGAGTCTATCCCTTAGGGGAAACCCTCATTCTTAGCCATTTCCCCCTTTCTTTATTTTAGTCATCCAATCCCTTCTTCCATCCATATTAGCCCATGAAGTGTAAAATCTCTCATGGCAATGAGAGGCTACACCCCCTTTGTTGGAAGTCTGGCAGACAAACTCTTGTAATGTAACTCTGTCTATTATCTATTATCTATTTAATGCAATTCAGTTTCTATTATTCTTCCCTGTACTTTTTTGTTTATTATGACCTGATCATCCATATAGTGTTTAGAGGATAATTCATTGAAAAATGGTTATTTTCTAAAGAACTAGGGAATGGTATCTAAATAAATTCATTGTTAGAAATAGATTGATATTTGTTTTGCCCAATTTTTGCATCTCTTATCTTAATGCGGTTTATTATTTTTATCTTTGCAAAGAAATTTGGGGGAAAGAATAAATAAACTAGGCTCTTCGTGCGAAAAATCAAAGATAGAGTGTCTTAGTAGATGTGGGTGAAAACATGGATTTCATTAGATAGAGAAAATTATTAACATTGCGTTATAAGTAGGTTTGACATACTAGGTTCCAACATTATCACATTTTAATTATTGTTTATTTTTATTGTTATCTCTTTCTTTTTCTCTTACTCTAACTTTCACACTTACAATTCTCTATCTTTTCTTTCTCTTCTAATTGTTTAATAATTGAGTTTGCATCACTTAAGTACAACCAAAACTCCTATGGATTCGACACTTGGACTTTCATTTTAACTTTACTATTTGTGACAAATTGGTACACTTGCCGAGGCTTATATTTATTATTTTGTCGTGGGCCTACAAAATGCAAGACCAGCCCTAGATACTTTGTCACTTAAGTGAGATTCTAGTAGAGTAATATGATAAAATATAAGAAAATACATATCTAAGTAAGAGAATCCAGTTGTATTTATAGGCATTGGAATATAACATGATGGTTAAGAGTTTCAACATGATTTATGCACCTACTACTAAGGGGTGCCATACTTATGGATGATTATCAATTTGGGTCAGCTCAAATCATTCAACCTAGCCTATCGCACGCTATAGGAATGACAATGAATAAGATTAGGCATGTGTAGGAACTACTTGCTACTCGTCTATTTAGAGAAAATTTGCGTTTGTCCATTTACCCACCAGGTATTCATTTGGAAACTATCTATCATTTTTTTTTATATTTGCAAGTATCCATCGATATACATAGATACTTTAAATTTAATAAAAAAACATTTTTTAAGAAAAAAAAAGTGGTTTTCAACATCAAGCAAAACTAGTAAATTAAAAACCAAGAGAAAAAAAAACACGAAATAATTAAACATGTAATAAGTATCTCTTAAGTAAACATAAACCCAAAGTATAAGTACAAATGAAATTAGAGGCCTCAGAATAATTAAGAAGGAGAGGTTGAATTAATTAATAATGTGTCTTGACTAATTAAAATTTATCTTTCTTAATATTACTAGATTCAATTAAGCTTTACTACTAAGTTATGAGAAAGTAAATAACAGAAATAATAACTTAGACAAAAGTAAAGCGGAAATAAAAAGTGCACAGCGGAAAAGTAAAGAGTGTAGGGAAGAAGAAAGCAAACACAAGATTTATACTAGTTCGGTCACAACCCGTGCCTACGTCCAGTCCCCAAACAACCCACAGTTCTTGAGATTTCCAATAACCTTGTAAAATCTTTTACAAGCAAAGAGTCACAAAGGATGTACCCTCCTTTGTTTTCTTTGAACAACCAAGTAGATGTACCATCTACTTGAAGCGAACCACAAAGGATGTACCCTCCCTTGTGCTCACAATTACAACCAAGAAGCTACCCGCTTCTTACACAGAATTCTCAGACGGTTAATTCTTTGAATTCAGTGTTTGGGCAAAGAATTCTCAGACGACTAGTTCTTTGAATTCTTTATTTGGGGAATCAAAAAAAATCTCAGATGGTTAGTTCTTTGAATTCTTTTGGCAAGAGGGAGAAGGAAGGAATCAAAAGAATAACACAAGTTTTTTTACCATTGAATTTTTCTTGACAAAGAAAGTATTGAACAAAGAACTCTTAGAAAGATGTTGAGAAATGAATCAGAAAGTTCTCTTTTTTAAAATTCGTGCCATGATCACATATTTATAGTCATTTGATGGTTCTTGAAAAACCAAGTTAAAAGTTGTGACTCTTGACAATTTCTTCAAAACTAGTCACTTTAAAAGTTGTGACTCTCTTGAAAACTAGTCACTTTAAAAGTTGTGGCTCTTTTGAAAACTAATCACTTTAAAAGTTGTGACTCTTTAAAAAAAAATCTTCAAAAACTAGTTACTTTAAAAATTATGACTTTTGGCAATTTATTTTTCAAAATCAATCACTGGTAATCGATTACCGTTATAGTGTAATCAATTACACATCAACAGATGTGACTCTTCATGTTTAGATTTGAAAACCAACGTTTAGAAACACTATTAATTGATTACAAATATTGTGTAATCGATTACATAAGTTTGAAAATGTTTTATCACAAGTTGTGACTCTAGAAATTTGAAATCCAACGTTTAAAAACATTGGTAATCGATTACATACCCATGGTAATCAATTACTACTTTGTAAAACAATTATAAAACTGTTTAGGATTTTGGTAATCGGTTACTGCCTTCTGGTAATCGATTACCAGAGAGTAAAAACTCTGGTAAAAGATTTTTCTTTGAAAAATTCTTTTGGACAAATTGTGCTATTCAATATTTTTTTTTGAAAAAATCTTTTTATACTTCTCTTGATGCTTTTCTTGAAGTTCTTTCATATCTTGAGTCTTCTCTTGAATCTTCACTTGAATCTTGATTCTTGATTGAACGACTCTTTGATTCTTAAAACTTGTTTGATTCTTGATTCTTGACTTGAGTATTTGACATTATCAAAATAAACTTAGAAAACTTTGCTTCCACATCCTACTGACAACAACTTTTTGGGTTGAGTCAAATTGGACCAATTTAATGGCACTTCAAAATTAGCTAGCCCAACATTTGGTAAGTCTTAGGCCTAACAGGTTGGCCATGGGCCACGCACTTTTTAAAATATAATTTTTTTAAAAAATTAACCTTTATATAAGTAATCAATAAAAGATTTATTAATCACTATAAACAAAACAAAAATAATTTATCATTTTTATTATAAAATAACAATATATATTACATAATAATAAAAAATAAAAATAGTGTATATATTGTATAAGCAAGTGCTAAAATTAAAAAAAAAAAAAACTCAACTATATGGAATTTTATCCTGAAGATAGATATTAAGGACACGTGTACTTTTAAATTTACCATTTTGATTTTATCAATTATAAAAAAAGTAAATAAACAAATTGGGCCAATGAGCTAGCCGAACACCAAGCTATTAAAAATTTGGATTTGAGTTGAACTATAATATGTTCGGGTTTTTCAAAGGTCAAGTCAACTCATACACCAAGTTGCATCCATTTTAATAATGAGTTATTTTTCTTGCACCATAGGGTTTTTTTTTTCCTGCACCCAAAAATTAAAGTGAAATGATCAAATTGTCCTTCACTTAAAATTCAAATACACCAATCCCCTCCCTCGTGACACAACATTCACTTGTCCTCCCTGTTGCACCACCGCGAGTCTTTTCCCTTTTCAAAGGTCAAGTCAACTCATACACCAAGTTGCATCCATTTTAATAACAAGTTATTCTTCCTGCAACATAGGGTTTTTTTCTACACCCAGAAATTAAAGTGAAATGACCAAATTACCTTTCACTTAAAATTCAAATACACCTATCTCCTCCCTCATGACACAACATTCACTTAGTCCTCCCTATTGCACCGCCACAAGTCTTTTCCCTCCATTCATCTTTACCATATTGTGGATCATTTTTTTGGTGGTGTTGCTTCTCGCTGTCGTTGTCGTTGTCATCGTGAGTATCCATATCTCTCCAAACCACCACGACAATGCACCTTAACGAAACTAACTACAACAAAGAATGATGAACTTAGCCAAAACAAAATTAGCCAAAACAAAACAGAGAAATGTGTACGAAGAAAAAAAAACAACAAACAAAAGAAAAAGAAGAAGTAAACACGAGTAAGGTTGAAATTTTAATTATTATTTTGGGGGTAGAAGAAGTTGTGTTGGGTGGTGGAAAAAAAAGCCCTTTAATACTTCTTGTGGTATGTTGAAATAAGTGGTTGTAACTTGTAAGACACATAGCCTATGTCTCTATGACACTATTAGGGCTTTAGAGAATTGAGCGTAAGGCGTTTGCGAAAAGTCAATTGTTGATTGGGGATGTTTGTTACGATTTATTGTAGTCAGGATGCATATTTATCTGATTTGTAGTTATGTCAGAATGAAATAAAGTTAGTTATGGATTAATAGCCCAGTTCAGAACATATAGAATTTGACTTCTTTTTTTTTCCTAACACTGAATGGATATTAATTCAATTATAACATTGAAAATACGGAGCGTGATTAAAACAAAAAATCATAATTGACGTGGGTTGATAATCTTAATCGTAATCGTATTCCTAAACTTAAATACACCAAAATAATTAGTTTTGTGCAATGTTGGGCTACACTAGCTGCTGCCTTTTGTTCCCTACCTGAGCCTGTTTGGCCTTGGCATTTTTGGACAAAAAAAACCAGTTTTATTACTTATTATTATATAGGTGCTGCATATTTGTTTTTTGTTTTTTTACAGCAGGGTGCTACATATGTGTTTGCTACCTATTCTATAGATACAAACTGTAGTTCCAGTTTGGAAAGTGAATAAAGTTTGTTCGGGAGAAACATGTATTCACCCAACTAGAGGCAAGTGATCAAATAATAGTGTAGATGTGTAGTTGTGAAATTAAGATTCGAAAAGGAAATTTGAGTTTTATTTTTATTTTCTTTTATGAAAATTGATATTTTGGTTGATGAATTTTGAGAAGTAAAAGATTTTAAATAATTTAATTGTTTCAATTTGAAAAAATACAAAATAAAAGATTAAGTAAAAAGTTGATAGCAAAGCTAAATTTATTCAATTGAAAAATATTTAATTAATTAAAAAATTAAGATATAAAATGATCCAAATAGATGATTGGTTTTTGTGTGTGCACAATGAAGAGGAGGTTTGTTGACGTGATTAATTAGTGTGCCTTGGTCTCAAATCTCAACCCAATTGCACACAATGTTACCACATGGCACGAACAAGGGTGTGAGTTGAAAAGTTGAATCGGAACACTCTCGAGTCTTTTATTGAAAAACCTTCATTTTAAGAAAGAAAAATTACATATACTTATTTATTTATTTATTTGAGGAGTAGGTTGTGGAATTTTTTTTTAAAATGTGATAGAAAAGAATAAAAAAAAATAAACGGAAAGAGAGTATTAAATAATGTATAAATACACGGAAATATCAATGGTGTTCAAGGAAGGAGTAGATCAGACCAGACCTCAGAGTGCACGAGCATGGACGGTACTTTACACTGATACATCGCCTCACGCGAAATGGCCACGTCTTGTTCACCACTCTTTCACGCATATTTTGATTATTTTCACTCTTTTTTTTTTTTAATTTTTTCTTGATAAAGCGTATTTCACTCTCCCTCTCAACCTTTGTTAGTTTGTATTCTCTCGAGTCTAAACTAATTTTCCTTCTTGACTTTGAAAAATAAAAACAGTTTGCTAAAGAATTAAATCAATTAATCGATATTCCAACTCAAAATCCAAAAGTAAAAAGGTGCAACAACACGGAACCTAAATATAAAAATGCGATTTAAACGAATAAGTCACTTTTTGAATTGAAAAGAGCAAAATAAAAGATACTGAAAACTGAGGAGTAGATTGCAGCAGGTCTGATAATTTAATTTTGGTACGCCAGTTATAGAGAGGTTTGGAGCAGTTTTGATTCTTTCCTTAGACTGCATGGCGGGAATAAGTCAATGTTTGACCACAGTTTTCAAGTTCCCATCATACCACCTTATCATCGTTACCGTACGGTTAGGTTATACCGGGGGAGAAAAAAAACTGCAAATAAAAATTGGGAGTAATTAATTAAAATATACAAGAAAGAAAAAAATATATTTTATCCTCATTTTTTTATCCATCAATTGCGATTTTCCTGTTAATTAAACTAGAGAAATTAATAAATATTTTGTTCTTTAGCCACGTCCAATCGAGATATCCATTTATGCGGTCTTTGCCAGTAAAAGTAATTTATTCCATTCATATACTACGGAATAAGAATTTAAATTAAGTGTAAAAAGAATGTTAAATTGATAATGTAGACTCCCTTGTATCCATAGAAAGTAACTTTAGTGGAGATTATATTTGATTTGGTGTTAGCTTAAGAAATATAAATGTGATTAGAGGTTCATCCATGTGTAAGATATTAATTAACTAGCTCTTAGAAAAGCATGATTACTGTAGAAAAAAGGCGATGGCAGCGTTCAGAGAGTGTATATAAGAATAGCAAGACGTGCAAGGAGAAAAGCTTCATTCTCTCTCTCTTTTTTGTTAATTCAATTGCCATGGACGCATTAGACTTGAGCAACTTGAAAGTAGAGAAAATGAACATCATTAACAGCGTTGCGAAGACGCTTCGCATTCTCGAACTCTGCATCGCTCTCTTCTTTCTTTCGTGGTTCCTCACGCGCCTCCCTTTCGCCCTCCAAATCTCCGCCGACTACCTCCGCAGTCCTCTCTTTGTCTTCGCCGTCTCCAATGCCATCATCGCCGCCGTCCTCGCCCAGTCCCGCCGGTTCGACCAATCCAATTCTGCTTCTCCGGTGATAGAGGCAGAGCACCACCAGATCAGTGACACGTGTACGGACAATGATTCGGGCGCCGCAATAGATTCTAACTTTGGAAAATTCTATCGCCGGAGTCAGTCGGAGAAGTTGACGGAGAAGAGCGAGGAAAGGAATGATACGGCGAGGCGGGAACTCCGGCGGTCGGAGACGGAGAAAGCGCGGGAAAAATCGTATCCGCAGGATAAGCTGAGCAACGAGGAGTTCAGGCGCACGATAGAGGCGTTCATTGAAAATCAAATGAGGTTGCTGCGAGAAGACTCCTTGGCCATTTCGCTTTGTAATTAATAATTAACAAGTCAAGTTAGTTAACAGAAACAAAAAAATAACTAATTAAGGAAACTGAGCTTTAAAATAAAAAAAAACTCATCACCTTCTTAGGTTATGATGGTGATTGATTTCCTTTTAATTAAGATTTTTGGGTAAGGCGAAATTAAGATATTGGTATCACTATTTGGTGTTAATGCCCCCCCAACCTACCTCCCAACTGCAGTTTACACTATACACTGTTCATTTCTTCCTTCTCTTCCCTCCACATTCTGTAACTTACTACTACTATATTAAAATTAAATTAAACATCAAGAACCTCATGTCAGTAGTCTTTATTATTTTTTCTTTCTTTCGGGAAGATTCATTGATGAAGTGGAAAAAAATAAAATAAATTTTTGAATAAAAATAGAATACAAAAATATGAGTTACACATTATTTTATTATTATTGTTATTATTTTTTCATTTTCTCAACCTCACCTCAGTTTGAGGAATTCATGTCTTGATCTAAGTTTGTAGGTCGATTATTGCGCTAGAGCAACTCCGAAGAATCGATAGTTTGATACATCAATTACGTACTGCTGGTCTGCTGTACGTATAATTTACGTCTTGCTTTGCGAGAGATCTTAACTTTTAAAATTAAGGAAATTTTAAAAACTCTATGAAGGTATAATGCCTCAAGTGTTACATAAGTAATAATATCAACGTATATTTTAAATACTAAAATGAATTAAGTGATTAAGTTTAAAAACTTACATAAATTAATAGGAGATTTTAAAGACTAATACATTTTTAGGACAAAAAAAAAAAAAGAAGTTTACTCTTGCAAAAAATAAAGGGAAGAGGATAATATTGAATTATTGATGTTTATGGTATGTTTGATTTAGTAAAGAAAGTAAATATATAGAAAGAAATTAAGAAAATAATAGAAAGTGAAATAATTTTGTAGTTTATTTATTTATTTTGTGTGTGTAAAATGACCATAATAAAAATTGAACCTATGTTTTGATGTATCTACTTAATTTCCTACCACTAGGCTGACCTAGTAAGTTTTTTTTAAAGGTTGTTTGATTGTGTAAAAATTGGAAAGAATGAAAAATATTACGTATACACAATGTACTATTAATTATAGACTCTTTTTTCTCTTTCCCTTTCATTCCAAAATGGAAGAATAGATCAATAGAATATTTTAGGTAAAGTTTATATGTTTTTTTTCTTCCTTGTCTATGTTCTATCAAACAAAGGAAAAAGATTTTTTTTTTTTGCATTTTTTTATTTCCATTACTATTTTTTCTTCTCTTTCTTTATGATACCAAACGAAGACTTAAAGTTGATTTTCAGCGATTTAAAGCGATGAAATCTTATTTTAAACAGTATTTATTATATTAAAAATATAAAGTATAAGAAATATTTTATTTTTAATAAATCTTATTACGTTTAAATGTTTGAAATAAATTTATTAAAAGAGAAATAAAAAGTAGAAGTGTGTTGAAATTACAATGACATGCTAATGGAATGGAACCATCCATTGTCCAGAAGAATATATTCCAAGGATCCAGGTGGATCAGTATAATGTGGATTTTGGAAGAATTGGAATCAATACCGATCCTATTCTGCACCTTAATTGTTTATTGCAAACAAGAGGTATAGAAAACTATAAAGCTTATTGCTAATAATAACTAGTAAGAGATAGAAATCATAGAATTAAGTTCCGAATATGACGTGAATGGCTGATGCTTGATTTGGTCTAAGCAGGAATTCCAAAACATATATGCGATAGGACCAAATTTTTAAAGTATTTACCTATAATTTCTACATATATTGATTGGTACTATAGGTAGTTCAAGATTACCTGGTAATTTCTCTTAGTATGAAGTATGGATCAAACCCGTTTAACTATGCTGATGATAGTTTAGTTTTTTTATTACCTGCTTGGATAAGTTCTTAGTTCTCCGTAGGTTATGGCAAATTTGGGTCAGATTCATTCATAATGGTATGGTTACATTGTTGTCTAGGCTGGTCCCTGATGGTTCAGTAGCCCAATCCACGTTTCATCCTATGGGAATAATTGGTTGGGCTGAATGCCCCTATTCTTCTCTATTTTTGAATGCCAATAACAAGCCAGTACTTGTTACTTGTTAAGATGTATCAATTGTAATGCTGCTTAATCTTATTATTCATTTTTCTTAACAAGATTGAATATAATATAATAAACCTTTAGGTTTTAAATGTATCATCTTATATTTTTAAATTTTAAAAAAGATATTATTTCATAAAAATACAAAATTGTATTCTCGTAAATTTTTGGCCTATGCATCATCCATGATCTAGAGAATTTTAATTAAAATAATTTAATAACTATTATATTTAATATTTCTCAATAAATATTCAAGAGTACATATTAAAAAAAACGTTATTTTATAATTATATATATGTTCCTACTCTTTTTCGCCACTTTTTTTTTTTTTTTTTGCGAAAATCGCTATTCCTTTCTTGTGCATCACTTTACTATTTGATTCTTCTTTCAAGTCTAACTGTTAAGCATGATTCTCTTTTTATTTTATTATGTTCTTTTAGCTGCAGATCCTCATGCCCAGCAATAGTTATGAGAAGAGACAAAACGAGGTTTGGCAAGCTAAATATATAAATACTTATGTAATTATTCACTGCGCACTTGCTCTGCCGATTAACCCATTATTGTACAAAGAAATGTTAACACAAACCATAACTTGCAGTTTTGTGTCAAGCGCAAAGGACCTAATTTACAGGTGTCATCAAGCAATCGGATTTCTCTTTTTCTTGTCTCATTTTGTCACCATCCCAGGTCATTTGCATAAAAAATTTTGACTGAAAAAATAATTTATCAAGAAAATTTAAAATTTTTTAATTTAAAATTCATTATTTAAATGTTTTTTTATGAAAAATTTAAATTTTTGGAATTTTAAAATAAAATTTTAAACAAAGATGTAAAATTTTAATTTCCTTCTAAAAGGTGAGAAATGTAATCTATTTTTCGGTGGTGAAGAATCGGTAGGGTTGCCCTTCACTTGGATTACTTTTAGCCGAAGTGGAACTTGGATTATTTCCAACACACTTCCTCACGCCAAGCACTTCGTGGGCTCAGGGCGTGAACAACAAATGGTGGATGTTTGTCACCACAAAATTAGGACTAGCGGAAGTGTGGTTCCAAGATCAAAATTGATTCAAGGAGTGAGGGTTGCCCCTCACTTATAAAGTCTAATATGACTTTATTGTCAGTCGATATGGAACTTTATTTCCAACAGATTTAATATAAATATATATGAGAGACCTAACTCAACCTCAAAAGTTAGCTCAAGGGGTGAGGGTTGTCCCTCACTTATAAAGTCATATTGTTAACCGATATGGAACTTTATTTCAAACAGATTTAATATAAAATAAAGAGTTCATATTGAAAATAAATTTTTAAATTTACGTTTAAAGTAAGTGAATCTCATTCATATATATATATATATATATATATATATATATATATATATATATATATATGACTGTAAGGAATTATTAGTTTTATAATATGTTGATTGATATATCCTTTTCAATTTTTCTTTAAAATATACTTTTATGATTTATTAATATTTATCAATATTATATATGCAAACTATTGTTTATTTTGACATATTGCTTAAGTCTAAATTTTTACGAATACATCGATGATAAATTTGATTGCCAAAATGTTTTAATTAGCATATCCATAATAATGTTGCAAAATCGAGAGAGAAAAAAAAGTAGTTTTCAGTTATGACAAGGTAACTTTGATAATGTTATATGAAAAAAATTATATATAAATATTAAATATAATTTGATGATAGAAAAAGTTTTTCATATAATCCTGATATTTGTTTATTACTAAAGTTACCTTCAACATATTTTATAGATATGTTTTTGCTAATTTTAATTAAATATGATATATTTTTTTATTAGAAATGTTATTAAATTTTATTAATCGAATTATGTGATTAAAACTATAATTTTTTCATTTATACTTTGATCATGATTACAGATCATGGCATACTTAGTCTTCAATGATTTTTTTGTTGTTGGAGGAATTAGTACTCTTCAATGATTTTGGTTTTAATTATCATCCAGAGAACCCCTTTTGCTGATAAAACAAAAACAAAATTATTCGGGGACAATGAGAGGAAATCAGAAAAACATGAAAAATGATAGTTAGATGTGTGTGAAAACAAAAGATGTTGGTTTTGACGGGTGAATAAGCTAAAAGAAAAGCCCAAGTTGTACTACGACGAATATGATCCACATCAAAAACATATAAAAGAAATACGACAGATAGTCCACTACCACATATAATTTTAATGGCTGCCATATTGTCAAGAAAAATTAGGTGTAAGATTTTCTTCAACCTTAAAGAGAAGAGTACATTAAAAAAAGACAGAGAGAAAGAACGTCATTGTATTTCGCAAAAACCTACGATGACCTTATTATGAATGCATCTGTGATGTCAACACAAATTATGAAGTTGATTAGCTTATTTTAACGGCTTCGACAGCAACATTTTCATAAAAAATTAACCAACGTTTGATGAATTTTGGACTCTAGATTACACAGGGGATCAATGGATAAGGGTAAAGAGGTTCAAGTATGGATTTCTGTTGAAGAAGTTTCAAATTATAATTCAGATTGCTCATGATATCTCTTATTTATTTATTCATGCACCAATCTCTTTAATTGTTTAAAAATCTTTACACTAACAGTCTTGTACATCACATCAATTTTCTTGATTATTTGAAAATTATCACACCAGATGCATGTGTATCTCATGAGAGATTGTTTAAACGTTAAAAAAAAATATTTGTAATTTCAAAAAACTCAATGTGTCAGTATAATTTACTTTTTTTTATATTCTACACGACCACACTAGTTAGGAAGTTTCCAATTGAAATCCTAATAACTAATTCTCTATCATACTGCAATCTATCAAACTATCTGCATGATTTCTCATATTATATATAAATGTTTAATTATATTTTTAAGTCTAGCTCTTTGTTGTTTCAAAAATAGGTAAGAGTGTCAATTGTTAAATGTTTACGGACATTAAATATTTCCTTTATTGTTCCATGCTAGTCTCACCTTTTATTAATTGAACATTTTCTTTATGCAATCTAATATTCTAAAATTTTGCATTTTTCTATCGCAATGCAAATTGGTTTAATGGAATATTTTATAGTAACATATTGTCATCATCATGTGAGTAGTAAACATATCCTATCGATATAATATTAAATATAATTTTAGTGTGATAAAAAATAGTTAAATTTTGTTTAGCTCTTTAAACATTTTTCTTAAAATTATTAAGTCAATTATCTTTCTTTATCAACGGGAAGAATCTTAAATATTGAAAGTAATATGTTGATATACAAGATCTCTTTCTAAAATGCCTAATTACTCATACATGAACAATCATGTTTGTCTTGATAAAATGATTTTTTTTGTCACATACTATCTATATTCAATGTTGTTAGAATCTACATTAAAGATTTTGTGATAATCTCTTATAGAATATTGTTGTGTGATAACTCTATATTGTCATATATTATTAGTGGACTATTCTTGTTCGTTCAGACAATATGAAAATCCCAAATTTGAAGAGATTAATTTCTCTATATTATATTTTGGATATGTGTTGATAGTTTTTCAAACTGCAATTTTGTTGAAATTATATGCTTTAATTTGTTATATATAGATAAACCCATGTCCGTTTTAATTTGTGATGAGAGTTAAAGACCATTTGTTGTTATATCCTTAATATTTATTAAGCATAGGCCTTATGTACTTTCGGTGCGTGTAACTAAATTTTGCACTCAAGTGTGTGTGCGGATATTGTCTATTATTATAGAGTTTATGTCTTAGTGAGTAATTAAAAACTTTGCAAATGATCCAATATTCTATTTCAAAATTTAGGGATTTTTTTATGTCGTTCATGTTTCTAAAGTAAAGGCTACCTTATTAACGTGATCCTTTTGATGATCAATATTCTTTGGAGATTAACATGTGATTAACTATAATTAAAATCCTTTTGTAAAACTACGTTATGATAAATGAATTGTATGTTGGGCTTCATATTCTTATTTTTTAACCACTTCTATCAATAATCCTACTTTACTTTACTTTTCTCTAGTACTTAATTATTTAAGAGAGAAAATAGTGAGTTTTGATTCACATTGGGTATTATCTTAGAGAGTTATGATCCCACTATTATTAGAGTATGTTAATACTAGTAGGCTCTAGTGAGAATCTCAATTTTATTTTGGTACATAGAGGATTAGTGAGTGCATATAACATTGTGTTACTTATTAGAAATTTATCAAATTTGTATTGTCATATATTCTTATGCATATTTAATGATCATATGACATATTCTAAAAGGACTTTGATATTTATTTTTATTTTATTCTGTTGAAATACATAAAATTCATTATATTTTAGTAGACATCTTTAGTGGATGTCAATGTCATTTTGTTGAGAATTGCACAATTAATCTTTTCGCATACAATTATGTTGTATATCTTTTTTTACATAAAACTTCACATTTTTTATCACAATTTATAAGTATATTATAAATACAATACTCCTATCAAGTATAATTTTCTACCTTGTCAAGGTGTTTATGATAACAATTCTCCTATTGAGTATAATTTGGTATCAGTCAGATATTTATAATTTTTATCTTTAGACTAATTGTGTAAGTGCTTGCTCATTATTGACATTTTGTGGCCGCATTATCTAAAGTATGATTTTATTTAAGCTAGGTGTTTATATCATCCAAGTAGAAAATTAATGAATTTTTTAATTGTCTTTGAATTTGCATATATAGTCACTTATTTTGTGAAACTTAGATTAATTAAATTAATGTCAAATATTATAATTTGTTAGAGTTTCTTAATTTAGCCCATAGTGATCACTTTTACTATTGGTCTATCATGAGCACCTAGATGCATGTGGATTGCGTTCTAGTCTTTACAACTTTTTAGACTTAAATTGATCATGATGTTGAGAAAAACATTTGTAAATTCACTGACCAAAGACTTAGCTATTAGAGCGTTTGAGAATTTTATAACTCATGTGTTTGATTAAGTCTTATGATATTTTGGTTCAATAAGCATATGAACACATTCTATCATAAGATGTATATATAAATTTGTCTTGATAACCTTATAAATTTTATTGCTATAATTATAGCAATAAATCACATGCTTTAATTTTTCATCAATGTGTTTTTGTTAGTATTTTTTTAAGGTGATTGCATGACTATATATTAAGGACTAAAAATTAAGTTTCCTAATTAAATTGAAACAACTACCGTGATCCATACTTTCTCTAAAAAAAACTCCATAGTCCATACTAATTCGTTAATGCTTAATGATAATTTATTATAGTGTTAATTTGATTTTTTAAACAAACTAAAACAATAAGAATTATTATTTATATATAATAATTAATAGTGTCGTGGGTCAAATAATTTTTTTTTTTGGAATCTTAGATAGTTTTTTAATTTTTTTTACGGAGAAATCTTAGATAGTTAAATATTCTCCATCCCAAGGATCAATATTCGGATGCCATTGAATGTTGTTTTTACGAACCCTCACTTACGCACAGGCCTTCAGATTAATTTACGTGTGAATGTGTACTGAATAAAACTAGAATTACGTGTGGATGTAACTATTCTTTTTAGATGTAAGGATTCTCTACGTGACTTTTGTAATTATGGCCATTGAATAATACATCGATTTAAAATACTTATTTTTTTCTTTTTGTCTTATTGCTTTGTTTCAATCCATTGATCGATAGAATTGATTTTTTACAACTTTCTCTCCCCTTGATAAATTAATATATATGTTCTTTTGGTGTGCACTAAAAGATATGATTTGATTTATATTTAAAAATTAATCTTTTTTTTAACTTAGAATTTATATATAATTACGGTCGTGTGTGTAGAAATTTTACAACTTTAAGCTAAATTAAAATATTTTAGTGCAATGTCATTAATACTCATGTCATTTAAAAAAAAATCTAGATGGAAAATCATTTATTAAAGTTTTATAATAAATTAATTTTAACATTTAAAATAGCCACAAAACAATATTGTTTATCTCTTACATTTTTTATTATAAAAAAATAAAATTCCACTTTTGGTCTTTCATCTTAATTTTTAATTAGTTTATAATTTGGTCTTAAAAAAATTAAAATTTGATCTCTTAAAATGTCTATGTCAGATCAAAGTTAATTTTGTAGAGGTGCTGATATGTAAGCACTGAAACCTAAATTGGATTCTACTCTAATGCCTTGATGCTGAAATAACACCGCCTCTCTTGCTTGAATGTACCGCGAGAGAATCACCGATGTGGATGACCTTAACTATCTAGTTGTATACTACACAGTAATAAATTGGTATTTTTTTATTTATACAAATACTAATAAAATATATACATTATTTTTTTATATCTATTGAAACAAAAAAATATTTTGAAATAACTATTACTGATCAAAATGGTTTCTCTTTAATTATAAAACTAATAGTTTTATTCTTATTTGCCTCTAGTATAAGTAGTTCAAATAAAATAAATAAAATAAAAAATTAGAAAAAAGAATTTAAAATAACCAAAGTTGAAATATTTGTATGTAATAAATAATTATAGCGATATTTTGACAGCTAATAAATAATTATAACGATTATAAAAAGAAAAGGCTTAACTAGTATTATAAATATTTTGGTATTATTTTTATTAAATTTAAATTTTACTTTAATAAGTCACAATAAAAGTTGACAAAATTTATCAAATTAAAACAGTAGATGTAATTAAAAATGATGCTCCAAATACTTCTAATACCACTGCACATAAGTTCTACAAAAGAAGAGTATATACAAAATATAAATGCATCCATTATTAAGAATAGTAATAACAGTGACCAACAATTGTAGGGATAAGTAATAAATTTGTATTTCTTAATCAAGAATTTAAATTCTAATTTTAGGTATGAAATAAATTATCTTAAGAGAAAAATATTGTTTATACTCATAGTTTTTAATAAAAATTAGTCACTATTTTATACTAAGATTACTTTATATCAATCCCGTAATAAAAAAAAAGACTCGCAAGTTAATGATTAATCAAATGAGGGAAGGAATATATAAGTAGTTCAAAACGTTACGCCGTATATAAGAAATCAATAAACACGGAACAACTATATTTTAGTTGCCACATGCATGTATTTTATAAGTCACACCTACTCAATTGTTAACTTCTTCCTATTTGTTAAGTATAAATGTATAATAAACCTAGTGATTGGAGAGCTATTTATTTTTAATGAGACTGATATTAAAGTTACTTTAAATTTCAATTAATTGAAGATGATCAAGTTAAGAAGTTCTCAATATTCAATTTATTTTAATTTGAGACCTTTGATATCCGTAAGTTATTTTGGAACTCCAACTAAGTTAACACGTGGTTGCATGAATCTATTTAAAAAAAATAAAATTATCAAAATATTTATTTTTTCATTCACACAACTCAAACTTAATACTTCTTTATTTAAGAAAATAAACCTCTTATTCAAACATAAATATTGTTTTAGAAAAAATAATTTCCTTAGTGTTTATAATATTCAAACATATATTTTTTTTGGAGGACACCATAGGAATTGGGCAGAATAGTATGCATCTCTAAGTAAAGTAGACTTAAATATGATTATCATTTAGTTTCTATAAGTTTGCAATTTTTTAGTTTTCATCCTTATAAAAAAAAATTGTGTATGACACAAGTGATAACGTTAGTACGTATTATTATAATTCAAATTAATGTTAGTTTTGTTAATTAACTATGCAATTGAAATATATAGGTCAACATTTTGTTTATATATTGGATAAAGTTAATGAATAAACAAAATATACATAATTAGGTATACCAAAAAAATATAGAATCATATACCAAAACAAATTGCATAATTAAAATGGTGAATTAAGGACCAAATTCATGAAATAAAGATAGTAAATGCAATGAAGTATATAT